>NC_134111.1:10856171-11160156 GCF_040939455.1 Microcebus murinus
TATAAATCATAATTATTAATATTTTACATATAGCCTACCATAACCTAGATAGCAAACCTTACAACCAGGAAAAGCAGGCTTCAAAATTAATCATTAACTTTGGTCTTTGATGCTGTGTCCTAAGAAATGTGATCCCGGAGGTTGATGGGTGAAGTTCCTAATCACAGTTTTAAATCCTAACTCTTACCCTAAGAGGAAATGCTCGGCATATAGCAGGTTCCCCTCCTGGTCTATTCTCTGTCCCCACGTCAATGTATAAGGACCCTTGGAAACTGTGGTCTCCTCTGTTTGTTAGGGACTGCCTGATAGAAACCTCATTTTACTTCCCAATAGCTTTACCATTTGTCAGTTTCCTCCAGTGTTTCTTCTCATGCTGAACAATCTAACGCGATAATTGGAAATCTTTCTTAAAATGATTCACTTTAAGACATGGCTTCTAAGAATGCGGTACATCTATAAGGAGAGAGTCTGTGGTGGCGGGGACAGGGCCTCAGTGTAGCTATGTGGCAAACTGCAGGCGCTATAGGCTTTGGCCACTTGGCAGTTCAGCCCTTCATCTGTCTCTTCTGGCCAAGTGGCCAAAGCCTACAGCAACTTCAGTTTACCACAGAGCTTCACTGAGGCCCAGTGGAGCTGGCCCCTGTCTACTCAGACCTACACAAGTTCTCTCTGGCCAGAGCCACTGATTAGGCCTGGGTGTCTGACTCAAGCAGGTAAAATGAAGCCCCAGCTAGACCCTCCTAGGAGAGAGACGCCCCACTCCCTGGTGCTGTGAGCGTGCAGCAAGAGTGGTCTGGAGGCCGGCAACCTAACAGCCACTTTCTGTCTCCATCACTTAGCATCTCTGTGTCCCTGAACAAATTATTAACCTTTTGGAATCTCGGTTTCTTCATCTATGTAACAAGAGCAATAATGCAACATCCAGAGCTAGTATAAGGACTAAATTAAATCACGTAAAACACAAAACACAGGACCTGGCCCCTAAGAGTTGCTCAGCAATGACACCTGTTTGGAAAGAGTGCAGTGAGGAGCCTTTGGAAGCAATTTGTCCAAGGACACTGATGCAACTTTAAAGTTTCTCATCATAGAACTATTTTTCTGGTCCAATTACACCGGCAGTTTGGCCGATTATGCTGTCTTTAGATGAATGAGTAATAGAAATGGAGAACATTCATGTCATTTTGTTATTATGATTAATTACCCCACTTAAAAAGTACCTACCAGAATCTGTTGGTGTTGTTTTTCTACTTGATAGCCTCCAAAATGTAATATGCCAGGTCTTGCCTGTATCACCTTATTATTCAGTAGTTTTGCATAAACCCCTATAAAAATAATGTAGATAAGTGTATCATGAGACATCAAAGAAAATATTAAATTAAAGAAGATCCAATTAACATAGGTTCTCTTTAATTTGGGGCATTTTAAGCATATGAAGGTTGCAGACACTGGATACAGCTGTCAACAAGATTAATTATCTGTTCCAAATAAACTGTACTCCTTCTCCCTATTTTTAAATATCGCTTGCGAGATACTACCATCACAATACAAATTCATATATATTGTCTATTACCTAGTAAAAGAAATTGCTCTTCACACATTTTGAACACATCTTTGTTATAAAATACCAACTCATGAAGCGTACACGGCCTGCCTCTGCTCTAGCACTGAGCTTACTCATTATGTGATGAATACCCAGGTCAAAGTAATCAAACACCAAATGTTTAATTTTATTACTGTGTACTTAGCTTTTATTGTTTGATTTCCTCTGAATAGAATTACAATGTGATATAGAGTAATGTTAAAGCCCTGAATAATTATCACTCTGGACAGTAAGTAATGTGTGTAATATGAATTTATTTTTCAGTTTTGAGAACAAAATTAGAACACCTGAGCTCACAAAAGCGTCCAGTTCTATAAAACTTTCTGCAGCTCTTTACTTAGGCAGGAGCAGGGACACGAGGAGAAGTGCTTTGTGCCAGGCAGTGGTCTGATGGAGCAGGGAGTAACCTGGTGTGGCTGGACCGGGGATGACTGGGGCACAGCATGGGGATGGCGCTGGGTGGGCAGGTTAAAATGGAACAGTGAGGGGGGCCAATGCCAAGCAAAGGAACTGTGACTTTATTCTGTATGTAAGGGGAATGGTTGGTAGTATTCAAGCAGAGTAGGGACAAGTGCCAACCTGGATTCTAGAAAGAAAATTGACAGGACAAGAGTGTGGGCCAGGGAGGAGAACACTGTAAGAGTTCCAGTAACCCACTGAAGATGAGAAACAAGGCAGTAGGGACAGATAGGAGAGATATTTGAGGAAGTAGAAGCAACAGAACTTGTTGACTAATTTACACCACAAAAATCTATCAGGTAAGCGGATGGATCTAAATAGAACCATTGTTCTTAGTCATAAAAACTATGATAAGCCTATAAAATGATACAGATAAATCAGCACCAAAAATTCCATTATGCTTTCTGGACTTTGGCTCCCCTGGGAAGATATGAGTTATAAAGCAAATCTGTCTTCTAGCCACTTACTCGATTCTAGGAGGTGATTAGGTACTTCTGTTCTTTTCTTAGGCTCCTCCACCAGGCTTTTTGAAATGAGGGGCGCTGGACTATTAAAGGATTCTTTGGCACTATTTAGTTCTCTGCTGGGGGCTTTCACCACTGCCATTTTATCATGAAAAATGGAGTCTTCTTTTTAAAGCCAAAGGTCATTTCCTGGGGAGAAAAGAGTAGCAGGA
Organism: Microcebus murinus; assembly: GCF_040939455.1. Taxonomy (NCBI): domain Eukaryota; kingdom Metazoa; phylum Chordata; class Mammalia; order Primates; family Cheirogaleidae; genus Microcebus; species Microcebus murinus. Next base: position 10,858,907 of record NC_134111.1, read on the forward strand.
TAATCATCCATGAGAAACCATGTACATTTGTTTCTCATTCCCTGACAAATGTACCTTGTCACTGGTTTACTGTGGCTCAGGCACCCCCTGCCCCCCATCTCTGCCAGCCACTCCATTCCCACACACGTGGCTGTCCCATTAATCTTCTTACAACACACATCACAACCCAATATTGTGCCATTGCTCCAAACCCTCCTGTGGTCCCTCATTTTCCTCAAGAGCTTTCCTCAAAATGTACTCCTGAGATGCTTCTTGAGCTCACTGTAGGGCCATGTGAAGGGGGTAATAAAGGCTCTCACCATCAAATAAATGTGGAAAATATTGAAGTAAACATTAAATAGGACTCTTCTTTCTGAGATTTCTCTAAGTCAGTTTCTTAGAGCATGTGACCATGGAACCCTTTAACATTCAGAGACACTGTTTATAGGGCCCTGGCATTTATGGGTCACCTTCCTAGGCCCTCTGCTAACAGTGGGTGATGAGGAGGGAAAGCCTAGTCAGCCAGGTGCATAGCCCTGGGGGCATTCCTAGGGGCTCTGAAGTTCTCAATGCTCCTCGAACCCCGTGTCTGACTTTCCCTTAACACACTTGTTTTAAGTTCCACTTTCTTCATGAAGTCTACTCTGATCCAACACCCTTTAACATCCTTTAGCAATCACTGTTTTTACTACGTATTTGACACTGATAATTTATTGCCCTGTAACATTTCCTTATATCTTCCACAACTAAATTTCTTAAGCTGGGTCCCTCACACAGACAGGAGGGTTGCTCTGTCAAGCCCCTGACGCGGAATGTAAAATGCGGGGATCTTTATGTGCTTGTGTTTTTGTTTTTTTGTGGAGGAGGCCCATAGCTTTAGACTCCCGAGAGTCTACAGCCTCAAGCAACACACAGTGAATACAGCGAAGGGGGCGCTTAATACTGACTTTCTGAAAGAACGTTCTCCTGTCCTTCACATCCCTGCTCACGAGCACGCTGAAGAATGCCCCCCACCCCCCAGCACCGCCTCCGGGCCACCTGCTTCCGTGTCGCCTCCAGCCCCTCGACACTGCCGGCTCACCTCCAGCCTCTTCTTCCGGTCACTCAAATTCCTCAACCCCCTGCCGGCACTCAGGCAGGTACCCGAGCTAAGCCATTTCCACGCCGCCCCAGCCCGCCGACCGCCGCCACGTGACCTCGTCTCCCCGGCCAGGCCCTGGGGGCCCCTCGCCCGCCCTGCGCTCTCCGGGCAGGCCAGGGGCCCTGGGGGCCCCTCGCCCGCCCTGCGCTCTCCGGGCAGGCCCGCTCCCCCCCCCCAGACACCTCGCCTCGGCAGCCTTGCACTCCGCCCCCTGCTAGGGGTAGGGGTCGCCCCCAGACCCACGCATCGCCCCATCCTCCCTCAACCCTTCGGGCCCCACCTCTCCGACGCCGGCCCAAGGCTGACTTGCGGCCGGACCCCCGCCCGGGGCTCAGGCTGCCTCGGAAGCTCGGGGGACGCCCCTCGCGGGCCCCGGGCCACCCCCCGCGCCCGGACCGAGGCCGCTCACTGTGGGGATGGTTCCCGGGCGGGATTCCGCCAGCGCCGCACAGGCTCCGAGCGTCGCCATGACGACGCGGACGCGCTCCCGGGCCGGGCTGCGGAGGCCACCGAAGTCCCGCGGGACGTGGGGGGAGCCGGGCGGCCGCGGCTGGGCCGGGAACCGCGGGAGACTTCTCTGGGGCTCGGAGCAGTCTGCGGGGCTGAGAGAGGAATAGAGGGAGCAACTTACGACATGCGAGGCTGGTGGACTCCCGAGGGGCAACGAGAAAGAGGGAGACGACAGCCGCGGGACACCCGCGGGAGCGGAGGACGGGGGCGGGGCTCCCAGCGTGGAGGCTGGAGCCTCCTCCGCGTTCGCTCGCCCGAGCCCCGCTGGTTTGTAGTTTGGTTTGCATTTTCTATTACTGTAAGTTTCAAACTAAGGTAGAAAGAAGGGTACATGGACCTTCAACGCTCAGCTGCAGCCATGATCCGGTCATTGCCAATCTCATTTCGTCGGCACCTTTTCCTCACTCCCTGTATTATTTTGAAGAAAATCCCAGACATCATTTCATCCATAAATATTTCAGAATGTACTTCCACAAGATAAGGATTCTTTGTTTAAAAAAATAACCACAATACCAGTACCTTTACAATTACAATACTTTCTTAAATCTTCAAATATCCAGTACTCGATTATCTCATAAATACGTAAAGTATTTTAAGAGTTTGCCAATTTGAATCAGAATCCAAATAAAATTCACACATTGGGATAGATTGATATGTCTTTTAGGTCTCTTTTAATGAATAGATTCCCCCTCCATCTCTTTTTGTTGTTGTTGGAATTTATTCATTGAGGAAACTTTCTGTCCTTGACCCTGATGTTTAGGGGTTGTAAACATGACACCCAGCCTGGGCCCCTGACCTCCTGCCTTAACATGAGGGGCCCTCATGTTAAGATGATGCCGAGGACAGGAGAAGAGGGAGACAGGAAGAAGACCCTGGTCTACATTACGTCATTTCACCTCTGGTTGTTTGGTGACTGCAATCTGTTACCTCTTCCTTGCAGCTGAAAACATGCTGCAAGTCACATATAGTGATTTCTAAACACTCACTACTCAAAGTGTAAACCATGGCCAGGAGCTTGTTAGGAATACAGAGTTTCAGACTATCCCAGACCTATTGCATCAGAATCAGCATTTTAATAAGACCTTTCAGGAGATTCATAGGCACATTAAAGTTTGAGTATCTGATGGATGAACTGACACAGCCCTACAATTATAGCTGTTTTAGATAATCAGTTATCTAGTCAATTTAATTATGTGTTCCACATTTATTTCACTTAGAGTTTACAAGAGGCAGAACACAAAGGTGTCCTAGCCTCCACCAAATGAATGCAATGAGATGAATGTGATAACAGGCATGGAAGCTATAAGCTATAAGCTTTGGTAATACAGGGAGAACTATTAATTTCCTTGCTTAATACTTCTTGGTGGCTTCACATTAAACAGAAAATAAAACTCAAAATCCTTAACATGCTTTTAGGCTCCTGCGGGACCTGACTGCTGGCCCCTCACTACTCTCCTGCTCACCCCACTTCACTGTGCTCCCTCACCTCCCTTTAGCCTGGTGTGGTGGGTGCAAATCCTGTGACACTGCTCCCATGGAGACATGGGGTCTTTGTCCCCTCCCGTGGAATCTAGTTGGGTTTATGACTGCTTCAACTGCCCAGTTGAGTTTCATCTGAATTTCTGACACCAAATTTGTGAGACATAACTAAATGGTGTTGTTCTAAGCCTTTAAGTTTTGAGACTGCAGGTTCTGCTGCAGCAATAAATAGCCACAAACTTGCCTAATTCCCACTCAGCCAAAGGATCCCTTCCTCAGAGGGGTTTCTCCTGGCTTTCTTCTCAATCAGGTCCCAGCCCATTATGCTGTTTCTCAGTGCCGAGTTCTCTTCCATCCTTCTCTTCCTGGCTGTCTTAGTCCATCCGGGCTGCTATAGCAAAACGTCTTAGACTGGGTGGCTTACAAACAACATAAATTTATTTCTCATTGATCAGGAGGCTGGGACGTCCCAAGTCAAGGCACCAGCACATTTGGTGTCTGGCGAGGGCTCGCCTTCTGGTTCATGGATGGTGCCCTCTTGCTGTACTTTCACATGGTGGAAGGGGTGCATGAGCTCCCTTGGGCTTCTTTTACAGGGGCACTAATTCCATTCAGGAGGGCTCTGTCTTCATGATCTAATCATATCCAAAAAGGTGCCTCTTCCAAATACCATCATGTTGGGGCTTTGATTTCAACATATGAATTATAGAGGGACATATTAAGACCATAGCTGCTGGGTTTACCTCTTTGACATCTGTCTCCCTGAACTATGTAAGTTCAGTAAAAGCTGGCTAGTTCACCACTATATACACATCACCTTGCACACTGCCTAGTACATTCTGGGACTTCAGAAATATTTGTAGAATTAAGTCATTAATGAGTTGTGCTAAGTGATTTCCAAATTTTAATTTGTACATATTCTTAGAATATGGGTAATATATTCATAGAGTTCAACATTCAAGAAGTAGACCAGGTATAGTGGCTCACACCTGTAATCCTAGCACTTTGGGAGGCTGAGGCAGGAGGATTACTTGAGGCCAGGAGTTTGAGGCCAGCTTGGGCAACATAGCAAGACTCCATCTCCAAAAAAAAAGCAGCCAGGCATGGTAGGGCATGCCTGCAGTCCCAGTTACTTGTGAGGCTTAGGCAAAAGGATTGCTTGAGCCCAGGAGCTTGAGGCTGCAGTGAGCTTTGATTGTGCCACTGCACTCCAGTATGGGTGACAGAGTAAGACCCTCTCTCTAAAAAACAAAACAAAAAACACCCCACCAAAATTAAAGAAGCCAAACATCTCCCCCTCCTGCCTTTACCTTTAGCCACTAGCTTCCCTTTCACAGAGGTAACTCATGTTGCCAGCTTCTTATCTGTTTTTCTAGGGATACATTATAGATATCCAAGTAATTAGGTTTATGCTTGTATTTGTAAGTTTACTTCTTGTTTAAAAGCCCAAATTGCTTACTCTTCTGACACTTTTCTCCTTACTTAAAAATATATCTGGATGATCATACCATATCTGTACATGAAGTACCTCTTCATTCTTTTTTATTGCTGCATAATATTCCATAATTTATTTAACCAGTCCCATATTGGATATTCAGGTTGTTCCTGATCTTTTGCTATTATAAACAATGTTGTAATTATTTATATAAATTTATACATCATTTCTGCAAAATTACACATACATCCATTCATACACACATGAATATATCTGTAGAAAAAGTTTCCAGAGTTGAATTGCTAAGTCCCCAAATCTCTGCCTTTGTAATATTGATAACTATTGCCAAATTGTTTCCATGAGTGTTGCATTAATTTCTACTCCTATCTGTAAAGCATGACAATGCTTGTATCCTTATAGCCTCATTAACAGAGCACATTATAAAACTTTTATAGTTTTGCTAATCCAATAGGTAAAAAAATAGTATTTCAGTGTGGTATTACTATGTATTTCTCTAATGATGAGCGAAGGTGAGCATGTTTTCATTTGTTTAGGAGACGTTCATGTTTCCTTTTCTGTGAAGCTGTCCCCTGACTCATTTTTTCCATTTGGTTCTTGGTCTTTTTCTCACTGAGTTGTTGGAACTCTTTATATATTAGGGAAATTTGTCTTTTGTTCTGTGACGACTATTGCAATTTTTTCCCCCAAGCTTGTCATTTGACTGTATATAATTTAGATTGGCTTTTATCTTGTAGAATTTTTAAAAATTATGTTGTGCTTATTATCTATTGCTCCATAACAAATTATCCCAGAATGTAGTGACTTGAAATGACTACAATCATTCACTGTGTCCTATGGTTTCTCTGGGATAGGAATTCAGACACTATAGAAGAGATAGCTTGTTTCTGCTCCATAATGTCTGGGGGCTCTGTTGGAAGACCTGACAGCTGGGAGTTGGAATCATCTGAAGACATTGTAGAGGTCGAAGGGAATTTTTCCCTTCATCCTCGGAAGGTTTGAGTCTTTAAGTCTGCAGAAATTAATGGGCAATAGACAGATTAACAGGAGAAAAACATACCAATTTATTTTCATGCACAGGAAAGTGAGTCCCCAATAACTCAATGAGGTTGAGGAGGCAAAATAGCATTTTTAGTTACATAAAGAAATAGTGAATTAAAGGCTTCTAGAGGGTGGTGGTTACCAACTATGGGATGATGTGGGGAAAACTGCACTGCAAGCAAAGTTTGTCTTGCTATGCAGATAAGGTCTCTCAGGTAGCGGCAATCAAAAGAATAGGTGACTGTGTGTGGTCATCTCTGTCTGGGGAGGTATCAGAACTTTACCCATCTGTAGGCAGATAAAGAGGTCTCAGAGAAAAACCTCTGTTTGCATCTGCTGTTTACCTTACCAAAGTAGTTAGATGTAAGTTTCTTTTACAAAAGGATAGATTTTCAGAGCTATTTCTCTCTGCAGTTATATTTTGGGTGACATATTCTGGCCTCCCACAGCATCATCTTGAGGTTGATGATGTCAACTGGGGACCTGAACAACTCTTGGCCAATATAATAGTATGTGGCCTGGACTTCCTCACAACACGATTCCTGAGTTCCAAGGGCAGGTGTCCAGAAGAGAGCCGGGCTTAAGCTGTATTTCCTTTTGTGACCTAGCCTTGGAAGCCAGGCAGCATCACTTCAACCGATCCTATTAGTTGATGCAGTTACTAATGTCCACCCATGTCCAAAAAGAGGGACTTAGACTCTACCTTTTGATGGGGGAGTGTCAACATTTGAAGCGAGTGCCACATTCTCTGTTCTTTTGGCGTCAGTTATGGATGTGAGGCCACAGAACTATGGTAGCCACCTTGCCACTGGCCTGAGGTTTTCCAGCTCCAGGGAGGGCAGAACCATGGGATCTGTGGACAGACAGAGTCTGAGCCATGAATGAATCCAGCCCGAAGCATGCATGAGCTCTGGACTCTCCTTACGTGAGCCAGTGCATACCTTCATTGCCGTTTAAGCCAGGTTGAATTAGGGCTTGAATCCAGGGTTGTCTGTTGGCAACATTCTTCTGTATACCAAATGCCAGAAATGTGAGGAGTCTCTGGGAGGTTGGGGTGCACCTGACCCTCCTTTTCTCCATCCAGTGAAGATAAGGCCATGGGAGCATTAGCAACATTGCCTTTCAGATAGGGTTTTATTTGCTCTCTTTTATTTGATCTGTTTTAACTGTAATAATTCATATAAATATTCAAAAGGATACTGACAAATGGAGGAGGAAAATAAGAAAAGTAAAGAAAAAATTGCTTTCCTGAGAAAGCCAGCCCACATTTCAAGAGTGTACACAGTGAGCCTGGACCATAAAAACCTCATTAAAATGTCAGCATTATACTTTTGTACTTCAGGACTGAATAGGAAATCACGCTTGCCCCATTATTTATGGCTCATCAATAATACATTAGCTCAGTTCCCAGTAAAGCTGACATTCAAGAGAGGACAGGTCTTTTTGTTTGGTTCATTCAACAGCCGGAGGGGCAGAGCAACTTCATTGCACTTGTGTAGTCATTTGGTGAAGACTTTAGGCCCAGCACGCATGGGTAGCCAATTTCTCCCTCCCTCCCCAGGGCTCTCTTTGCCCCCACCCACACCCCCTCTCCTGGCCCCAAACCAGTCCCTTCAGCTCAAAGATCACTTCTCCAGGGAAACCTTCCTTAAGTATAAATTAGAGCTCTTTCAGTTACAAGTACTGGAAATTGATTCAAACCGTTTTTTAAAAATGTATGTGTGTGTACATATATATGTATGTATGTACAGATGTACATATATGTGAGAGAGAGAGAGCGGAGAGAGAGATGGGGGGATTTCAGTCACAGATGCATCTAGGTGCTGGATGCTGGTGTCAGGGTTTGTCTCTCTCCATCTCTTGGTTCTCTCCAATCCAAACTGGCCTCATTCTCAGCCAGGATCTTCCCATGCCATGGGAAAGACTGCCATTTTACTTTGAGCTTGACCATAATGCCAACACATAGGTTTTGTTGGTGCCACTTCTGTTGGCCCAGGCTGAGTCATGTACTCATCCTTGAACAAATCACTGTGGTTAGTTGGTTGAGTGTGGTGGTGGCCCTCTTTGCCCAGACCAAAGTCATGTGCTGACTCCTAGGGCTGCTTCTAGTGAGAGCCCCACTCAAGCTACATGGTCTGAGAGTGGGGAAAAGTAGGTTCTTGGACCAGAAAAAGGGTGAATAAGAAGGGTGAACTAAGGCTGGAAAGCAAAACCAACAGATGTCTTTTAGCTTGACCTTATAATATTGTTGATATTCAAATGTATTTGACCTGCAAAAGTGGTGACTGATATGACTCAAGCTAATGCATTAATCTGCCAGGCTTGGTCTTGTATCTTTACTGTCATAGAATTTATCATCATTTGCAAGACTAGCCACTACACTCTGCAGTTGCTTATGTCAGCCAACCAGTAGGTTTGCTAAATATGTGGTTGTGCAAGTCTCTTAAATTTTTTTTTTTTTGAGACAGAGTCTCACTGTGTTGCCCAGGCTAGAGTGCCGTGGCGTCAGCCTAGCTCACAGCAACCTCAAACTCCTGGGCTCAAGTGATCCTTCTGCCTCAGCCTCCTGATTATCTGGGACTACAGGCATGTGCCACCATGCCCGGCTAAATTTTCTATATATTTTTAGTTGGCCAATTGATTTATTTGTGTTTTTAGTAGAGATGGGGTCTCGCTCTTGCTCAGGCTGGTTTCAAACTCCTGGCCTCGAGCGATCCGCCCGCCTTGGCCTCCCAGAGTGCTAGGATTACAGGTGTGAGCCATCCGGCCTGGCCAGTCTCTTAAATCCTGAATACAGCCTCAGGAGTCTTTCTAAGCCTCCTGGAAGGGGGATGCAGTCATAGCACTATGGCTTTATTCACTAGGCTGGGGTGCCAATGTCCTCAGGCCTCTGTCATTTTAGCACAACACCTAGAACAGAGTAGGAGCTCAGTAAATATTCATCGAATGAAGGTTAGTTCTCCTAGTGTTTATTGCTGTTGGAAAAATGCAAAGAAACAGAAGACATGATTGGAGAAGTAATTAAAAATAAGATCTCCTGCCAACCCGGTGAATCCTCTCCACAAACCTAGGAAAACAACGAAACTGTTTTATTATTGAAGAAGCATTGAACCAGACTGTGATGTACATCACTGGCAATCCATAAAACAGTTTGCAAAGACAAATAGAAATCTCACCCTTTTATATGGCCAGGCAGATAAAATCCTTTGCACATATGTTAATTCAAAGATTTGCATACATCTGAAATACACAGAGAATTTCTTTTGCTTTGTTTTTTTTATTTTTAATTTTTTATTTTTATTCATATTTTTATACTTCTTTTTTTATACTTTTTCATTGTATTAGTTATCATTGCTGTGTAATTTTGTTTTGTTTTAAAAATGTTTTATTGATACAATTTTATTTGTACATATTTATGGAGTTGCATGTGATATTTTGTTATATATACAGACTGTGTAATGATCAAGTCAGGGTATTTAGGGTGTCCATCACTTGATAAATACCTGCAGTATTTATCATTTCTATGTGATGGGAACATTTCAAGACCTGTCTTCTAGCTATCTAAACATATACGTAGGCACTCAGAAAACAGTACCCCCAATGAAGGCCTCAGAAGCAGCATCAAAAGGAAAAGTTCTTCTGTGACCTTCTGCTGCCCTCTTGTCTCTCAGTCCCATTCCCCCCAAGGCTAGCCATAGAAACTAGGCTCCCTCTTCCCCAAGGCAGGTCATAGACACCAGAACTCCTTTTCCCCCAAACCAGCCATAAAACATACAAATATCACCCTAACTTTCCCTTCACCTTTCTGGGTAACAACGGGCCACACAGAAATGATCTGCCCTGCCTTGTTTGACTGTAAGTCATGAGGCTCCCAGTTCCAGACTGTGTCCTGCCCCACACCTAACGGAAGGCATCTAGACGCACAGGCCTTGATGGGCACTTCCATTCCTCAGTGTGTTAACATTAGAGCATTCGCTTTTTGTCCAATAATACTTCTACACAACTGCCCATACTTTGTTTAACCTAAACACAAAAATGGACAATTCCCCTGTGTCTTTGGATCTTCATTAGGAAGACTCCTATGTACATGCTAAATACATTTGTATGTTTTTTCTCCAATTAATCTGCCTTTTGTGAGTTGATATTTCAGCAAAACTTCAGAGAGCAAAGGGAAAGCTTTCCTTTGGCACCTGCGGTTTTGGAGCAGTGAACAGGGTCACCAAAGCCATGTTGCTCGTCTGGAAGTGGCAGTGAAGGGAACCCAGACCATCAGCAGCCACATAAGGATAAGAATTTCTTCCAGCCTGGCTCCTGGCCTCTCTCTCTGTGCAATGTGGCCAAGAGAAAAATCACTGTCCCCTTTTCCTCTGCAAGGTTTTCATTCATGGGAAAAACTGATTTGTGTGACTAGTCTTGGAGTAGCTTCTTCTGGTGTGCTTTTTGGTACTTTGTGGTATGAATATTTATATTGTTTGATCTATCTCCTTCCAGAAATAATCTTTGCCTTTGTCTTTGTCTTTCTGTGTTGTTCTTTCTTGTTTTGTGTCCTTGAGAGCTTGACTTGTGATGAAGTAGAAGGCCTCACTCTAGGTCTCTATCATCCTGGGGACATGATTCTCAGGTTACGTGGGGTGGCCAGACTGAAAATGGCTGGGAACCCAAGACTTTGTTTTGAGTGTGTGAAGCTCTGGAGAGAGTTTGTCTTAATAAAATGTTCCATCCATAAGCAGCTTTTGTCATCTCAGCCCTTGTTGCCTGGGGTTAGTGCTGGGAAAGTTTCACCCCAGGAGGGCCTAACTGGTGTCCCAGATTAATGGGTCTGTGGCAGCTCCCCTACTGCCTCCAATTTGTGGGTTGCTGGAGGCAAACACCATCCTTAACCTCCTGTGGCCACCAGAGTCTTTGGCTATATTAGCCTATTCATGAAAGTGAATTTCTTTTTGGTGGGGAGAGCTTTGGGATTGTTTCTCCCTTGCGTCTCCAGGAAACACCTCTGTTTCTCAACCTGAAAAATTACAAACTGGGCTTTCCATGAAGAATCTATTGGATTGAGTCACTATTGGAATAAGTACACCATTGCATATTCCAGGACCAGAAAAAGATCCTTTAAATTAGACTCCTAAATTTAAAACAACCAAAATGATTCTAGAGATCTCTTATTCTAAACAATTAATGGGAGAATCAAATTAAAAGACAGACACATACTAGTGTCATGGCTAGCCTTAACTAACTCTCTTAACTAAATTAAAGCACAAGAATCTGACCTAAAGCAAAGTTACAGTCCTTTGTATGGTCAAACTGCCTGCTCTGGATCCCTGTGGGTTCAATGATGAAGGCTGCTCCACCTCGTAGTCCAATAAAGTTCTGCACTTTCACCACCGCAACTTGGGTTTGATTCCAAGTCTGAGAACCAGCCCCTTTTGGTTTGACTTTTGACTTTCTGGAATACCCGTTAACCTCTTTGGAGATGCCTCATGCATCCTTGGTAAAGTCATAATCTTGGCTAAGGTGTACTGATTTCACTTGGGAGGGTAACTTTGGTAAGGTAAAGCAAAACAAAACAAAATAAAACACAAAAAGCCATAAAGATTTAAAAGTCAGAAATATCAGGTGTTTATCCTGGCTACAATCTGATAATAAGAGATTTAAAAGGATTTTCTTAATAGTTCTATAGTCAAAAGTTGACTTAATTAAAACTGATATTTAAGCCACATATACATATATACATAGTGTGTGTGTATATACATATGTGTGTGTGTGTGTATACATATATATATATATATAGTTTTAAGGCCTCTGTTCTCTGTAAAAATTTCTCAGTCAACTGAACTCTCTTCTCTTCCGAACTAACCATATGTGCTCCCCCTGTTTCTCCACTTACTTCTCTTTCTCCTCCCTTCCTCTTTCCACCCCCGATGCCACTTGATGAGACCAAAAAATACTTTGAACAGCCTGGGATCTCTTAAGGAAAACATAAAAGGTGCCACAGATGCTCCTTTTTGGGAGGGACCTCTGTTTCTCTGTTTTTCCTCATGGAACCTCAAGAGTTGTAAATGGATAGATTCCTCTCAGGTCTAAAGGTCTGCTCTCTTTTGTATGGCATTACCTGATCTCTTTGGGTTTGCGGGGTGCCAGAGGTTACTGTATACTCAGAGGGAACCTGACCTTGGTGCGTGTGATACCTGGTGAGCACGGCAGGAGCTGCAGTTGCGACGGTGGCTGACAGCAGTTGCTTACAATGAATGGTTAGTGCTCCGGAGGCTACTCATTTCTTTGCATGTTTAGATAAGAAAGGCATGCTCCAAACACCTAGAGAAATGTCTTTATAGCCAAGTGCGCTGTGGAAGCATCACACAGCCCCGTCGCATGATGTTTCTCTCTTTTTGGGGACCTGGGATGCAGTATAAGAGTGAAATCCGTGATTTTTAAAGGTCTAAATGCTCTGTCTTTTAACTGCACCTACTTTTCAAATATTTAAATTATTAGACCCTCAAAACTACAAATGCTTTGTTGTCCCTATTTCTTAATGAGCTCTGTCCTGAGCGGAATGGTCCAGTTGGAAAACAGAGACTAAATTAAAAGCTCCCTATCTAAATGACATTGGTCTCCTTATAAAATCCTATGGTAAATTCCTATGGTTTTGTGTTACTTTTACATCCATTTTTCACCTTCCTCTAATGCGCCAAACCCCTTCTTAAAGAAGCTTAAATGCTCTCTCTTTTTGTGGTTTGAGATGTCAAATTGCTACTCTTGTTTTCTCTAAAACTTGGTAAGGGCTTCACCAGGGCGTTTCCATTTACAAAGGCACAGTTTGAATCCAAATGGTCCTTTTAAACGAGTGAGTTTTATTGGTCTCATAGCTAAAATTTGAAAATCAAAACTATAAATTTTTTGTGTCTGTAACTGTGTTTTTTTGTTTTTTTAGAGACAGAGTCCTGCTCTGTTGCCTAGGTTGGAGCAACCGATCTTCCTGCCTTAACTGTGCACCACAATGCCCAGCTAAAATTTTTATTCCTTTTGTACAGATGGGGTCATGCTATGTTGCCCAGGCTGGTCTTAAACTCCCGTCCTCAAGCGATCCTCCTGTCTTGGCCTCCCAGAATGCTGCAATTACATGTATGAGCCGCCATACCCAGCCTGTCTGTATTTTTATGTGTACATATGTGTATGTCTGTCTGTACACTGTCTATATGGGTATCAAATTGACTTATAAACAAATGAATAATCATAAAGTAAATATCTAGCCCAAATGCTTGTCAAGCTCACGTGATTTTAGTAATCTTTGGTAAATAAAGATAGTTTTTGTTTTTTTTTTTGAGGCAGAGTCTTGCTCTGTTGCCTGGGCTAGAGTGCCGTGGCATCAGCCTAACTCACACCAACCTCAAACTCCTGGGCTCAAGTGATCATTCTGCCTCAGCCTCCTGAGTAGCTGGAACTACAGGCACATGCCACCATGCCCAGCTAATTTTTTCTATATATTTTTACTTGCCCAGATAATTTCTTTGTGTTTTTAATAGAGACGGGGTCTCTTTGTTGCTCAGGCTGGTTTCGAACTCCTGACCTGGAGCCATCCACCCGCCTCGGCCTCCCAGAGTGCTAGGATTACAGGTGTGAACCACTGCGCCTGGCCAAGATAGTTTTAAAATAAAATAGGAACATCTTCAGAATTTTATTTAGACATTTTTGCCTGGGTCTGTTGGTCAGACAGGTTTATACAGTCTCTACTAAATATTTCAAGTCATAAGAGTGTTGCTTCTGTTATATTTTTGATGCTTGCTTAATTTGTCTGTGCAACTGGTTTTAGATTTAGCCGTTAGCTTCTGAAGGCTAGACAAATGCCCATGGTGAGGCCTGGGGATGCACCCAGGCTCGTTCCTCGTAGGAACAGGCGCAGGCACACAGCTGTGCCTCTTGACCATGCTGGGAGGGGTTAGATCCTCCAGGCATAGTCTTCAGAGCTCTGTCCTTTGTCCTGAACATTGCATCTGGTACATAATTAAAATTGCTTACTTCCTAGGTTTTTCACTGAAAATTAGGGTTACTAAAAGTTTACATTATAATTAATATATGTAATTAAAACTATATCAGAGAAACAATTCTATATGCAATATGTATAAGGAAAGTGGGATATGTTTTTGGTTAAAAAAAAAGGTTATAAGAAGGGGAATGTGGTTTTTGTTAAAGGGAAAGTAACTTTGCCTTGTTTAGAAGTTTTTAAAAGTTGTTTTACATTAAAAGAATAAAGAAATAATAAAGCTAAAAGGATATAAGAAGTTGGAAAATGGGGAAACTGTAAGATGTTATAAAAGGTTTATAAAAATCTTTCCCTGAGGTCAAAACTGATTAAGATTGGATGGATTTCTTTAAAAGTTTTATTAAAATTAGTTTTAGCATTAATAATATACTGATGCAAATGTACAATTTGATTTTTCTCTTTTAAACAAGATTTACATGTAGTGTTAATGAGATAGTAAAAGATTTTTGTTTATACTTGAGGAAATTTTAAAAAAACAAGAAAGGAAAGAAAAGAGACTGATTCAGTTTGTCTCACAGTGTCTTTATTAGGTCTTTTGATTGTTTGGGAAACTGAGTTTCCTCTCTATCAAAGAGTCAAAGTTTTTGGTTTTTGAAATCTTTGAATTATTACTTTGGCTAGATGAATGACTACTATTTTACAGTGACTTATGATCCTATTTGAGCAAGTATTTTAAACCTTTGATATTTGACAAACTTTCCAAAACCAAAATTTCAAATTCTAAATTCAGTCTTTTTGACCTCAAATTAACTTTTGAATATTAGGGCCCCTAGAAATCTGAGAGATACATATTAGGTTTATTTGGTGTGTTAAAATCATACAGGAAGTATTGTCAATATAAAATTGTGTTTAATTTTCTTTGGGTTATATTTGTATAAGTATGTTATTAATATATGTTCTAAAATTGTATGAGATTCCTAAAATTCTGATATGCCCTAGCATATGTTATCAGTAATAATTTTGATTATGTAAATTGTTGTATGCCACAAAACAACCAAATTTTCGCCTAGCTCACAGCAACCTCAAACTCCTGGGCTCATGCAATCCTACTGCTTCAGCTTCCCAAGTAGCTGGGATTACAGGCATGTGCCACCATGCCCAGCTAATATTTTCTATATATATTACTTGGCCAATTAATTTCTTTCTATTTTTAGTAGAGACAGGGGTCTCGCTCTTGCTGAGGCTGGTTTCGAGCTCGAGCAATCCACCCACCTCAGCCTCCCAGAGTGCTAGGATTACAGGTGTGAGCCACCACGCCCGGCCTCTGTCAATAGTGTCTTTAACCATGGTTATTCTAAGCATTTTGTTATCTACGGACAATTACTATCTTACTTTTATTCTTCTCAAAAAGTGGTTTATAATTAGCTACATTTCAAAATTTGCTTCTTCAAAGAAATTCATGGATAGTACTCTGATAAGTACTTCTGAATACAAGTTTCTGATAGCTTTGGAGACTGTACCATTGGACTAGGTAAAAATCTCCAGGTCTCTAATTTCAAAAGCTGATACATTCTTCAGGATTGCTAACCCAACATTAAGTAGAACAAGAATTAATTACATGAGACTGAATAGAGGACTAAGATAATTTTTATGACATTGCTGATTCTTTTTGTGTTGTTTTCTGGAGTGGAGAAAACGTTTTTCTTTTGAGGCTACTTATAGCTTTTAATTATTGAGTAAAGTATACTTTTGTAAACAATTGAAACATTTATCTTTCTTTCTACCAGATTTCTCCAGAATTTGGAAATTATTGGTGAGAATTCTTAATTAATGGCAATATTTTTATTTGCATAGGTTCAATAAGAATTTGTTTTCTTTTAAAACAGGACACAATTGGAGACATTAGTTATTTTACTAAGGCTTTGACTGGAATGGCATATTTTCATATATGCCCAGACTGCTTTGCGGAATTAAGATTAACTTTATAGAGCCTATGAAAAGCCCCTTGAAAGGACTGGCTTGGTACTATGTCTATGTGGTTTATTCACAGGGTTCCTGACCTATGGTAAGTAAAAAAAAATGTCACTTTTTGACAGGCTCAAGAACCTCAAGTTATTTTGGGACCTTGAGAAAAGAGGAGCTCACCCAATTTATTCGGTTATATCAAAGTTTGGCTTGGCTTTCTAGTCTCATGGCTTTTAAAACCCTAATCTGAGATTCCTTAGAAAAAAGTTCCAGCAAGGCCAATTTTAAAAAGAGCCTATATGGCCAATCACCGTTCTTACTGCATTGTATGCAAATAATCAGGCCAAGTATAGTAAGACTAAAATTCACTTTGCAAATAAATTGGTTGTATGATGATCTATCCTTTGTAGAGATGGGAAATGGGAGAGAGAAAAATTATTAAATATGTTTTGGAATAAAATTATAGTACACTGTTATTAGATTCTAGTCTTGAACATTGTTTTTGAGTCTTTGTTATTTGCCTAAAATTTAGGCTGAATCCTGAATCAGTTCTTTTCTGACTACAAGTCTCCAAACTAACATTTTCTAACTTTTCTTCCATTTTTCTAACTGGGACTCAATAAAATTACCACTATCTTTTTTTCTGAGGCCCTGCAAGCTGAAGCTCATATCTTGTGACATGCAAACTACAGGCAAGAGAAACTTATTCGGTTGCCACTGCCTACTTCCACTTTAACAGATGATGCTAGAGCAGAGCCTGAGAAAGGGCAAAATGTTTTATGAGCTGTCTCTTTAAAGCCCCCTCGCCCTTTTTGGGAATTAAAACCTGCATTCCTGACGAGGCCAGTAATCTGAGGGGCAGGGAAATGTTCTTTTTTTTGTACCATAGGAGATGGCTCGGCAGAATTGTCTGGGCAGAGATCACCACGAATTGTCTTCACAGGAGATGCTATAGTTAAATAGCAATAGCCCAAAGCTGAAAACGCGCTTTTAAAACTCCATATTTCTGTTTATAGATAGGACACTGGCCCTTCGAGATGAGAGTCTATCATTCTTTTCATTTGCCAGCAAATTAATAAACTTTTCTTTCCTTTTCCTCAAACCACTTGTCCTTTCTCTTTTGATGAGACCTCAGGGACAAGTCCTAAACTTTCAGTAACAGTGCTAACTATGATGACAAGCCTAACATCTAGATGCCTCAACTGACTGCCCTTTAGACTCTAGGGAAACTGGCTTATAGACTGGTTTATAGTTCCAAACATTAGCCTTTGTTTTTCTTCTGTTTAATGGTAATGGCCTATTTCCAGAAATGGGAAACTGGTATAATGAGATTCTTTGGCACTCAGCTTTTAACTCAATTGTTTTCTCCATAGCCCCCAACTCAGCTTTTAGTGTGTGAAACTTCTAGGGATGTTTCAGACAGGGGAATATTGGGATGCAAAACTGAAACCCCAAAATATGGCAAGTTGACAAGCTGAACTGAAGAGAAAGCCTCAAGGTCTCTCTGACCTTCCCCTCCCCCACACCCCACACCTTTGTCTCTCCCAGAGCACAGATCTTTTCTACCTAAGATCCAGAGCCACCAAGAAGAATAATTGTTTTTTCTTTCCTTCCTTAAAAGACCAAGAATGTAACTACACCTGAACAGACTCTTTCATAAGGTCATCTTTGTCTCTTAGACTCATCGAAATTTCAAAGAGAACTATTTATGAGTTAATGTCTGTTCCCCAATCTACTCATTTTCCCTCATTATCATTTATTACAGAATTCTTCTTCTCTCCCTTCCCATAACCCATTTTGCCAGGATCTAAGCCCCCATTCTTTCTGTAACATCAAGATGGTTTATAAGCTTCCTTTCCCCACTGAGGGGTTGGGTCTTCATTGTGAAGGCTCCCATGTACAAGTAAAATAAGTTTGTGTGCCTTTTCTCCAATTAATTTGCCTTTTTTGAGTTGACCTTTCAACAAACCTTCAGAGGACAAATGGGAAGCTTTCCCTGGATCCCTACACTTTGAAGGCTGTAAATCATGATTCTGCCAGGTGTGCTCTGTCTTGGAATATGTGCCTTCGGAATCATGAGCCACTACATAAGAAGTCCACCCATCCCGAAGCGTACGGAAGCTGAGACACATGGAGAGAGCATGAAGAGATAGAGATAATCAGAGATGCATGGGGAGCCCCAGATGTAGCCCCCAGCCATCTGAGTCTTCCTGCCCAGCCCCAGACCTGTGAGTGGCACGTCTTCAGGTGACTCAGTGCCAGCCACTGTCTGCTACAACCATGTGAGAGACCCCAAATGAGAACTGCCTGACTGAACCCAGTCAACCCCTAGAAAATAAATAATTTCTGTTGATTTATACCAAATCCCTGGATTTGAATGTGATGAGTATGAGTGTGATGGAACAGCTCAGGGCTAGGAATCAAAAGACAAAGGTTCAAGCATGAGCAATCCCATAACCCAGCTGTATGATTTTGAGTTGTAGTCTCAGCTAATCTCAGATTCCTCATTGGTTAAATGAGTATAATGATATTTCCTAGAGGGATTATTTTCATTTTGCCTCATCCCTCCCACATCAATTTTCTACCTTCTCTACCCAGAAGATGAAAATTTATACATAGTTTCTCCCCATCTGCCTTAGCTCTGGCTTCTGGTCGGATTTGGCCAAGAGCAGAATTGCGATTTATGAACTAGCCTCAGAAGTGTTAAGGAAAAAAATTATTCAGTGATACTTGTTAAAGCACGGTAAGGAAGACTTTATTCAGGACCACTGCGATAAGTATAGGGACCGTTGCATGGAGGTCTTGCAGTAGGGGAGAGATCAGGCTCAATTCTAAATACAGCATAGGAACGTGGGAATTTATAGCCCAGGAGCAGGCTGAGGGTCAGTGGATGGAAAATTACCAACAGGAAGCATCAAGAGTAAGGGCAACTCTGGCTGAACCAACCTAACAGGATTCTTGCTAATGACAGGCCAGGGTGATCAGACATCACCGAGGGGATGATGGAGGATGAGACACCTGATCAGTTGCCGAGGATGATCACACATCAAGGAGGGAGGTGGATCCTGGCTAAATGGACTTAACAGCGTTCTTTTGCTAAAACTGGGTTTACAATGAAGTGCACACATGAACTAAGGGGAAGATTCAGAAGCCTGACTAAAGGTTGGCCAAGCAAAGAATCTTTGTCAGAAGTCACACGCTGCTACTCTGCTGCTTCCCATCGTCAAGACAATCACAAAATCCTGCCCAGGTGAAGGCAGAGGTCAGAGTATTTCTTTCATTGCTGATCCCCTTGCTGGGCCACAGTTTTGATGGTAGATACACTCCTCTGTGTTTGAGCAACTATGGGTGTGAAGGAAATCAAAGCGTATTACTCCAAAAGCTGTCGTATATTTCTTTGACATATTTTTTGATAGCTGTCAGAGAGCCAGAAAACAGAAACTGTGTTTTGTGGGAGAAATTTGCATCTGTAGAGAATCTGCATGATGCAGCCAGGCCTTCCCTTATCTGGATACAGAACAGATTAACTGATGACACTTTTAAAGGCCTGAAAGAAACATTTAGCATCATTCTCTCTGGTGGCTGCTACCTACCTGTAAGGGGTTTTATTTACATTACAGAACTACCTTTGCTAGCCACCCTACTCTTGCTGTTAGAATCACAAAGGGATTTAGTTAAGGGAGAAGATTATAAAAATATATATAAGGATCATAGAGCTGGTTATATTCTCTTTCTCCCATAACCTGTCTTGCCACTATAACCTCATTTACCACCATAACCTGTTTTTAGGCATGCTCTGAGCCCATTCTCTCTGTAACCTCAAGATGGTAGGTAAGCAAGTGTCTGTATCCCACTGGGGGGGGGGGGGTGTGGTTCTCTCATGTACGTGTTAATACATTTTATAATTTTGTATGTCTTTTCTCCAATTAATCTGCCTTTTGTGAGTTGAATATTCAGCAAAGCTTCAGAGGGCAAAATGGAAGTTTTCACTTTAGCCAGGAGACTGATAAAACTCACTACTTTAAAAGAACAGTTGGATTCAAAGTATGCCTTTATAAATGGAAAAGATTAAAGTTTATCTGTTTCACATGGCCAAATCCCTTATTGAGTTTTAGAGAAAATAGGGTAGGAAATTTACATCTCAACACATGGAGAGAGAGAGAGAATTTAAGCTTTTTTCAAGAAGGAGTTTAGATGTTAGAAAATGATCTAAAATGGATGGTTAGGGTGACACAAAATCATAGGAATTTACCGTAGGATTTTATAAGGAGACCAATCTCACTTAGATAGGTAGCTCTGTTTTCTAACTGAGCTCCAGGCAGAATCCATTAAGAAACAGGGATAGCAAACCATTTGTAGTTTTTAGGATCTAATAATTAAAATATTTGAAAAGCAGGTGCAGTTGGAAGGCAGAGCCTGTGGACCTTCAAACATCATGGATTTTTACCTTTACACTGAATCCCAGGCCCCAGAAAAGGGAAAATGCCATGGGCCTGGGCCATGCAATGCTTCCACAGCGCACTTTGCTATAAAGATGTTTCTTTAAGTGTTTAAACTGTGCCTTTCTTAGCTAAATGTGAAAGGAAATGAATGGTGCCCCGTAGCATGCCAATTTACTGTAAACAAATTTTGTCAGCCACCACTAAATCTGTATCTCTCACCAGCAATTCAGCAGCCATCACAGATGCAAAGTTCAAGTGTTCCCTTACGATAGGAAGTGATCTCTGGTACCCCCAGCACCAAAGAGATCTGGTGATGCAATACAAAAGAGAACAGAGTTCCAGACCTGAGAAAAATCTGTCCGTGACTCTCTAGACTCCACAGGAAGACAGAAGACCCTAAAAAGGGGTGGGCGGTGCCTATGTCTGTGTTCCTTAATGGGTCTGAGTCATTAGCTGCCCCCCTAGATCCTTTCATGCGGTGCCAAAAACGGCAAAGAGGAGGAAAGAATAGGGAAGAGTAGACGTAACTGGGAGAACAATTTGCAAAAAATCAGAGGGACCAAGCACATAATTGACAAAAGGATTTCAGTCAACTAAAGAAAAATTTAAAAATAGGATACAAAAGAGAAAAAGTAGAAAGGCCTTAAAAAAAAAACATATATATATCTTGACTATCAGTTTTTAATTAAGTTGACCTTAAACCATAGGTTATAAAAGATTTTAACTTTGTTTTAGGTCAGATTCTTGCTCTTTAATAATTTAGTTAAGAGAATTTTTATGGCTATCCACGACACTATCGTGTGTCTTTCTTTTAGTTTGGTCTCCTCATCAATTGTTTAGAATGAGAGAGCTCCAAAATATATATATTTTTTTAATTTAGGAGTTTAAAGGCTCCATCTTCTTTCTGGTGGTTGAATTTCCGATGGTGTACTTAATCCAATAGTGACTCAATCCAATGGCCTCTTCATGGAAAGCCCAGTTTGTAATTTTCCAGGTTTACAAAAAGAGGTGTTTCCTGGAGATGCACAGAAGAAACAATTCCCAAAATCTCCCCCCTCCCCCAAAAAATCACTCCAGGAATAAGGTAAGGTAGCAAAAGACTCTGTGGCCGCAGATGGTTAACGAATCCGTGCGGGGCCTCCAGTCACAGACCTGGTAATCTGTTACAGGGGATAGGCCTGCTTGGGATTAGACTTTCCCAGCACTAGCCAGGCTACAAGGGCTAAGAAGGCAAAAGCCCCTGATGGATGGGACTTCTCATTAAGACAAACTCTCCCAAGAGCTTGAAATACTCAGAACAAAAAGTCTTGTGTTTCCAGTCATTTTCAGACTGGTCACCTGATGTGACCTGAAAGTCACACTCCCCTTCCACCGATGGCGGAGACCAGAAGAGAGGGCTTCCACTTTGTCACAAGTCAAGCTCTTAAGGACATAAAATAAGACAGGACAACACAGAAAAACAAATACAAGGCAAAGATTATTTCTGGGGGGGAAAGAGATCAAACAACATGAACGTTCATACCACAAAGTACCAAAAAGCACTCCAGAATCACTACACCAAGACTAGTCACACAAATTCTTTTCTCCCATGAATGAAAACCTTGCAGAGGAAAAAGAGACAGTGATTTTTCTCTTGACCAGATTGATTGCACAGAGAGAGAGGCTGGGAGCCCGGCTGGAAGAAATGCTTGTCCTTATGCAGCTGCTGATGGCCTGGGTTTGTTACTGAGAGCTCGGCGCTTGTCCCCAGGGCTGCATCAGAAGAACAAGGACAAGTGGTTTGAGGAGAAGGAAAGAGAAGTTTATTAATTTGTCACAAAAGAGGAGGTTGGCAGATTCCCATCTTAAAATACCAATGTCCTGCCTCTGAGCGGGAACACAGAGCTTTTGAAGCAGAAGTTTTCAGCTTCAGGCTATTGCTGTTCAACTGTAGTTGATGATATCTTCTGCTAAGATAATCTCGTGACCTCTGACTGGACAATGCCCTTGAGCCAGCTGGTGTGGTAAAAGAACAAAGGACACTCCCCTGCCCCTCCTGACCACTGGCCTGGGGCAGGGAGCCAAGTTTTTTAATTCCCAAAAGAAGTGGGGGAGGTATTAGAGAGACAGGAAACATTTTTTTCCCTTTTCTAGGCCATTCCTCCTGTTACAGGTTTCCTTCACTGCCACTTCCAGAAGAGCAGAGTGGGTTTGGTGACCCTGCTCACTGCACCAAAAGTGTAGGTGCCAAGTGAAAGCTGTCCTTTTTCCCTCTAAAGTTTCACTAAAAAATCAACTCACAACAGGCAGATTAATTGGAGAGAAAGCACACAGATTTATTTTATGTACACTAGAGTCTTCAGAATGAAGACCCAACCCCTCAATGGGGTACAGAAGTTTATATACCATCTTGACATTATAGAAAGAATGGGAGGAGAAGAGGAATTTTGTCGAGGGGCAATAAATGATTACTAGGGACAATGAATGGATTGGGGAACAGACATTAACTTGTAAATAGTTCTCTTTGGAATTCAGATGAGTCTGAGAGACAGACATTACTTTGTGAAAGGGTCTGTTCAGGTGTGTTCATTCTTATTCCTCTTCTCTGCAATAAATAATGAGATAACAGGGAAGGGAAGAAAATAACACCTATTCTCCTTGGTGCATCTGGATTTTAGGCAGATAAAGGAACATCAGAGAACAACTTCATCCTATACTTTGGAAGAGAGAGTGTTGTTGGTGGGGGGAAGGTCAGAGGGATGCTGAGGCTTCTTAAGTTCAACATGTCAAAATGCCATATTTGGGGATGTCAGTTTCTGAACCTCAACAGCCCTTAAATGTATGTGGCCACTCTCCCAGGGACAGCCCTTGCCAGCTTCTGGGAACACGGCTTTCTCTCCTTGCCTCTTGTTAAAGAAAAAATTATTCTAATTTGATCAGGTCCCATTTGTTTATTTTTGTTGCTGTGGTGATTGCTTTGGGGGTCTTCTTCAAGAATTCTTTGCCTAGGCCAATGTCTGAGAGGGTTTTCCCAACCTCTTCTTCTAGGATTCTTAAGGTTTCATGCCTTAGGTTATCCATCTTGAGTGGATTTTTGTGAGAGGTGAGAGGTAGGGATCCAGATTCATTCTTCTGCATGTAGCTATCCAGTTTTCCCAGCACCATTTATTGAAGAGAGATTCTTTTCCCTACGGTATATTTTTGTCTGCTTTATCAAAGATTAGGTCACCATATGCAGATGGTTTCATCTCTGGAATCTCAGTCCTATTCCAAATATTGATGTTTCTGTTTTTGTGCCAGTACGAGGCTAATTTAATTATTAGTGCTTTATCAAGTACAGCTTGAAGTCAGGAAGACTAATGCTTCCCGGTTTGTTCTTTTTGCTTAAGATTGCTTTGGCTATACGAGGTTTTTTCTGGTTCCATACAAAGTGTAGAATTATTTTTTCTAGATCTGTAAAGAATGATCGTGGTACTTTGATGGGGATTGCATTAATTCTGTAGATGACTTTAGGTAATATTGACATTTTAACGATATTGATTCTACCAATCCATGAACAAGGTAGATTTTTCCATCTGTTTACATCTTCTACAATTTCTTTTTTTAGTGTTTCATAGTTCTCCTTGTATAAGTCTTTCATATCTTTTGTTAAATATATTCCTAGATATTGAATTTTCTTTGCGGCTATACAGTAAAAGATATTGCATTTGTACAGCCAAGGAAACTATCATTAGAGCAAATAGATAACCTACAGAATGGGAGAAAATATTTGATCTCTACACTTTCAATAAAGGTCTGATAACAAGAATCTATCTAGAGCTCAAAAGAATTAACAAGAAAAAAACCAAACAACCCCATTAAGAAATAGGCAATGGAAACAAACAGAAACTTTTCTAAAGAAGACAGAATAATGGCCAGCAAACATATTAAAAAATGCTCAACATTGCTAATCATTAGAGAAATGCAAATGAAAACCACAATGAAATATCATCTAACCCCAGTGAGAATGGCCTGTATCAAGAAATCCCAAAACAACAAATGCTGGCGAGGATGTGGAGAGACAGGAACACTCTTACACTGCTGGTGGGACTGCAAATTAGTGCAACCTTTGTGGAAAAGAATTTGAAGATACCTCAAAGAGCTTAAAATAGAAATATCATTCGATCCAGCAATAGCATTATTAAGCATCTACCCAAAAGAATATAAGACCTTCTATTACAAAGACATCTGCACCTGAATGTTTATGGCAGCACAATTTACTAAAGCAAGGACGTGGAAACAACCCAAGTGTCCGTCAATTCGTGAGTGGATTATTAAAATTTGGTATATGTTTACAATGGAATATTACTCAATTCTAAGAAACAACAGTGAGCCAGCACCGCTTATATTATCCTGGATTGAGCTTAAGCCCATTATCCAAAGTGAGGTGTCGTAAAATCAGAATAATTAATGGGTTCCATGTATACTTGTCATCAAATTGGTACTGACTGATTAACGTTATGGTGCTCAAAGGGTGGTGGTGTTCACCAGGGTTTCAGGGATTGGAGGGGTAGTCCCACATCTGAGGGATGTGGTGAGCATTGTAGAGGGGAAGGGCATACCTCTAACTCTTGCTAGGGAGAGGCAAAGACATGAAATGTAACCAAAATGTTAAGAAAAAAAGAAAAGCAAACATCTGTTGGGTGTGGGGCAGGGGGAGGGGAGAGGAGGGGATGGGTATATACACACATAGTGAGTGTCCATCCCCCAGCACACCCTCTGGGGGATGGACACTCTTAAAGCTCTGCCTCAAGGGGGAGGGGAGACAAGGGCAATGTATGTAACCTTAACGATTGTACCCCCATAATATTCTGAAATTAAAAAAAATTATTCTGACACTTGTTAAAATGGCAAGGGAGACCTTATTTAAGACTATTGCAATAGGAGTTGAGGAAGAGAGATTACACTCAATTTCAAGTACAGCAAGGATTAGTGAGGATTTATAGCCAAGGAGCAGTGTTGGGGTCAGTGGATAGAAAATTACTAAGAGGAGATATCAATGCTGGGTGTTCTTGCTAAACCTACTTAATAGGATTCTTACTGATGGCAACCCAAGGACTTACATATCAAAGGTAGAGAATGATGAACTCAATCAGATATCAAGGGTGATCAGATACCAAGTACAGGTTGGGGGTTCTCACTAAACTAACTTACTGGGATTCTTGCTAAGACTGAGCTAGGGAAACTGAAGTCAGGACAGGAGCCAAGGTCAAAGCTTAGCAGAGAAGAGGGCTAGAGGATCCTGACTAAAGTGTGGTCAAGAAGAGAGTCTTTTTCATACTCCAGACTGAATGCTGCTGATTCCTGGAGCCTCACCACCCTCTCACATAGTCCTGTCATTAAACGACTTTCAATTAAACCATTGGAGCAATGGTTTCTCCTTCTCTTGCCAAGCCCCTGACTGCTGGTCCCTACCTACTGCACAGAGCTCTTTTTGAGGGTCAAATGAGAAGATGTAGGCAAAAGAGCTTTGGAGGGCTGGAAAGCCAGAAAGTCATCTTCATGATTGAGAGGAATTCCAATATAGTGAAAAGGGCTGTAAGGGCCAAGGGAAAACTTCTTCTTTGCCCTCTGAAGGTTCATTGAAAATCAGCTGACAAAAAGCCGATTAATGGGAGAAAAGGCATACAAATTTATTAATGTGCATGGGAGTCCTCAAAGAAATAGCCAAATGGATGATGCTTTTATACCATATTGAGGTTACAGAAAGAATGGGGGATTGGATCAGTGGCGAAACAGTTTATGGTGGCAAAAGTGAGGGGGACAAGGGGACTGGCTAGCAAAGGTGATCTTGTTATGCAGAAGAAACCTCACACATGTTATTGAAACTGCAAGTGGGTTTCAGCTTAGGTCCAGTTACTCATTGCACAAAGATTCAATTATTGAGACAATGAGGATTGCCGAGGAAGAAAGGAATTTGTAACACAAAAGATGTCTTGCAGGGAGAATAGGAGAAGCTGCCTCGAATCTGTCTCTCTCCAACTAGAGGAGATCATAGGCTTTTTAAGGAGGGGCCACATGCTTTGGGGCCCAAGGGAGATGGTGAGGCGTGGCATAAGGAATTCTGCCCTGAGATCTTCAGAGCCACAACTCCTCTGTCTTGCAGAATATCCACCATTTCTTGGAAACAACTCAAAAGGTCAAATAGTTAGTTAAGGGAGAAGATTATAAAAAAACATATAGGGGTAATCGAAATTTGTTCATGCAGCCCTCAGGCAGACCTGACAGCAAATATTTCTTTCAGATCTTTACAGGTATCAGACTGTCAGTTAATCTTTCCTGGATCTGGGCGAAGGAGGCCTCAGAGGACGCCTGGCTGCATCATGCAGATTCTCTAAAATACACATCTTCCCACAAAAGACAGCTTTGCAAGGCTACTTATGTTTGCAGGCTCCCTCAACGGCCATCTCAAAGTATGTCACAAAGTATATTTTGGGAGCAATATTTGGTTTCCTTCAGAGCACAGGCTTGAGGTCAGCCCTGGGTTCATATCCACTCCCCACCTTGCTGATGGAGGCAAGCACTTATCTTTCCTAGGGCTCAGGGTCCCAGCCCTCATGTAGTCCTGGATATAACAGCACACCCCAAATTCCTAACAGACTCCCAGCATATGGCCGGCCTTCTACTCCTATTATGAAACTGTTTTCTCAGGCAGGTTTTACAAAGCCACTAATTGCATTCACGGCTTGTAAAAGGGCCTTTCACAGAGCTCTTCAAATCCTTTTTTCAACTCTCTGAGAGGCAGAGCTTCCCATTTAAGGGAGAGTGTCTTGCTACAGGCCAGACATTTATTGAATTGTCCAGAACAAATGTTGTTTTGCTTTTTCATCAGAGATCATGAGGCTCTGGTATAAAGTACAGATTGCATTTTTTGTGTTGTTTTCTTTTTATTTCTTTCAATCAAAAAAGCAATACACAGAATCATTACAGAAAATATTCAAGCAGCACAGAAGTGTATATATAGTAAAAATTGCAAGTCCTGACCTCATGCACTTTCTGATGTACATTTAGGACACTGGGGTCTGAGGGGCCTAGAAAATAACATTTTTCTTTTCTAGCCTAAGTCCTGACCCAATTGAGAGATAATGTTAGGTAAATGGCGAGGGATTCCGGGTCTCCTAGGGACAAAAGTGGGTTCTGTTGCCTTGGTGCAATCGCCCCATCTGGCAAGAAGGAGAACGGTGGGCCCCTGGCCCCCATCTTGGTCCTGCCCCACCGTAATCCTGCCCTGAGCTACAGCCATACCTGGAGGAGGAGGAACTACCCTAGGAATTGGCCAATCAGAACTTAGTGCTCCCGCTGCAAAAGAATGCCGAGGACTCTGGGCGAGGCAGCACGGGCACCACAGAGTCTGGAGACTGCTAGAACAACCTGCATGCGCGGTAAGGCAGGTCATGCATCCCCCCACTGTCCAAAGTGGCTCTATGGTGACCTCCGAGCCAGGAGGGGGAGGTCCCAGTCGGGGCACTATAAAACAAGATGCAGACCATAACGGGTCCCTTTTTGTGCCCTTCCTTTTGCTCTCTCTTTGCTGCAACAATGGATCCGGTCGTCATCTGCGGTGTATGTATCATGCTCCGTAAACCTGTATCTTGCTCTTGCCCTATAATCCTATCTTTCTCTCCTCGAAAAACCTCATTTTCATGCTTACCTAATTTTGGTGCGTCTGGTCATTCTTTGGCCATGAGTGTGTCAAGAACTGACATTCTCACACTGAAACCTGAGAAGACCAACTTTATTATTAATAAAAGTGGTATTTGGCCCCCTCTGTCTTAATCTGACTGTCAGGGCAATTTCTGGACTCTGTGGTACCTGTGCTGCTTGGCCCAGGGCTAGAGAGTCCTCTGCCTGCTTTTGCAGCCAGTGCACTAAGTTCTGATTGGCCGGTTCCTAGAGCATTCCCTCCTCCCCCAGGTATGGCCGCAGTTCAGGGCAGGATTAAGGTGGGCAGGACCAAGATGGGGGCCAGGGGCCCACCCTTGTCCTTCTTGCCAAATGGGACAATTGCACCAAGGCAACAGCATCTACTTTCGTCCCTAGGAGACCTGGTATCCCTCGCCATCTACCAGACAGTCTGAGAGAATGTGCTTTATACTTGAGGGCAAGTGGGTTTTCTAACTAAACTCCAGAATTAGATAGGCCACCCCCATGTCACTGGTGGCACTGGACCAGCTTGATGGGTCTTTGACCACCAGGCACAGCCTGGCCCAGTGCAGTCCAGTTACAGGCTCTGCAGGTGAGCGTGTAGGAGAGGGGAGGGGGCAGCACTCATGCCAGTTCCTTACGCTAAATATATCAGTCACAAAGAGCTGGCCTCACGTGTGTGCGCGCACGTGTGTGAATGGAATGAAGGGGTAGACACAGGTCTACACAGGAGGATTATAATAAGGATTTCTCTCTAAGAGGAAGGAAACATTAAAGAGTGTTCCCCTTCCCCATGTATCGTCTCCAGCTTTCTGCTACCTTCCCAGTGCTTCCACAAGCACTGCCCGTGGGTGAGCGTGGAGAAGAAGTTCCTAGAAGGGATCACTGGTTATGTGTACTTCAGGTTGAAGTGTACTAAGCCTTGATTTTGGATCTAGGAGCTGAAAGCATTTTTGTTTCCCCTGTTATTTTGCTGAGATTTACCAACCTCAATTTATTAATAGTCTCCTCTGGAAGGGAAGGCTGCTAAACAGGGGTGGGGAACCTGCAGCCTTGGAGTCACACTGTAGCCTACTGATCCTTGAGTGTGGTCTTTTGACTGAATCCAAGTTTTGTAGAACAAATCCTTTTAATAAAGGAATTTGTTCTGTGACGGCTGGATTCGGTCACAAGTACCTGGCCGCTCGATGGATCCTCCTCCACTCCCAGTGCCTTCCTTTGTCAAATGGGCTTGGTATCACCTAGAGGATTGGGGGAGAATTCGGTCAGGTGCCTTAAAGCGCTTGAGAGAAAGATCAAGAAAGGAGAAGGGGGAAGGGAGTGGGCAGCAGTGCAGAGAAAGAAAAAAATGGGTCTACAAAAGCCATTTGGGGCACTTTGTACTTAGAGGTGCAAACGCCTACCTCCAGGACTTGCGAGGACAACAAGGGTTGAGCAGGCTACTGGGAATATCTGCCCTAGCTTAGATAGCACCCAGGGATGCCAGGAAGCTCAAAGGCCCCAAGGCGATTCTTCGCCAGCAGTCCCCAAATGCCTGGTGCACAGAGTGAAACTTCCTAGCATTAGCGCTCATGGCTTTAATAATGAAGAAAAATAAAGTGAAAATCGGAAATAAAGTGTAAGGTAGCTGCCCCGCGGGAATAGACGTCATGGGCACCTGCAGTGTCACGACCCTCTTCCAACCCGAGTGCTGTTAGGGATGAGAACACCGAAGCTCAGCAAGGTGGCCTAAGTTGCCCATGGGCCCCCAGCTAGCTGTGGCCCAGACTGCGGAGAGAGTGCTCTTCGGGGTGTCGCGGTGGGAGGCGGGATTGCGGAGTGGAAGGCTAAGCCGGCGCGCCCTCCCCGTCTCCTCCGCCCCAGGCCAAGCCTGCGGGAACCGGCTCGGGGCCCCAGCGCCCTCCCTCCGCCTCCTCCCCAGCCAGCCCGCGCGCCGGCCCCCGCCAGTCCCCGCTGGGTGGAGGTGCGCCGGCAGCGCCGCGTCCTTATCAATGGGCCGGGCGGCTTAGCGCGCGGCCGCCTCGTCCGAGGAGGAGCAGTCCCCGGGCCCGCCGCGGGTCAGGTGGCCCAGCCATGGCTCCTCGGGGCGCTGTGGCCGGCAGGGGCTCTCGGCAGTGCGAGGGGTGCTGAGCTCCCGAGCGGGCCAGGCGCACAGGCTGGCGGCCGTCGGGGCGCCCGCGGAGAGCGCGCGGGGCACCATGAGTCCGCGCCTGTCCCCGCCGCTGCAGCTGCTCCTGCTGCTGGTGCTGCTCGCCCGCGCCACGCACACGGTGAGTACCGCGCCCCTCGGCGGGCAGGGCCCGAGGGCCGGCGGTCTCGCTCCCTCTCTGGTCTCTTGTGGGATGGGAGTGGAGGGGGATCGGCAGAGCTTCCGCTGAGGAATGGGAACTCTTCCCTCCCACCCCGCCCAACATTAATCTCCACCAGCTCTTCTCCAGCTGGCCCCCTCCCCAAAGATAAAAACAGCCTATGCGCAGGAAGGCAGCTCCAAGACAAATCCTCCTGCCCTCCACCCCAGCCCTCCTCTAGCCTGTGCCTCTTAGTCCGTCCTAGACGGAAATTCTGGAGCCGCCCCGCCAGTGCCCAGTGTGTGCTGGGCACTTTGCCTCCAGTATTTCACTGGAACCTTGTAATCGCCTCCCGAGGCTGGTATTAGCACCCTCGCTTCATAGGCAAGGAAACCAAGGCTCAGAGAGGAAAAAAAATATCTTGCCCCAAGTCAGAAAGAGGATTGAAACCCACATCCGTCCGCCCCAAAGCCTTGACATTTTCACACAGGCCAGGCTGCAGATGGGAAAACCTCAGGAACGCTGGCCGGAGCTTCCCGGTCTGCTGTGATGGGACCCTTTGCAGCTCTGGACCCCCACCCCCGCCCCTCCCTTGTCAGTGGCTCCCTGGTGTCTGCGTGTCTGGTGGCTCCCGGGAGCTGCTGGTCCCCACAAGCCAGGTCCAGGGAGGGGCTGGAAGGCTGGAGGAGGAAAGAGAAGGCGACAGGGTGGGTGGTTTGTTTTTCTTTCCCACAGAAATTCCTGGGTGTCTGGGGCTTCTCCCTGTGGGATTTGAGAATGAGAGAGTGGCCTCACCCGGATGGGCAGGATGGAAGGAATGGGGAGGGGGTCAGGAGTGAGGGGCAGATTCATCCTTTCACTCTAGCTTCCCTCTAGCGTTCCAAACTAGCCCCTGAGGCCTCTGTTCTAAGAAACTCCTGGGGGAAAGCAAGCACGTGTGGACCCAATTCTGAGTCGCCAATCTCTGTCCTGGACAAGGTTGTCCTCTGTTCAACAGCCTTGCCTTCCTGTACTCTGCTCCTGTCTGGTTATAAGAAAAACCTCTGCTCCTGGAGCTGATGAGAGCGCTGGCTCTCAGGAGATGCCCATGTTTCTGGCAGCTCTGTGACATTCCAGCAGCTGTACTTTGGCAGAATAAAGTTTGGAGCTGATTCGAGCTAGCTCCCTTGCAATCTTGGAGCCTCTTGTCTTCAGTGGCCGTGGTGACAGTGGAAGGTGCTAGAGCAATAGTACCCACTCTAGTCTCAACTCCCAGTTTGAGGAAATGCCACCTAGGACACTGGGGACAGTTCAAAGGCAAATACAACCTGCAAGTGTATTACTCCATGCCTAGGGGCATGAGAGGCAACATCTTCTTTCTTAGGACCCTCCTTCCTAAGTATTTGCAGTAACCCTGCAGCTGTCATAACTAGTACCTGGCCGGCAGGACCAGGGGGCAGCCTGCATTTTTATCTCAAGAAGATCCCCAGGTTATCTCAAACATAACGGATGGAAAATGAGAGCCTTTGCCTGGTTCCAGTCTTCAGTGTACTTTGGAAGGATGCGCCTCATTATGCTGTGGTCCAATTCCTCATTTTATAAGTGAGCAAACTGAGATCCCCAGAGAAAAGACACCTGCCTGAGACCAGCAGGTTAGTAGTAGATCTGGGACTAGCACCAGATTTCTTGATTTCCAGCCACCCAGGGCTCTGTCATTGCACCTTGGATTTACATGTCATTTTCACACACTCGTGTTCTACCTTCTATTATTATAAGGTGGTTTCCTGTGTATAACTGTGGTCCTCTGGTTACTTTATGGGCTTACCCGGACCTGAGGTTGTATCTCACACTTCTTGGCAGAGAATTCCTTTAATAAACAGGAGTGGAACTGACCTACTTTGGCTGGAGTATTTCCCAGCCTCTGAAATCCTGCTTTCTTTCTGTTTGTTTGAACTCTAGGTGGTCAGACACTGGATTTTGGAACTTAAGGGTATTCACATTATTTTTATTCATTTGGGGATCCCCCTTGAGGGAGATCACAGGCATCTTCCTAATGGGGGGGTGTCATTGAGGCCAAATTGCTTATTCTACTCCCCCCTCCATATAGGAAGGTGTCAGAAGGGTCCCTTGCAAGTGGAAACCAAAAAGTGGTGTGGCGAAAGGGGGCAGTTTTCTGAGCTCCCCTCCCCATAAGAAACACTGAGCACACTTGTTCTGCTGCTCCTACCCCCATGTGGCTCGTGAGAACTTTTACCTGGAACATTATTGTAATTATTTACTGACACATCTGTTCCTCCTGGCCACAGACACGCCCCCCCTACACACCCTTTGAGCCTGAGCAGTGAGACTTCTTTTTGTTCATTTTGGGCTGGGGGGCTGTATTTGAAACAAGTTTCCCAAATGATTGTTAGGTACACCTAACTGTAAGAGCACTGTCTTAAATCTAGTCCTGAAAATATGGTAGTGGTAGAAGCAGGATTTGAACTCGGATCTTCTCATACCCCCCCCCTCCTTTTTTTTCCTTTTAAGATACAAGATATCATGCTCTTGTCCAGGCTGGAGTACAGTGGCCTGATCACAGCTCACTGTAACCTCGAACTCCTGGGCTCTAGCAATCCTCTTGACTTAGCCTCCCTAGTAGCTAGGACTACAGATGTGTCCCGCCATGCCTGGCTAATTTTTTTATTTTTTGTAGAGACAGTGCCTTGCTATGTTGCCCAGGCTGGTCTCAAACTCTTGGCCTCACTTGATCCCCCCACTCTGGCCTCCCCAGATGCTGGGATTACAGGTGTGAGCCACCACAACCAGCCGCCCAGTCTTCTTACTTTCAAGTTATAGGCTTTTTAATATGTTACAGGCTAAAATATTCAGTGAATGCTTAGGCCTGTTAGACACCACTTCGTTAAAGGAACTGAACTCAAATTGTCCCAAGTTATAATACTTTTGAATCCAGGATCTTAATTACTTTTAGATTAATGGATGTCTTCAACTCTTATCCTGTCTAGAACTCCGATCTCTGCCTAAATGTACCTCTAACCCAATTCTGCTGCCCAATATTCAGGTTTTCTTGGGTCAAAATCCAATACTTCTTTAAAGCTTTTAGAAAAGAGAAGGCTGTTTTTTTCCTGAGGCAATTAAACTCTATCTCGTCATTTGTAAGTGTAGTGTTTAGGAGGATTAAGTTGGTTCATTTACAAATTAATATATGTGAAGAGTCTAATGTGGTGCTGGCATCTGATGAGCTTATAAAAAACGGTGGCAATTAAGACAGCCTGCATGAAGTGCAGACCCTTCCACTGGCCACCCACCCATGCAAGTGTTAGCTTACGCCTCAGGCAAAGGCACCAGCCAGAGTCCTGGCTCCGTAGTCATCATGGGTTTCCTCCTTAATGTAAATGAGTCCTAGAGTTACAGGGTGCTAACTTAACCATTCCCTTCCTTAAACTCTTTTTCTCTTTTAACAGCAGACTCTAGGGAGCTTAATAAATCCTTGACAATAACGCTGGCAGGTGCAGGCTGTCATGCTGGCCCTACCGGCTCCATCTTACCCCACCCTTCTGGGCCTGGTGCCTCTAACAGAAACCCTCATTTCTAGCCCATCACTTGTGATTTTTCCAACTCCACCGGAGTGCCAGGGACATAAGAAAAAAGTCCTGGGAAATGCCCAGTGCTTCCGAAGAAAGGGCCTCTCTCTTCTGCCTTAACGCCCCCTGATGGGAAGGGGTGTTTGGGCTCTTCTGTTCCTTTCTACCAAGTTCACCGTCTACTTTTTAAATTGAGGGGCACTGACTAGAGGGATTGGTGGCTCTGTGATCCACTATCTCCGTTGCTTGGAGCACCTGAGGTCTTGGGGCCAAAAGTCTGGAGATTTCAGAGTAAGGAGGGCCCGAGTCAGGATGAAGAGGAGAAAGCAGAGATAGGAGGGGAGAATCTGGAGGTCGT
This sequence comes from Microcebus murinus, assembly GCF_040939455.1. NCBI lineage: Eukaryota > Metazoa > Chordata > Mammalia > Primates > Cheirogaleidae > Microcebus > Microcebus murinus. Next base: position 10,892,763 of record NC_134111.1, read on the forward strand.
GACAATCTGAAAGGAAAAGAGGGCTAGAAAAGAGCCTGTGTACGGGCTGGGTGGGACCAGGTGAAAATGAGTGCTCAGGGATCTGACTTGTGCCAGCTCCCAGGCACCCTCTGACATGGCGCCAGGCCGGGGCGGTCACTGGCACTCGAAAGAGGCAGCTCCAAGGGCGTGGATACTGGGAGCCAGGGAGGGTGGGAGGACCAGGGTGGGAACAACAAGGTAAGGGCCTCAAAGCGTCTGCACAAGGTGGAGTACCCCACATGCGTGTGCCATGCAGGGAAGTCATGACTCTCCGGGCAGAGAAGACACAGTTATTCATTCTTTATTCCTGGAGCCTGTCATGGTGTAAGAGGGAGCCCAAAGAGTGTGTGTTGAATGAATGAATGAAGATGATATAGCAACAAGCAATGAAGAGTCACATCTTGAAAGCCATCATTGCTTGCTAAATTGTACATAAATGTGTCAAGCAATGAAAATTAATCATTCAAGGTAGGGCTTTTTCATCCATGCCAACCTGCCGACCTGACAGAAAATGTCTCCAGACTTTGCCAGATGTTCTCTGGGGGTCAATTGCCCCTGATTGAGAACCACTGCCTCATTGTCATGTTTCAGGAGAGACACATTAGCAGGGCTAAGAATAGGTGCTCATTTCGTGTTAGACTCAGAGCAGTGGGGTTGGTGAGAGGGCATCTGAGTCAGTGGATGGACGGAAACAGTCTCCAAACTGGAAAGACTTCTGCGGGGAATGGGTTCTTTGAGCTATTCCGCCCGCCCTTCCTGTCTTTCCCCCTCCTCTCCCCATCCCTCCTCGGCCGACAGCTCAGACACACAAAAACTCCAAGTACCGGGTCTGGCACATAGAAGCCACGTGGCGGGCCCCTCCCCATTCCGTGGTGCATCTGGGTCCAGAGGCTGACGAGGCCGGTGGCGGCGCTGTGAGCAGAATCTTGGGAGGGCCTGTGAGGCTCCCCTGGGGAGCTGGCTATTGGACTCTTCAGAAGAGGGGCCCTGGGGTTTTCTTTGTGTATCTGAAAGATAACTTCCTAATTTTCTGAAGAAGTATTTGTGGATTGCTTTTAAAGTTTTTATTATTCTTAACATTAGCAACTAAATGATGATGATGATGATGATGATGATGATGATGATGATGATGATAAAGGCTTCCTTATTGAGCTCTTATTTTTTACTATACTCTGCAGGGTCCTTCCCAGCACAAGCCGATTTAATTCTCATATCAACAGTTATTGCCCCCATTGTGCAGATGAGGAAACAAGGCTTGCAGAGACATTAAACCATTCTTTCAAGGTCACCCAGCTGGACATGGTCACATGAGAATTCAAACCCAGGTGTTCTTAGCCAGCACATGTGTCTGTCCAGTAGAGAGGCCTGCTCTGGGTTTTTGGTGCCCAGTGGGAGGTCATAAAATTCTCTCCCAAATCTCAAAATGACATTAATTTTCATTTAATCTAATCCATTTAAGAAGCATAAAAAATACTGAATTACACACAGCATTTCTTAAGGGGAGCCAGAGATGAACATGGGGTCACAAAATCAAACAGCAGGAGATAGTGCTTTCCAAACTGTTTAGGGGATTCCATTTCTTGGCTTTGGCATCACCTTTTGGAGTCCCTACAGAGCCCCCCTCACCCTCCCCTTTGTCCCCATTATCCCCACCCATCTGGGAGGGACCAGATTTCCTCTCATGCTGAGAGATGGCATAACCTCTCTTCCTGGTACCCCTTGTAGGAAGTCCAGACTTAATACTCAGGGGTAGAGCCCCACTACAAGAGTGACCCCCTCCAGTGGGCCCAGAGTTGGTCCCTGCTTCCCTGTCCTTAGCAAGCTAAGGGTTCTCACCATTGACCTTCACTTGGGGACAACCTGCCAGTCCAGGGTAAAACCCACAACACTTAGATCCTATCTACTTGCTTACATTACACAGAGAGGCTGCCCAGCATGCACGTGGACTCGAGGAAATGAGAATATCCCAGGCCCACCCAGCCTCCACACTCTGTGTCTACGGGCTCCAAGAGGCACTGGGAGGGCCATCCCTGGTTAGTCGTGCCCTGCAGTCCCAGCTCACTGTGCCCCAGGCTCCCGAGGTTGCCAGCCCTCTCCAGATCCCTGCATGTCCCACGTTGTTTCCCGCACCCACGGCTCTCAGAGGCACTCCTTGATGGCCACGTGTCCTCTCAAATTCCTGATCTCCCATCTCCCACTCATTTTCCACAGATGGGATTGGCTTCTATTTCCTGGGAGTCGAGACTGCCTGGATGAACTTCTTCTGACCAACATCTTGCCCCTTAGATTAATAGATGTGTCTAAATTGTTCCTTCTGTTCCCTCCCTTCCCATTTGCCTTAGCCTGCTGGGCTGTCATAACAAAATACCGCAGACTGGGAGGCTTAAACAACAGAGATTAATTTTCTCACAGTCTGGAGGCTGGAAGTCTGAGATCGAGATCTGGTTGAGTTTGGTTGTTTATGAGGGCCTCTTCTGGTTTGCACATGGCCACTGCGATGGCTTGCAGATGCCAATTAGGGCGAGCACAGAGTTTTCGAGAGAGAAGAGCTACTATAAATTGTTACATTGAGACCATAGGCAGACAGCCGACTGCCCCGGGGAATCGTGGGCCACGGGACCCCAGCGTCTCGGAGGCACGCGGCGCAGGGCGCTCCCTCCCTCCATTGGCTTCTGCTCTGCGCCACTCCTGGTTCCTGTCCTGCCTCTGGTGCTGCGTCTTCTCAGCCCTGTGAGAGTCGCTTCCTGGGCTCTGTCTTTGTCTGCCCTTCTCCGCACTCAGCTTGTTCTCACCGAGTCATCTTCCTTGGCAGTCCTACCTCGTCAGCCACCCAACTTTTCTTAACTTATCTTGCCTCTACTCTCATGCCTCCTTCTCTTTTCCTCGTCTTTCCTGTTCTCAGAGCCATCAAGGCACCCAGGCTGGACTTGTGAGAGTCACTGTCTCCTGCCCTTGACCCCCTATACTCAGTTTGCCACCTGCGCCCCCCAAATCTGCCTCCTTAATGTCTTCTGTACAGGGTTTGCTGGATGCTGCTGCTCTAGGTGTGACCGTATTGGTCAGGGTTCTGCAGAGTCGCAGAATCAACAGGACACACACACAGAGTCATGCGCCAAATAACAACATTTGGGTCAATGATGGACTTGCAGGACTGGAAGTTGCTCTGGTGAGTCAGGGAGTGAGTGGATGTGAATGCCTAGGACATTACTGCACACTTACAGGTGTACCATTTTTATACCTTTTATACATATTTTTGCTGGTCCTTTTCTATATTTAGATACATTTAGATGCACAAATACTTACCACTGTGTTACAGTTGCCTACAGTATTCAGCCCAGTAACGTGCTGTGCAGGTTTGTTGCCTAGGAGCAATAATAGGCCGTACCAAATAGTCTAGGCGTGCAGTAGCTGTACCATCGAGGCCTGTGTAAGTGCACTGCATGACAGCATGGTGACAAAATCGCCTAATGATGCACTTCTCAGAATGTATCGGCATCATTAGTGATGCATGACTGTTCATAGATATATAAAAGGGGCTTTTTGTGTGTGTGTGGCAATTGGCTCCTGTGATCACGGAGGCTGAGAAGTCCTATGGTAAGTTGTCTGCAAGCTGGAGAACCAGAGGAGGGAAGAACATGGCTCAATCCAAGTCTGAAGGCCTCAACACAAGAGAAGCCAGTGGTGTCACTCGGTCAGAGGCCAGAGTCCTGAGAACTGGGCAGTGGGTGGAGGGCAGTGGTGCCAGTCCTGGAGTGCCAAGGCCAGAGGACCTGGAGTTATGATGTCCAAGGGCAGAGAAGAAGGGTGCTCCAGGTCCAGGAGAGGGAAAGAGCAAATTTGCCTTTCCTCTGCCTTTCTGTTCTGTCAGGGCCAGCCAATTGGATGGTGCCCACCCACACTGAGGGCAGATCTTCCCCACTCAGTCCTCCAACTCGTGCCAGTCTCCTCCAGAAACACTCTCACTGATACACCCAGAAGTAATGCTTTACCAGCTATCTAGGTCTCCCTTAATCCATTCAAGTTGACACCTAATATTAACCATCACAAAGACAGTCCTCACTTCCTGGCTAAATGATCAAGCCACTCCTGGGGGTGTATGTATGAAAACAAAACATTCATTAAAAAATTACACAGATAAAGATTGGATAGTCACATGCAGAAGAATGAAACTAGATCCCTGTCTCTTAACATATACAGAAATCAACTCATGATAGATTTAAGACTTAAACATAAGACCTGAAAATATAAAAATAGTAGAAGAAATCCTAGGGTAAACTCTCCTAGACATTGGTCTAGGCAAAGAATATATGACTAAGACCTCAAAAACACAGGCAACAAAAACAAAAATAGACAAATGGGACTATATTAAACTAAAAAGCTTCTGCAATGCAAAAGAAATAATCAGCAGAGTGAAGAGACAATCTGTTGAATGGGAGAAAATATTTGCAAACTATTCATCTGAAAGGGGACGGATATCCAGAATATACAAGGAACTCACACAACTCAACAGGAAAAAAAAAATCCCAATAAAAGTGGGCAAAAGACATGAATAGACATTTCCCCCAAAATGGAAAAATGCTCACCATCACTAATGCAAGAATTGCATTAGTGCAATGGTGAATTGCATTTCACCATGAGAGAAATGCAAATTAAAACCACAATGAGACATCATCTTACCCCAGTCAGAATGGCTATTATTAAAAAGACAAAAAAAAAAAAAATGGATATTGGTGAGGATGCAGAGAAAAGTGAGCTTTTATACACCGTTGGTGGGAATGTAGGCTAGTACAGCCACTATGGAAAACAGCATGATGATTTCTCACAAACTAAAAATAAAACTAGGCCGGGCGTGGTGGCTCACGCCTGTAATCCTAGCACTTTGGAAGGCCGAGGCGGGCAGATTGCTCAAGGTCTGGAGTTCGAAACCAGCCTGAGCGAGACCCCATCTCTACCAAAAAATAGAAATAAATTAATTGACCAACTAAAAATATATATACAAAAAATTAGCCAGGCATGGTGGTGCATGCTTGTAGTCCCAGCTACTTGGGAGGCTGAGGCACTAGGATCGCTGAGCCCCGGAGATTGAGGTTGCTGTGAGCCAGGCTGACGCCACGGCACTCACTCTAGCCTGGGCAACAAAGTGAGACTCTGTCTCAAAAAAAATAAAAAATAAAAAATAAAAAAATAAAAATAAAACTACCATTCAATCCAGCAATCCCACTACTGGGTATCTACTCATAGGAACATAAATCACTATATCAAAGGGATGCATGCACTCACATGTTTGTTGCAGCACTATTCATAGCAGCAAAGATATGGAATCAACCTAAGTGTCCATCAAAGGATGAATGGTTAAAGAAAATGTGGTGCACATACACAATGGAATACTATTTGGCCATAAAAAAGAATGAAATCATGTTATGTGCAGCAATGTGGATGAAACTGGAGGTCATTATCATAAGTGAAATAAGCCAGGCACAAAAAGGCAAATATCACATGTTATTGCTTACATGTGAGAGCTAAAATATTTGATCACATGGAGGTAAAGAGTGGAAAGATAGATAACAGAGACTGGGGAGAGTAAGTGGGTATGGGGGAAGGGTGAAAAGAAGTGGGGTAGAGGGTACAAACATACAGTTAGATAGAAGGAATAAATGCAATGTTGGATTGCAGAGTAGGGTGATTATAGTTAAACAAAAATGTATTGTACTTGGGTGATGGACATCCTAAATACCCTGACTTGATCACTATGCGTTCTACACATGTAACGAAACTTCACATGTACCCCATACTTTGTACAAAAATAAAAGGAAATTTTCAAAATTTTCTAGAAAGGAATTTTCTAGAAAGAAGGAATTTTCAAGGAATTTTCTAGAAAGAAGACCACAAAGACAAAATGGTAGAATAATAGAAACAGATGAAAAGATTAGAGGATCAATTCAGATTGTCCAATACTCAACTAATATGAATTCCAGGAAGACAGAGTGGAGAAGATGAGGGAGGAAATAAGAAACTGAAAACAATATTTTTTAAATTCCCAGAACTGAAGAACATGTCTTCTGAAATGCCCACTGAGTATCCAACTGATGGATAAAAAAAGAACCATTTCCTCAAGGAATTTCAAAATAACTAAAAACAAAGAAAAAAATCTTACATGTTTCTAGAGAGAAAACAAAAATTTTTTATACCAAACATTTGGATCCAAATTAGATTTCTTACTAACACCACAGGAAGAAAGAAGGAAAATGCCTTCAAAAGTTGGAAGAAAAATGATTTCAACCCAGAATTTTCCATCCAAATTGTTATTTTGATAATTACTCAAATTCATAAAAGCTTTTTCACTTGTGCGAAGATTAAAATATTTACCCACTATGTACGCCTTCTTAGGAAGTTACTAGAGAATTCTGTGCATCTGCAAAGCGAGAGAACAAACTAAGGAAAGACGTGGCGTCTAGACAATGAGACTCCAGCTACCGGGGGGGAGAGTTCCCCACGCACAGCCAGGTAGCAGGCCTGGGTGGAGCAAGAAGGAGGAGGACCCGGAGAAAGAAGTCTCTAGAGGGAAAACAAAAAGTACCGTTGACAGATGTACAGCTATGGGAGCACATGGAAAAATTAGCCATATGTACATAGAAAACTAATCAAATAAAAAACAGTAATTATTGACTTCAAGAAAAAACAAAATGTACAAGAAGAGACGCATAATCATTTTACATGACTTGACTCAGCAGCGAACAATATTTCATAGTCAAAGTAAGTCTTTATAAATACAGACCATTCATTTTACTAAAAACTGTAGAGAAGTATTTGTAATACATGGGGAGAGAAGTATATGTAGGGCGAGTTTGAAGCGTCTAAGTCTTTATTTTCCATAATAGGACATTTTGGATGTCTCAAATTAATAAACCAATAAATAAAAGTATAAGAATATAATTTTAAAATATGTAGATAAAAATGAAAATAAACAACTATAAAGAGTTGAAAACGATTGCCTCTGGAGAGCAGGTAAAGTTAGGAAAGGGAACTGCTATTTGTCATTATAAACTCCTTGGTACTAGTGCGAGCGAAAGGTACAAAAACCCATGTACTTACACAAACCCGTTGTGTTTTTGTTTTAACTGTTTAGCTTTGAAGGGATGTTTTTAAAAACTATAGTTCTTCTTTTGAGGAAAATTTTATATATAAAGTTAAGCAATTCTTTCATCTTCAATTGTTTTTCCTGTGAATTTCAAGTAAAATCATATTTAATAGTTTTAAATGTAGTATTATATATTAAAACATATGTAAATATATGTGCATATAGCTACTAAATATCAGCTTCTCCTCCCCCTCTCTAGGTGAATTTGGGTAATAAGGGGCTTGTTTCACATTCACCCACCTAGGCGTTTCCCAGGTTACCAGGTGGTTGCCCCATCGAGCAACCTGCTCTTCCCAGCCGCTTCCGGCAATGCTGTGGGCTCTGCTCCTTCCCGGCTGGTCACCACCTGGAAGCCATGGACTGGGTCCTTTCCACAGAATACTGTTCTGGTCACACAGACACTGGTGGACACCACATTTTAGTTGTCATACTACCACCACACAAAATTATCTTGGTTTATTACCTTTTAATGGAAGGATCAAGGACAAAAGGAATGTGAGATGATCAAATCATGCCCATTAGGTTGGCCATTATAAAACAACATGAACAGGAAGAGAAGAACAAGTGTGGGAGAGGATGTGGAGAGCATGGAACCCTTGTGCGTGGCTGGTGGGAGTGTAAAATGGTGTAGCCAATGTAGAAAATGGTTTGGTAGTGTAAAGTTTTTGGCAGTGGCGAAAGGAAAAGACAGACAGAGTGGGGCCAAACAACATGGCTTTATTGAGTGCTCCTGGGTGAGATTCATGGGTCCCGAGAGAGGGGCCAGAGAAGTCACGCCCATTTGAAAGGGGTGCGGGCTCTTATACTATCTGAGGCAGGCTGGAGACTTTTGGCAGGAAGAGCTGGGGATTTTCCACTGTGGCCATTGTCTGTTCTTAAGAAATGGGAGGGGCCGGCAGTATTTGCAGATTCCAGAAGGAGGGGCTGGTGGTGCCTGGCAGTTGTTTTTTGGCGGGTCTGGTCACGTGAGCCTTTAGTTTCTGATCTAGGGAGAGGAGGGGGACCCACCACCAGCCTAGGTAGTTTCTAGAAAAGTTAAACATAGTATTCCCATATGATCTAGCAATTCAGCTTCCAGGTATAAACCCAAAAGAATTGAAAGCAGGGACTCAAACAGATATTTATACACACTTGTGCATAGTAGCATTATTCACAATAGCCAAAAGGTGGATGCAAACCAAGTGTCCATTGGATAGATAAGCACAATGTGGCATATCCATACAATAGGATGTTTGAAGCATCTAAGTCTTTATTTTCTATAATAGGACAGTTTGGATGTCTCAAATTAATAAACCAAGAAATAGAAGTATATGAATATAATTTTAAAATATGGAGATAAAAATGAAAATAAACAACTAAAAAGAGTACATTCTGCCTTAAAAGGGAAGGAAATTCTGATACATGCTACAACATAAGCCAGATGTTAAGAAGGACCAATATTGTATGATTTCACTAATATGAGGTACCTAGAATATGACAATTCATAGATTCACAAAGTAGAATAGAGGCTACTAGGGACTGGGGAAGGGGAAGAATGTGGGGTTATTGCTAAATGACAGCAGAGTTTCTGTTGGGATGATGAAAAGTTTCTGGAAATGGATATTAGTTATGGTTGCACAACATTGTGAGTGTACTTAATACCACTGAATTGTACACTTTGGCTAAAATGGTGAATTTTATGTTATGTGTATTTTACTACAATTTAAAAAAGAAATGTTGGATGAGAAGAAAAAGTTAAACTGTCCTCCGGTTGCTGTTTTTTCTATAGTCCAAAGGAAAAGTAACAAGAATGTTGAAATCTTCTTAGATTGGGCTTCCTATCCTAAGTGCTCTCCCATTTCTGACCTTGCTCTGATGCCCTCAGGAGAGTCCTTTTTTAGAGTACCCCTTTCTTTAAACTGTCACAGTGCAAACTGCCACCTACTTTTGGGAAACCTCACCCCCCATCCACACATGTTGATGCTGCCCTAGAATCTAGTTCCCACCCTTGCCAGTCAGCGAGGCTGCGTAACAGTAATCTCGGTGGCATTCAGCAACAGCGTTTATTTCTCTCTCAGCATTTACAGTTGAGCTAGGGTGCGATTGATCCAGGCTGGGCTCCTCTGGCTTGGATTCAGGCCCTGGGTTAGGTTCAGGTCTGCTGCACATATCATCATTCTAAGACGAGTAGGCTACCCCAGGTGTCAGAAATGCACGAGAGCAAGCACAAGTGGGCAAGCATATTTCTAGCCTCTGCTGACACCAAATCTAATGACCGTTCTGTTGACAATAGTCACATGGACAAGCCCAAGCAAAGAAGTATACTTTGCCCACCATGATAGGAGTTGTATGTATAAACTGCTATAGGGAATTGGGACTGGTAATTCTAACTACGGCAAACTCCTTTCCCTGTCCCTGGCAGAAGTTTCCTAGGTCTGAGTTACTTTGTCTACTACTAACATCAAGAGGATGTGATGTTCAGGAAACCATGCTGTAAACAGATGTAAAAAAAGATAAAAGAAAAGAAAATAATAATGAATTAAAAAAAAAGAGGATGTGATGCACAACATGATGACTAAAGTTAATAATAATATAGTCTTGAAAATTGCCGAGAGTAGATTCAAAGTGTTCTCACCACAAAAATAAACAAATAAATAAAAATAAGAAGTATGTTAATGAGCTTGATTTAGCCATTGCACTATGTATGCACATTTCAAAACATGTTGTACATGATAAATATATAAAATTTTTAATTGTTAGTTAAAATAAAATTTTTGAAAAGAAGATGTGGTGGAATGTGGAAGTTTGGAAGCAGAGTCCAGCATGGGTTTGTCCTTTGGGTCCTCAGAAAAGTCAAACCTAACGTGCTGTCCTTGTCCCCATGGCTGAATGTGACTCCCCGCCACATCCACACGTGGAGGACGGGCAACATCCCTTTCTTATTAAGGACACGAGACAGAATTTGCACCTGTGTTTTTTGCTCCAATCCGTTGCTCCTGGGCACAGCTTAGTTGCAGAGAAATTGGAAACTAGTCTCTAGGTGCGTAACCATGTGCCCAGTTAAACTCTGATCCGCAGTGAAATGCGGTGACTGGGGAGACAGCAAGTCTCCGCCAGAGGAGGTTTCCCCTGCAGGTAGGAACAGGACCAGGAGATAGAACGCAGACTCGCACATTGTACGTTATGTCCATAGCAAGTCTGACCCTTAGTTCCCAACCTCTGATAGGAAAAAATAGTTTCTTTTTGTTAAACTAATAAATTAACTGCCTCTGAGCCCTTAGCCCACTTCACTATGTCCACAGGCCACTCTCTTCTCCTAGTCTCTCAACAAATGGCAACTCTGTTGACACACTCACTTAGTGACAGGTGAGGCCAATGTGTGTACCCATTGGTTAAGTGTCTATCTTCCTCTGTATATTTACATATTATTTTAAAAGTTTATGATAATTTAGGCCAAGCATGGTGGCTAATGCCTATAATCCTAGCACTTGAGAAGGTTGAGGATTGCTTGAGGCCAGGATTCGAGACCAGTTTGAGCAAGAGCGAGACCCCCATCTCTACAAAACATAGAAACACTAACCTGGCGTGGTGGCACACACCTGTAGTCCCAGCTACTCAGGAGGCTGGGGCAAGCAGATCACTTAAGCCCAGGAGTTTGAGGTTGCAGTGAGCTATGATCATGCCACTGCACTATAGCCTGGGCGACAGAGTGAGACCGTGTCTCAAAAAAATTTTTTATTATAATTTTCATAATACTTTCATGTATTTTTTCTAGATTTTTCTCTACAAGGTTGATGCATTTAATTATACCATAAATGCAATTTTGTGTCTTGCTTTACTCATTTAACATCATAGTATCACCAGGTCTATCCAGAAAGTATCCAGCCATTGTTAATATAATGAGAATGGTTTGCATGACACTGATGTACCTGGCAGCCAAAGCGTGAACTGGAATGTGCCTGTGTGAGTGACACCCTCACTGTATTAGTCGGTGGGGTGCTAGACACCATTGAGTGAGCATGTGTACCATGTGGCTGCCATGTTCAAAATGGCTGAGCAAGTAGAGCAAAGAATCCGCATCAAAAAATGCGTTAAACTTGAACATTCCTTCACGAAAACTATTTGGATGATTCAGAAGGTTTTCGCAGATGGTTGAGGCAGTGAGTACAGCACAAATAAAAGTGTGGCACAAATGCTTCAAAGATGGTCGAGAATCTATTAAAAGTGATCCACGTTCTGAAAGGCCTGCGACAGGCAGAACACCTGAGAATGTCGACCATGGACCGGTTAGGTTACGAGACGCTGGGAGAACTGTGTGAGGTCCCAAGGTGCCTACTTCGAAGGGAAATGAAGCGTCATTGTCCTATGTACGATGTTTCTTGTATCTTCCTCAAGAAATGCCTCTATTTTTCATATAACATGGCTGGAGAGTTTCTGGACAGACCTGGTACAGTGAATAGTCTGTACTGCTAAATGGTCTTGATCATGTGTAATGGCTGAAGATCTCCCAGTGAATGGATTCACCATAGTTTACTTAGCTGGGTGTTTCCTTATACTCAGACAATTAGGATGTCAATTTTTTTAAAACTTAAACTTTTTTATTTTGGGATAATTATAAATTAACATGCAGCTGTAAGGAATAATACAGAGATCCCCCATAACCTATGCCCAATTTCTCCCAATGGTAAAATCTTACAAAAGTACATATAGTACATATATAGTACAATATTACAACCAGGACATTGACATTGACACAATCAAGATACAGAACATCCTATCACCCCAGGGATCCTTCGTGGTGCCCTGTTACAATCATCCCCACTTCCGCCCCAATCCCACTCTTTCCTTAACTCCTGGCACCATTAATCTAGTCTCCATTTAGTCTCCATTTCTACAATGTTGTTATTTCAAAGTGCTATATAAATGGAATCGTAAAGTGTGTAACGTCTTGGAATTTCCTTTTTTTTTTTTTTCTTTTTTGGAGACAGAGTCTCACTCTGTCCCCTTGGGTAGAGTGCAGTGGTGTCATTGTAGCTCACTGCAACTTCAAACTCCTGGGCTCAAGTGATCCTCCTGTCTCAGCCTCCCGAGTATCTGGGACTACAGGTGCATGCTATGACACCCGCTTCATTTTTCTATTTTTGATAGAGATGGGGTCTTGCCCTTGCTCAAGCTGAGGATTTCCTTTTTTTCATTTATATACTTCATATATGAAGTATACTTCCTGTACTTCATATATTCATATACTTCTCTGGAGATTCATCTAGGCTGGTGCATGTATCAGTGGTTTGTTCTTTTTTTATTGTTGAGTAGAGTTCCAGAGTATAAATGTACCAGTTTAACCATCTACCCATTTGAAGACATCTGGGTTGTTTAAGTTGAAGGGCTGTTGTGAATAAAGCTGCTATAAATATTCATGTACAGATTTGTACGAGAACATGAGTTTTCATTTCCCTGGGATAAATGCCCAGGTCTGCAATTGCTGGATCATATAGAAGTTGCATGTTTAGTTGGTGTGTGTGTGTGTGTGTGTGTGTGTGTGTGTGTGTGTTTAAAAGACACAGCCAACTTGTTTTCCTGAGTGGCTGTATCACTTTACATTCCCACCAGCAATGTCTAAGTGATCCAGTTTCTCTACAATCTTGCCAGCATTGGGTGTTGTCACTATTTTCAATTTGAGTCATTCTGATGGGTATGTAGTGATACCACATTGTGGTTTTAGTTTGCATTTACCCAATACCTAATAATGTTGAACACCTTTTCCTGTACTTATTTACCATTTGTATATCTCCTATGAAATGTCTCTTTATAGTCTTTTGCATTTGTTCTAATCAGATTTTTGCTTGTTTTCTGTGGAGTTTTGAGTGTTCTTTATATATTCTAGATATTGATATTATTATTTTCTTGAAGGAATATATATATATAGTTTGCAAATTTTCTCTCAGTGTGCAACTATATATATAGTTGCAAATGTTTGCAAATTTTCTCTCAGTGTGCCTCTTTTTTCACCCTAATAGCATGGTGTTTCATGGAGTAAAATTTTTTAATTTTTATAATGTCCAATTTGTCAATTTTTCCCTTTATGAATTGTGCTTTTGGTGTCAAGCACAACAACTCTGCCTAGCTCTAGTTCTTGAAGATTTTATCCTACACTTTTTAATAAAAGTTTTATAGTTTTGTGGTTTGAATTTAAGTCCATGATCCATTTTGAGTTAATTTTTGAATAAGGTGTAAGACTTAGCTCAAGGTTTGTTTTGTTGTTGGCAAATGTCCAGTCGCTCCAACATCATGTGTTGAAATGACTATCCTTTTTTCATTGAGTCGCTTTGTAACTTTGTCAGTGATCAGTTGAGCATATTCATGTAGTTCTGTTTCTAGATTTTCTGTTCTTTTCCCTTGACTTACTTGTCTATTCTTCTATTGATAACATGCTGTTTTGATTACTATACCCATACAATAATCTTAAAATCAGGCAAAATTATTCCTTCCACTTTATTCTTTTTTTAATTAATAGAATTTATTTTGTTGACAAGATTAAGGTTTACAGAAAAATTGAATGGAAACTACAAAGAGTTCCCATATACCCCCTCATCCTTCCTCTATAGTTTCCCCTATTAGTAACACCTTGTATCCTGGTGGTTTATTTGTTACCACTGATGAGCTAATATTGATACATCACTATCAACAAAGTTCGTAGTTTACAACAGTGTTCATTCTTTGTGTTGTGCATTCTATGGGTTTTGGCAAATGTATAATGACATGTATCCCACTATTATGGTATCATACAGAATAGAGATTCACTGCCCTAAAAATCCGCTGTGCCCCACCTACTCATCCCACCCCATTTATCCCTCTCTCCCTCCCCCTGGCAACCACTGATCTTCTGTCACCATAGTTTTGTCTTTTTCCAGAATGTTATATAGTTGAAATTTTTTAGTATGTAACCTTTTAGATTGGTTTCTTTCATTTAGCAGTATGTACTTAAGGTTCCTCCATGTCTTTTGTTGAGCATATTCATGCTCAGTAGCTCATTTGGGCTTAATAGCTCATTTGTTTTTATCACTGAATAATAATCCATTGTACGGATGTACCACAGTTTTTTTTTTTTTTTTAATCCATTGGCCTATTGAAAGAAGTCTTAGTTGATTTGTAGTTTTAGAAATTATTAATAAATATTTTACTTCTAAAAAAACTGTTTTAACTATTCTATTCTTTTGATTTTCCACATAAATTTTAGAGTAATCTTGCATATATCTTCAAAAAGCTTGCTGGGATTTTAGAAGGAATTGTGTTAAATCTGTATATCAGTTTGGGGAGATTTGACATCTTTACTACATTGAGTCTTCCGATCCATGAACACTATATTTCTCTCCATTTATTTAGATCTTTGATTTCTTTCATCAGTATTGTGTAATATTTAGCATACAAATTCTATACATGTTTTGTTAGATTTACACCCGAGCATTTCAATTTTTTAATCAATTGTGTTTTTAATTTTAAGTATTTTTAATTTGGTGTTCGTGTTCTCATTGCTTGTATGTAGAAATACAATTCATTCGTTTATGTTTAGCTTATATTCTGACACTTTGCTGAACACACTTATTAGTACTAGGAAATTTTTTGTATATTCCTTGTGATTTTCTATGTAGACAATCATATTATCTATAAATAGGTGTTCCTCTTTTCTTTTTTTTTATTTTTCATTAATATATCATAATTGTACATATTTTAGGGGTACATGTGATATTTTGATACATGTTTGCAACATGTAATGATCCAGTCAGAGTAATTGGGATATTCGTCAAGTCAAATATTTATCTTTGTGTTGGGAACATTACAGATTTTTTTAGCTATTTTGAAATATACAATAAATTATTGTTAACTATAATTTCCCTGTTGTACTATTGAAGACTAGAACTTATTCCTATTATCTAACTGTATTTTCGTGCCCATTAACCAACTTCTCTTCATGCCCCCTTCTTCCTTTCCTAGTCTCTGGTGACCACTATTCTACTCTCTACTGCCTTGAGATCTACCTCTTTTTAGCTCCCAAATATGAATGAGGACATGTGATATTTGTTTTTCTGTGTCTAGCTTCTTTCTTTTCTTTCTACATTTTATTATTATTTTTAATTTTATTTTTATTGATATATGATAGATGGATATATTTGGAGGTACAAATATAATTGGGGGTGATAATTTAATACATTCGTATAATTTATAAAGATCAAATTAGTGTAATTGGGCTATCCATCACCTTAAATATTTGTCTCTTCTTTATGCTAGAAACATTTGAATTATTCTCTTCTAGCTATTTTGAAATATACAATAGATTATTATAAACTATAGTCACCCTACTGATCTACCAAACCCTAGGTCTCACTTCCTCTATCAAACAATAGTATATTTCTACCCATGAATCAACAACCCTTCTTCATCCTCCTCTCCTTCCTACCCTTTCTGGCCTCTGGGACTACCAATCTCCTCTCTGTCTTCGTGAGATCCACTTTGTAGCACCCACAGATAAGTAAGAACAGACAATATTTGTCTTTCTGTACTTGGCTTATTTCGCTTAACGTGATGACCTCTAGTTCCATGCATGTTGCTGTAAGTGACAGGATTTCATTATTTTTTATGGCTGAATGATATTCCATTGTGTATATATATCTCATTTTCTTTATCCATTCATCCATTGACAGGCACTTAGATTGATCCACATTTTGGCTATTGCAAATAGTGCTACTATAAACATGGAGGAGCAGATATCTTTTTGATATATTTACTCCCTTTCTTTTGGATATATATCCAGTAGTAGCATTGCTGGATCATACAGTAGCTCTATTTTTAGATTTTAAGGAAACTCCACATAGTTTTCCATAGTGGCAGTGCAAATTTACATTCCCACTAGCAGTGTATGAGGGTTCCCTTTCCTCCACATTCTCGCCAGCATGTGTTATTCCCTGTCTTTTTGATAAAAGCCATTTTAATTGGGGCAGTGTGGTATCTCATTGTGGTTTTGATTTGCATTTCTCCAATGTTTGGTGATGTTGAGCATTTTTTCATATACCTGTGTGTCTATTTAGATCTTTTGCCCCTTTTTTTCATGGTATTATTTGGGGTTTTTTGCTATTTTACTTGTTTGAGCTCTTTATATGTTCCGGTTATTAATCTCTTGTCAGATGGATAGTTTGCAAATATTTTCTCCCATTCTGTGAGTTGTCTTTTCACTTGATTGTTGTCTTTACTGTGCAGAAGCTTTTTAACTTGATGAAATCCCATTTGTCTATCTTTGCTTTGGTCGCCTGTGCTTTTGAGGTCTTCCACAAAAAAAATCTTTGTCCAAACCATGTCCTAGAATGTTTTCCCAAAGTTTTTTTCTAGTAGTTTCATAGTTGCAAGTCTTAGATTTAAGTCTTTAATCCATTTTGATTTGGTTTTTGTAAAAGATGAGAGATAGGGATCTAGTTTCACTTTTCTGCATACGGTTATGATGTTTTCCTTTTTCTTTTTCTTTTTTTTTGAGACAGAGTCTCACTTTGTTGCCCAGGCTAGAGTGAGTGCTGTGGCATCAGCCTAGCTCACAGGAACCTCAAACTCCTGGGCTCAAGCGATCCTACTGCCTCAGCCTCCTGAGAGGTTGGGACTACAGGCAGGCACCACCATGCCCGGCTGATTTTTTCTATATATATTAGTTAGCCAATTAATTTCTTTCTATTTATAGTAGAGATGGGGTCTCACTCTTGCTGAGACTGGTTTCGAACTACTGACCTCGAGCAATCCGCCCACCTCGGCCTCCCAGAGTGCTAGGATTACAGCATGAGCCACCGCGCCCGGCCATTATGGTGTTTTTCAAGTACCATTTATTGAAGAGACTGCCCTTTCTCCACTGCATGTTCTTGGTTCCTTTGCCAAAAATCATGGATATATATCTGGGTTCTCTATTCTGTTCCATTGGTCTATGTGTTTGTTTTTATGCTGGTACCATGAAGGTTTAGTTACTATGACTTTGTAGTAAATGTTTTTATTAACATATTTTGTACATTATATTTGTACATATTTATGGGGTACATGTGAAATTTCAATTTTGAAATTTTGTTACACTTATAGATGTAGTAAGGTCAAGTCAGGGTATTTAAAGTATCTATCACCTAAGTATTTATCATTTCTATATGTCATTTCAAGTCCTCTCTTCTGTTTTTTTTTTTTTTTTTTTTTTTTGAGACAGAGTTTCACTCTGTTGCCAGGGCTAGAGTGCTGTGGTGTCAGCCTAGCTCACAGCAACCTCAATCCTTCTGCATTAGCCTCCCGAGTAGCTGGGACTACAAGCATGTGCCACCATGCCTGGCTAATTTTTAATATATATTTTTAGTTGGCCAATTAATTTGTTTCTATTTTTACTAGTGACAGGGTCTCCCTCCTGCTCAGGCTGGTCTCGAACTCCTGAGCTCAAATGATGCTCCCATCTCGGCCTCCCAGAGTGCTAGGATTACAGGCATGAGCCACCACACCCAGCCTCTTCTACTGTTTTGAAAAATACAATACATTGTTTTTAGCTATATTCACCTTACTCCACTATCAAACATTAGAATTCCTTCTATCAAATTACATGTTTGTACCCACTAACCAACCTCTCTTTATTCCCTTATCCACTCATATACACTTCCCAGTCTTTGGTATCTATCATTCCGCTCTCTACAATCCTGTGATCAACTCTTAGCTCCTACATATGAGTGAGAATATGTGATATTTGTCTTTCTGTGCCTGGCTTATTTCACTTCACATAATGACCTCAAATTCCATCCATGTTGCTGCAAATTACATGATTTCATTCTTTTTTATGTCCAAATAGTATTCCCTTTCTGTGTGTGTGTATACATTTTCATTATCCATTTATCCCTTTATGGGCAATTAGGTTGATTCCACATCTTTGCTATTGTGAACAGTGCTGCAATAAATGTGAAAGTGCATGTATCCCTTTGATATATTGATATATTTTCCTTTGGATAAATACCTAGTAGTGGGATTGCTGGATCATATGGTGGTTCTATTTTTAGTTTTTGAGAAATCTCCATACTATTTTTCATAGTGGCTGTACTAATTTACATTCCCACCATCAGTGAATAAGAGTTCTTTTTTTTCTATATCCTTGCCAACACCTGTTATGTTTTGTCTTTTTAGTGATAGTCATTCTGACTTGGATAAGATAATATATCATCGTGGTTTTGATTTGCATTTCCCTGATGATTACTGATATGAACATTGTTTCATGTACCTGTTGTCCATTTGTATATCCACTTATGAGAAATGTTCCCTGGAGGGAGATCTGTCTCTGCCTCAACCCACAGGAAGCATTGGGAGTTCCTGAAGGCAAAAATATCCCTGAGGACAAAGAGACAAAGAGGGGAGGTGGAACTACCATTCCCAGCCCTGGAAGCTCTGCTCTGTAATTTAGCAAAAGGAAACACCAAATCAGAGTGGCTGTTCAACAGCACCGCACAGTAGGAGGTTCATTCCACAGGTCCTCTGGGAAAGAAGAACCTACCAAGCCTTCCCACACTACCTGGATATCCCCTTTGGGACCACCCCCATTCAAGATGAATGGCACTCTAATTGTTTACTAGAACTGAGGCAAACTTGGGCTGAAGGTGCCACCTTGTGCCAAAATGGAAGCCATGACCTAGTGGGAATGAAAAAGTAAGAAAACCAACAAGTAAATTACAAAGAATCTCTAAGCAAACATACCTGATAAGAAGCTAGACAGAGATGACTGGAATAAGTTGTTAATTCTTCAATGAAAATCATAGATGTACATCCACAAGAAACAATAGCAAACAGGAAACCATGATCTCCTCAAACAGAAAAAGCAAGGAACCAGTGACTGACCCTAATGAGAAAGTGATATGTGAATTCTGACTAAGAATTCAACAGAGCAGTTTTAAGGAAACTCAGTGATTTCCAAGATAACACAGAAAAGCAATTCAGAAATTTGTCAAATAACTTTAACAAAGAAATTTAAATAATTTTAAAAAACAAAAATCTTGGAACTGAGAAATACATTTGCTGAACTGAAAATTTCATTAGAGGCTTTCAATAGCGGAATGGATCAATCAGAGGAAAGAATCCATGAGCCCGAAGACAGGCTATTTGGAAATATACAGTCAGAGTAGAAAAAATAAAAAGAATAAAAAGGAGCAAAGATTGCCTATAAGATATAGAAAATTATCTCAAAAGACTAAATCTAAAAATTGTTGGTATTCAAGAGGGAGTTGAGCAAGAGCAAAGGATAGAAAGCTCATTCAAAGAAATAACTTTCTAAAACTTGAAAAAGAGATAAATATCCAAGTATAGGAAGGTTAGAGAATACCAAAAAGATTCAACCCAAACAAGGCTACCTCAAGGCATATAATAATCAAACACTTAAGAGTCAAGGACAAAGAGAGGATCCTAAAAACAGCAAGAGAAAATAAGTAAATGACATAAAAAGGAGCTCTAATTTGTTTGGCAACAGATTTTTCAACAGAAACCATATAGCCCAAGAAGGAGTGGAATGACATTTTCAAAGAGCTGAGAGAAAAACAAAACTGTCATCCAAGGATATTGTACCCAGCAAAGCTATCCTTCAATTACAAAGGACAGATAAAGTCTGTCTGCTTCCTCCTCTGAAAAGCCAGAGAGTGCCAGAGACTATGTGTTTCAGCGAGGACTAGGTGACACGCCATAAAGAAGAGGACAGCGATGAGAAAGTGGGCTGTGTGCCAATACCAGCTCTCTTGACAATTGCTATATTTCTAGGAAAACTACTTGTTTCAGTGTAAGACTCTAAATTACAAACACTGTGATTAAGACATTTGCTGAATTGTGTTGGGAGTAAAATGGAAACACAGGTCTGAAGGGTGGGGAAGGAATGAGCACATTATGATCTAGAGCTGGATGGGCCTGGGTGATTCTGCAGCAGCATGCTATGGCTAACCACAGGCTCAGGCCAGGGGAGGTGATATGTGTGTTTTGTGGCGACCAAAAACCCTGGCCAGTTGGTGTTGGGGGTGGGGGGAGAGGAACAGCTGCTGACAGATGGTAGATCATTTCTGACTGCATTAATGAATGGTGGTAAGCTGTGGCAGATGCATAATAGGAGATAATCAGAAGATTAACTACGTTTGCCTTCGTAGTCATTTGAAGACAGGACTTAGATATCCTTCTCTGGCCCAGAGCTTTTGTTTATTTGTGCCACTTTGGAGTGTGGCTTTATCTCCAGGACTTCTCCCCTTGCTCCGTTATGTTGGAATTTCCATCTATGAAGCATTAGTGAGGGATTGAAAATAGGGTATGAGACCTGGTTCTTGAGCTCATGGGAGCACTGAGTGTACGACCCTGGTCATAGCCTCTGACCACCATGGGCCTCAGATTCCTTTTATGTGTCTTTATCAGGTTATTTTGAGAACTTATGAAGTTAATCTGTATAAAAAGACTCTAATATTAAAATTCCATGCGTGTACTTTGTAAGGCAAGTAGTAGTCCAATTCATTCCCGTGATCAGTTGTTCATTCATTCATTCATTGTATTTATCAAGTCTCTGGCACCAGTGAAATAATGGAGCCATGCTGTGGAGTCTACTCTGGGAAGAGCTGGGCGTGCTGGCCCATTCTCCACCATGCTGTCCAACTCCTCCATGCAGTCACTGTCCTTTTGGGTTGGATGCATGCTCTCTTCTATGGGACAGGGAGATGGTTCAGAGCAGGTTTCAAAGAACTTTTATCAGCTGGGTGTGGTGGCTCATGCCTATAATCCTAGCATTTGGGGAGGCTAAGGTGGGAGGATTGCTTAAGGCCAGGAGTTCTAGACCAGCCTGAGTAAGAGCAAGACATTGTCTCTTCTAAAAATAGAAAAATTAGCAGGGATGGTGGTGTGTGCTTGTAGTCCCAGTTACTTGGAAACTGAGGCAGGAGGATTGCTTGAGCCCAGAAGTTTGAGGTTATTGTGAGCTTTTATGACACCACTGCACTCTAGCCTGGTCTAGGCCGAGGAAGACCCTGTCTCAAAAAAAAAAAAAAAAAAGAACTTGTGTGAGTCAAAACTAAGCTTCCAAAAGCAGCAATATCCACACAGATGTAGTGAAATAAAGCAAGTTCCCCAGACTCATAGTAAGGTACCGAGAAAGCACACGGCTCACTGGACTCAGCAGCCTCAATAAACAAGAGCAAGACTTGCAGTGGACAAGCTACAGATCATTTGGGTGTCCCGGCTGTGCTCTGAATTCTTTCCCAGGAGTGGCTTCTCCACCTTTCCTGGAGCTCTTGCAGGAAGGGGCTTTGCCTTGCTGGTGGAATCCCCGTGGTCTGACCCCATGCTTGCCCACAGGAAGGCCTTGTGTGGTAGGGTGGAGTTAGGGCAATGATGAGCACCCTTGGTTTTGGACTCGTAGGTTGGAGCCCTGCCCCGGCTGTGTGACGTGCTGCGGGTGCTGCAGGAGGAGCGGGACCAGTGCCTTCTGGAACTCTCCAGAGAGCCAACGGGAGACCTGCGCACGCAGCAGCCGGTGACAGGTATGAGGCTCGCCTCGGCGCCATGTCCGTCCTTGAATGTGGATTGAGTCCAGTCCCACTGGGTGGGGGAGCTTGTCTTCTGGGCCAGGATGGGATGTGGGGGCTGGTCTGGCTTCATCCACTCAGACAGTCAGCTGGGGGGTCTGGAGAAACCTGGAGAGCAGACTGCACGGACCCCAAAGCCAGACCTTCCCCACACTTCCCTTCTCTGGGCCTGTAAGTACAGCCAGAGTTTTCTTACCATCAGTGGGTGCGTGGCTTGGCTCGGGTAAGAGTTTGGTGGGAATTGCTTTGCAAGGCGACTGCCCCCTCATCCATTCTTTTACCTCCACTGCCAGCTCCGTGAGTGAGGGCGTGGGGAAGGAAGTGTGGGGTCGTTAAAAGTGGGCTCCGATGCGGAGTGACGCCCCCTGGCTGTGTGACTGCAGACAAGCGATTTAACCCTCTGAGCCTGTTTCCTCAGTTACAGAGTGGAGGTGATGATGTCTACATCAGGATTATATTAATAAACGAGATAAAGTGTGTTAAATAGAGATGCTTTGTAAAAGTTGCTAATTTAGGTATTATTATTATTAATCAACACTTTAAATATTGATTTTTATATTTAAATGTTAATGTTATTTCTATTCCCTTCCTTAACTTCTCTTCTTTGTTATTTATCATCTAAGAGTTAGGCAGAGTATGGCATTAAGAAAAGAACCCATTGTAGGTATCCAACAAACCTCTGTGTACACAGATATTCGTAACAGTCCTATTCACATTAACCAAGAAGTGGAAACAACCCAAATGCTCATCAACTGATGAATGGATAAACAAAACTGTGCTTTACCCATACAATTGAATATTATTCAGCCTAAACAGGGAGGAAGTGCCGATACATGCTCCAACATGGGCAGACATTGAAAACATGACACCAAGTGAAAGAAGCCGGATATGAAAGGTCACACATCGTATGATTCTACTCACATGAAATGTCCAGATTAGCCAAATCCATAGAGACAAGTTAGATTAG
The DNA here is from genome assembly GCF_040939455.1 of Microcebus murinus. NCBI lineage: Eukaryota > Metazoa > Chordata > Mammalia > Primates > Cheirogaleidae > Microcebus > Microcebus murinus. The sequence continues at coordinate 10,915,456 of NC_134111.1, forward strand.
TGGGTGGCAGAGGATGAAGGGAGGGACAATGTGAAGTGATTGCTTGATGGGTATGGGGTTTTTGGAGGAGTGGTGGTGAAAATGTCTTAGAACTAGATAGAGTTTGCACCACAGTGTACTGTGAATGTGTTAAATGCCACTGAATTGTACACGTTAAATGGTTAATTTTGTATGATTTTATGTCAATTTCAAAATAAAGAAAGAAAAGAAAAGAAAAAAGAAAAGAACCCAGCCTTTTAAATTAGACAGACTGTGTGATGTTGAACAAGTTACTTAATATCTCTGGGCCTCAGTTTCACATCTATTTTATAAAATTGGTGTGAAACTAAAAGCATTTGTTCAAGAAACACTTATTTAGCACTGACTGGTATCAGGTGGGGATGATGAGAACACAGGATCACCGGTGAGAAGGAAGGAACATGGACCCCTCTCCTACCACTTAGGAATGCACTTTGCGGTACGTGGCAGGAGCTTGAGGAATTGGTTTGTTGCGTGTTACAAAAAGCCCAGAGCTGGTGCAAAGTTCCAGGATGTCATCATATTCCAGATTCCTTCTGTCTCTTGGCTGAATGTGCGTCTCCTGTCCTCATGGTCACGCAATGGCTGTTGTACCTCCAGAGAGGAGAGGAGAGGACCTGTTTCTCCAAGAAGAAAGTCACGAGAAGGTTCCAGAAGAGATTTTTGGAAGAAACAAACAACAAAACAAAACAAAACAAAAAACAAAAAGTCACAAGAAGGAAGGATGAGCTATCTTGAGAAGCCAAACTTTCCTAAAACTCTCCAGGTGACTTCTGCTTATACTTCCTCAGCCGGAACTGGACTGCATGGCCACTCCTGGCCCAGTGGATGCTGGACGTTGAGTTTTTAGTTATGCTTGTGACCTCCTTGAACAAAATCGGGTTCTGCTAGAGAGAAATAAGAGAATAATGGCCACGGGCAGCCTTTTCCATGGTCGTCATAACTCTGCCTGGTGAGGGAGATGTGAATCGAATCATCACACATTCATGCAAAACGACGACGAGATGAGGACAGGGTGTGGCTCTGGCTGAGTGTATAACCAGGGGTCTTGGCCTGCTCTGGGACCCCATGAGGGCTTTCCTGAGAAAGTGACTTTGGCACCAAGGCCTGGCCAGGCCTAACAGCTGCCGGGCACACAGATGCAAGGGAGCCCGCCGCAAGACGAGCACACAGGGGCTCCTTGGCCCCGTAGAGGGGTTTCATCCTGATCCTAAAAGCGATGGGAAGTCCTGGAGAGTCTCAAGAGGCCAGTGGTGTCATCGTCTGCATTATGAAAAGGTCACCCGTGCCGCAGTGTGGGAGGCGGGTTAGGGAAGGAAATGAGAGAGACCCACGAGGTGCTGGTGGGCTGGCGAGAGACCGTGATACATGGGACCGGATGGGGTGTCTTTGTTTGGGCTCCTCAGAAGCCAGTGATTCCAGGCAAGAGCAGCGGGGCTGTGGAGCTGAGACGAGCAGGGAAGGAAGCTGGGAAGTGTCGCATTGTCACTGTGGGCACCTGGAGCGTGGGCCCCGGGCCCACTTGAGGAGGCAGCGTGGAACACACACCGCGGGGCGTCAAAGGAGCCGGAGTGCGTAGCCACGGGTTCCCCATCAGTCAGAGGGGCTGCAGTGTTCCTTCCCCGCTCTCCCACCTGCGATGCCTGGGGCCCGAATGGCTCCATAGCTGAAGAGGCCCCAGACAAAGTGGGTCGGTGGGCACAGGAATGGGGAAGACCAGGAGCTACAGCAGGGTCTGCTCAAAGGGGTGCAGGGGAGCAGACACGTGGAAGAGCTGTCCCAGTGGGAATGTAGACCGGACAGGGCAAGAAATCGGATCGGGCATGGGGTGAGAGAGGGAGAATCCAGGATGAGCCCCAGGTGTTCGACCTGAGCAACTGGAGGGAAAGTTGCAGGAAGACCGGGTACTTTGGTGAGAGGAGGCTGAGATCAGGACTGCAGCTTTAGATGTGTGGAGTGGAGGCTTCAGAGGGGGTCAGGGCCAGGGAGAAACTTCACAGGTGGCAAGTGAGGCCGCGGCTACGAGGGAGAGAGTGCGGGGTGGAAAGAGGAGAGGAGCCCAGGCGAGCCTCGGGGACCCCAGCCCTCTCATCCATCAGGAGCAGCCGGAGGAAAATGAGGGTGCATGGGTGGCAGTGGCCAAGCAGTGTAGACGCTGCAAGTGTTGTGCGTTAGCCAATTCACTCAGCCACCATTTGAGGGACAGAGATGTCACGGATAACTCTCCCATAGTTTGAGCCTTTCTTCCCTCTACGGGCTCGCAGCTGTGCTGGGGAGACAGACTGTGTGGTCTTCTGGCACTCGCAGGGGCGCCACCGAGAACCTCCTGCCACCCCCAGAAAACATCTGGAACAGCAGGAAGCAAGGCACCTACAAGGCCAGCCTGTGGCACAGCTGCCCTCAGTCTTGCGGCCCCAAGGACATGTCTAAGATCCCAGAGACCGGGCGCCCCGAGAGACAAGGCCTAGAATGCCGAGCCTCTGGGAGAGATGACAGTGAGCTCCAGCTCACACTGAGAAGTACAGTTATTCTGACTGTTTAAAATGTCCCCACTGCTCTCCAGTGGTTCCAGTGGACTCAGCCCCGACTAGTGTCCCCGTTGGCTGGGGCCTCGGCCGGCGGCGTCTGAGTGGCGGCGTCTGGGTGCCCCGCTTTCCTGCCGGGCTCCCACGGTGCAGGGCTATTTGCGCTCCTGCAGTGGCGGGAAGGCCTGTCGCGAGGCTGCTGGTGCCAGGCTGGATCTGGTGAGATGCACGGGGCTGGCGCAAGGCCGGGTGCAGCCAGAGTCGGCGGGAATCAGGATGGGCCCTGCTGCTTCCTCTCTGGGGATCCGGGCTAGCGGCTCCCCTTCTCTGCTCACTTTAAATGGGGGTGCTAATCTTACCAGCTTCATGGCGCCGTGGGAAATGAGCGAATTAATATCTGAAGAAAGCAAGATGTCTCAACAGAGCAGGAAGCTCCCCTCATGGCCGCTCTGTCCCAGCTCCTTGGTGCACGCAGGAGGGTGACAGGGTGGCCAGGTGGGCCACCCCTCCCCCGACCCCCGAGAGCAGCTCAGGCCACTGGGCTCTGTGTTGAATATTGGCCTCCTGCAGTTTTTGTTCAGGAAGAGGAGTCTGCTGCTTTGAAAACACGGAGTCTGAGGACCCTGGCTGCCGGAGTTGACGCCACCTGCCCTGCTGCAGGGGAGAGAGCCGGCGGGAGTGCAGAGCAGAGTGGCTGAGGGGACTGTTCCCTGAAAGGCCGAGAAGAGAGGAGAAGCTGAGGGCCAGAGCCGGTGCCCAGAGCCGCCACCGCACCGAGGCCCTGTCCTGGTGCCGGACGGGGGCGGGGCAGCGGGGCTCTCCACTGGGGGTGCGGGGTTAATGGTTAAGCCTCAGGTCCTCCCTGGGGTGGAGGTTAATGTTTGAACATCAGACGAGGCGCAGGAGCTGTCACCAAGCCTGGCACACTTATCACAAATAAAAAATTAACTCTTCAGCTATTCCGGGTTAGCTGGCCAAGGTTTTCCCAGCATTTTGTGGGAACGTTTCAGTGCCACCCTAATATCTGCATGGCCTGGTCCACTGGGCTATTTATTACTTTGTTTACAGAAGCCTATACCCCCTCAGAGCTGGCTGGTAGAAGGGCTCTGGCTCTCCCTTGGGAAGAATGTTCCAGAAGGACAGTGTGGTGGCACCGCAGGGGAGGTGCTGGCTCGGCAGTCAGACAGACCTGGGCATGTGTCCTGCTCTGTCATGTAGGTGCTGTGTGACCTCAGGCACAACACTGGTCCTCTCTGGCCTTAGTGTCCTCACCGTCCTCACAGATGGGGACATGCCAACCCCTTTCCTTCCCGCCTCTGTCCTGCGGGTTGCCCACCCCCCAGAGCACCTGCAGGAGGAAACAGGCTTTTAATTTTATGCCTCTTTCAGTGAGGAAATCCACATAACATCAAGCATTTAAAGTAAACGATTCAATGGCATTGGATACATGCACAATGCTGCATGCAACCACGAACTCTAGCAAGTTCCAAACCATTTTCGTCACCCCAAAATAAAAGCCTGCACCCACTAAGTAGTCACTCCCCATTCTTCTCTCCCCCCAGCTGCTGGCAATTACTAATCTGCCTTCTGTCTCTATAAATTTGCCAATTCTGGACATCCTATTTAAACAGAATCATACAATAGGTGACCTTTTCTGTCTGTCTTCTTTCAGGGAGTGTAATGTTTTCAAGGTCATCCACGACTTGGCATGAATCAGTGCTTCACACGTTCTGGCTTTTAATACGCTTTTCTATAACAAACATTCCCAGCTCCCTTCTGGACTTCCTGGGGCTCCCGATGACCTTTGGCAAGCACGCCCTGTCTCCCCGCCCCCATCAGCCTGGGGCAGGCTGCCGCTGAGCCGGCAGCACCCTCCTGGCCTCCCGTTCCTGCAGGGCCTGGGAGAGGGGGCTCCAGGAGGGGGGCTGAGATGCTCCGCTTGCACCCTGGGAGCAGCGCAAGGGAGTCCCTGCAAGCAGCTAGGAGGCCACAGAGACCACCCCGCTCCCCAGCCACAGTCCCTCCAGCCCAGCTACAGCCACGTACCGCTCTGCTATGACTTCCTTCATATTTTTCCTTTCAATCAATAGACTTTTAAAAAATTCAGCCTCATCCTAAATAATAGTAGCTATATAATCACAGGTGTGATATGCTAGTTTTATAATTTTTCCAATACATATTAAATTCTCTAAAAATGTGTAATTATTAAACTAAAAAATGCTCAACCATGTACCAGCAAAAAGCACAGGCCATCTGTGTGTGATGCGGTCATCGTAGGCTGGGGAACCCTAGGTCTGTTCTGTGCCCAGACAGTGGGGCCAGGGCTGGGAGAGAGTGACACCATGTCACGGTGCTCAGGGAATGAGGACTCTGTGTGGGGTCATCAGCCAGGCTTGCTGCCACTGAGGGCTAGCCTGGTGGGTGGGCACCTGCCCTGGGCTGCAGAGATGGGAAGGCTGGGTGGGGTCCCAGCCCCACCATTACCAGCTCTGTCACCCTACACTTGTCACTTTGCCTTTTGGATCCTCAGCTTCCTCATCTCAACTGTGGAGCAGTGACCCTACCTGACCCCTGGGCTGCTGTGAGCATAGGCCTGGCTCATCTCTGGTGTCCCTGTGGGGCCTGCCCAATGTGACCCAGGTCAGGCAGCCTCTCAGACTTCCTGGCACCCCCCCCCCCCCCCGCCGCATCTGTCTGGCCAGTCAGACATGTGTCGCCAGCCTCATGGCCTGGCGCCTGCAGCCAGTGCCCTGGCTGACCTGGCCAGCCCCAGCCAGCCCTGAGCCCATTTCTCCCCAGGGAGGTAGGAGGCTCCTGCTTTTTCCGTGCTCTGGAACTTCCCCCCTGCTTCCAATGCAAGATGCCAGCCTGAGCTGGCAGCAAAGTGGTACCTTGGAACGAAGCATCCTGTTGCCGCTCCAGGTTGGCTACATAAGGAGTGAGGTCTCGGGGTCAGCCTTAGCCTCCTGTGACCCTAGACACCAGAGTAGCTCAGGGTAGAGAGACACAGCAGGCTACTTGTAAAGGGCCATCCCTTTACAAGTCACCAGGACAAAGTCACCATCCCATGGGCATCTGGGGAGGCCTGCCAAGTGCCAGGACACTGCTCAGGCCCTGTGAGCAGCACAGCGTCTACAGCTGGGACCTGGACAACCAGCCTCCAGGATTATGGCAGAACCCTGCCTAGAGGAGTTCAAATTAGAGAGAACCTTGGCCCCCTTCTCTGACAGGGCTCACTGTGAGATTCGAGGTGAAGATTTGGGAACATCCAAGGAGTTTCTCATGTCCCATATTATTCCTTGAAGGACACAGACCCCTGGTCCTTGGCCTCATAGATGTTTCTGCTGTCCTTGTGGGAACCCCATCCAAACCCTGCCCTCTGCCTTCTATGTCCAGTTCCACCCCGTCCCCATGCCCTTGCCCAGGGCCCCAGTCCACTTTTTCTTTTGAGACAGAGTCTCACTCTGTTGCCCGGGCTAGAGTGCCATGGCATTAGCCTGGCTCACAGCAACCTCAGACTCCTGGGCTCAAGTGATCCTCCTGCCTCAGCCTCCCGAGTAGCTGGGACTACAGGCATGTGCCACCATGCCCGGCTAATTTTTTCTATATATTCTTAGTTGTCTGTCTAATTTCTTTCTATTTTTTTAGTAGAGATGGGGGTCTTGCTCTTGCTTAGGCTGGTCTCGAACTCCTGACCTCTTGCAATCCTCCCGCCTTGGCCTCCCAGAGTGCTAGGATTACACCCAATCTGCCTTTGTCACTCCTGGAGCTGCCTCACCTCCAAAGCCCGTGTGAGGCACCCTGACATCAGGTCTGGGCCTCTCTGAGCCCTTCCATGTCCTGGCTCCCTTTAGGGGCTGGCTGGTCCTACCTCCAGGCAGAAAAGGCTACACCTGCTTCAGCTTCCCATCTCTCTAGTCGACCCTCCCCTCTGCATGCCCCTGGCCCAGTCCCTCCTGGCCCAGCCCACCCCTTACCTCCCCAACCTCCCTGCCTCTCCTGCCCCCAGGGCCTGGCTCCAGCAAGGAGGGCCCCAGGCAGCTACGGTTGTTGTCACCTGGAGACAGGTCTGGTGGGTGGAGGGCTGGGCAGGTCAACTCTCAGCCCCTCCATTTCCTGACTGTGTGATCCCTGGAAACCACTTCTCTCCGTGCCTGATGGCTGCCTGTATGAAAGGGGGTAGGGCAGGAGCCTTGGGATGCTGCTGTGGGATTAAAGGAGCTCATACATGGGAAGCACAGGGCTCCTCCCCATCTGCACCAAACCAGGCAGTGGGTGTCAAGGTGAAAGTCCACTTACAGGAGGCTTGATGGGGACTGGTGTGGGAGCCAGGGGCTCCGGCATTTGTCCATTCACTTGCTCATTTGCCACGTGTATTGAGCGCCTATGCTGTGCAGGCCCAGGGGCACCAGCAGTGGGCGGTGAGAGTGTTCCTGCTCTTGTGGGCTCTCTGCCTGGCGGTGGGGGAGGCATCTGCGCCCAGGCCCCAAGGTGAAGACACTGACTGGCAGTGACCTCCCCTGGCCTTGGGAAGTGGGTCCAAGCCTGCGTCTCTCAGGATCTCAGAATTGCTCCCTGGAGCCAGGCTTAAGTCTGGGCCTGGAAATAGGGGGCCCTCAGCTGTGGGGAGGTGCAATGTGGAAATTCTCAAAGCAAGGCTTGTTGACCAACAGCAGCTCCAGGAGTTCTTAGAATGCAAAGTCCTGGGTCTGGCCTCAGGAGGACTGAATTAGAATCTCTTGGGGTGGGGCCCAGAGATTTGCAGCCTCTGACACGCTCCCGCTGGTTCTGATGCACGCTGGCGCCAGACTTCTGCAGTGGGACAGGCGGCCCGGGAGACTTCACTCAGAGGGGACGAAGGCATCAAGGAGGTGAGCCTGGTGGGATCAATACCTCAGAAAAGCCGGGGATGTGCTGTCTGGTACTCCAACGACCCCTGCAGGCTGCACCTACCTCCCAGTCCCCGGGGCTAAAAACTGCAGTTCAGAGGACTGAGCCTGGCTCGCCTTCTAGATGCCAGAATGAAAGAGGGACAGGCCTGGGGCAGACAGTGGGGAAGGGACAAGGTCAGAAGGGAGGCACTGGTTCTTCCAGAAGAGATGGGAAATGGGCTGGGGCAGCTGTCATGGTGGGGTAGGATTGGAACCCAGGTCTGCCGGCCTGAGAGTCTTGGCTCTTTGGGATGCCATTCTCTGCACTGTACTTGGTTCTCCAAGCTGGATGAAGGGTGCTCACTTCATGAGTGTCCCTCAGCTTATTCCCAGCCCCCTCCAAACCTGCCCCAAGAATGTCCTTCCAGAGGCACGGGTCTCCAAAGTCTGTTGCAGGAAAGAATTTCCCTGGGTTGCCACCTTCTGGGATCAACTTTGGGAGACTTGGTGGGTGGTTACGTGAAATGGTAATTCTTAAAAGACAGTATAATCCTAACTTGTATACAAATATAAAATGAATACTTTTATTTTATTAGTGAGAAAATCAGGATGATTTTACCACTGGTTCATAGAATTCAAAGCACCATACATATAAGGCAGAATGGTAAAATAAATTTGCAAATAGATGCAAAACTGGCTGAATACAAGGAGAAGAGAATGGAAATCAATTGTATTTCTACTGGACAAGAATCATTTGTATTGCTGCCAATTATCTACAACTTCCAGAACTGCAAAATAGCTCAAAGACAATAAAAGGCCTGGGACCCCATAGAATCAGATAACCAAGAAGGCTGTGCTCAGATAATGTCTAGTTTTGCATTGAAAACACCCAGTAATCTTTTTGAATCATTTCAAAGTCTTTCTGTTACCAGAAGTGGCCACAAATCTGGCCCTGAGCTTCCTAGCAGCCAAATCAAAGAGGAAACTGGCTTGCAATTCAGTGTCTATAAGGACAGATATATATTAGTTGTTCACAACAAGGTCAGCTTCTCACTGCATTGAAAGCAGGTTTTCCTGACTCCTTGGGACCAGGAACCAGTGGCATCTAACGCATGAGGGAGGGGCCTCCTGTAGGAACACAGAGAGGTAGGAAGCAATATCCTCAACAATATCCGTGCCGCAAACACAGTGGTGACTGGTGGAGCTGCCACGCGGGTGGCTCTCGAGGCATGGTCCCAGACCAGCAGCATCAGTAACACCTGAGAACTTAGAAATGCATGTTCTCAGGCCCCATCCCAGACCTGCTGAGCAATCCGTGTGTTAGAAATCCCTCTGAGTGACGCTGATACAAGCCGCAGTTTGAGAATCAGGGGATATCACGTTAGAATTACCTGCAAAGCTTTCATAAGATATCACAGCTGGGCCCCATCCAAACCAATTCAATCAGAATCCCTGAGTGATGGGCCCAGCTATGTATGCTAAAGCTCCCATGCAGCCAGGAGGGAGGGCCACTGCTATTGAGTTGTTTATTGCAAGCTGAGGCCACGAGATGTGCCATCTTCTGCTCCAGAGAGATCCAGACCTTCACTTGCAAGGCCTATATGAGATGACGTGTGTGCCTGCCTGCCGGCCTGCCTCCTTCCCTCCCTCCCTTTCTTCTTTCATGTCTTCAGCGCTGAGCACTCACCCTGACGATGCAAAGGGGCATTAGACACCATGGGCTCCTGGTCCCAAGGCGTCAGTACTGATGGGACCTGTCGGAGTGTCTAGTGGAATTCCCGGCAGGCAAGGGTGTCAGGGGTGGGAACAGGGTGGTGGGGCAGCCCTTGGTCCACGCCCCGTCCCTGTCTGATGCTGCTGCTCTTCCTGGCAGGCTGCGTGGGGCTATGGGACAATACGAGCTGCTGGCCGTCCTCTGCGCCGGGACAGACTGTGCAAGTGGCGTGCCCGAGATTCCTCCAGCTGCTCACGAGCAGAAACGGTAACCGCGCGGCCTGTGGGGTCTGGCTGGGAGGCTGAGGGGTGGCCCTCTGCATGGGGACTCAGCCTAGAGGTGGAGGCCAAGGAACCATCTCTGAGAACAAGGAGTGGGTAACATGATGTGGGCGATTTTTATGGGGGATGGAAGCCTGGCTTGGGAATGTGGGGTCGGCTCAGTCCTCAGGGTCCCAAGCAAAGGGGTGGGAGCAATGTGCTGGGGAAGGTGAGAACGGAGGCTGGGCTTGCCTCTCTCTGCCCTGTGCCCCCCATCCAGGGGCTCCCCTCCCTCCTTCCATGTTTCTGCCCCCTTAGCAACCAGGGGCTTTGTGCCAGCCCCTGTGTCTGGATCCCACCCTGGCAGTGCCAGGCCCCCAAACTGCCTGCCCTTCCAGAATACTCTCTTCCTCTTTACCCATCCTGCCAGGCCCTGCTAATAAACTGCAGCCTCCCTGGGAGCCCCGGCCTCCTGGGCCATCTCTTAACCCCAGCTGCAGTTTTAAGGGTTTTCCTAATTCGCTCACATTGGTTAAAGATTGACCATATGCCAAGTATTTTTATATACATGGGCTCATTTAGTCATCACAAACCCCTGCAAATCACATACCTTTTCTCTTGACCCAGTAAAGAGTACTAATAACTGGTACAAGAGAGGCTTAGCAGTTTGCCTCAAGTTCATAGCAACAGGTGGAGAAGCTAGGACTCAAATCTGATTCCTCCGACTTTAAAACCAGTTCTCTGTCCTTGAGGTCACGGTCAAGACAGGTCTACGGCCCTGTGGTCAGGGTGACCCTGGGTTGAAGCAAGGTAGTTTCCTGGCTTTTGGTCCTGCCCTCCGTGGAAGGCTGCCCTGGCCTGGCCTGCTGTCCCTCTTCCTTTGTTTGTGCAGGATAGAAAAAGCTGCCTGCTGAGGCCCTGAACAAGAACAAACTAAAGCATGGGTGATTTAGCTCTAAGACCCACTGGCCTTCCAAAGCCAGGCAAGGCCAGGGTCACCAAGGGTCAGAGATGGTGGGGGAAGAGTGTAGATTCCTCTCCCTGTAACTCTCCAGTGCATGTGGGCGCACACGCACGCACACACGCGCACACACACATTCACATACACACACAGATTTGGGAAACGTGCTGCCCACTGGCCCTTGCAGCAGCACCCAACACCCCATGCCGTGGCAATTGGAGGGGCCGAGGCAGGCAGGTTGGGACCCACTCCTCCACTTACTGGTTTGGTAGTGCTAGCTGCTGTAACAGACAAATTGCCCAAATCTCAAAGCCTTCGTATGATAGTTGTCCACGTAAAGTCCCAAACGGGTGACCCTGAGTAGCGGGTGGCTCTCCTCCACGCGTGACTCTAGCATCCCGCGCCGCACAGCTGTGGCTTCACACTCAGCTTCCAGGCCGACTGGGGAGGGGAAAGGACTCCCTCCCATGGAGGGAGTTTGGAAGGGCCAGGCCCGAGAGGGATACCACTCTGCCCACATTCCTTCAGCCAGAACTCAGTCACGTGTTGACAAAGGACACAGGGAAATGTCATCTCGCTGGGTGCCAGTCAGCCACAGGGCCCAAGTTCCTCACTGTCTTTGCGGCTCAGTTTTCTTGATCCGGTTCCTGTCTTTCTTCTCCTCCTCCTCCCATCCTGCCCCCACCTCACGCACACACCTGCAAAATGACCAACAGTTGTACCTCTTGGCACGGCCTCCATGTCTGTCTCTGGGGCCTGGGAGCTCAGGACACAGGACAGTAGTCCAGACGTGGCTGACCTGGGGAGCATGCTGCTCTGGTGCAAGGCCGGGGCCGGACTCTGGTTTCTGCCTCCCGTCCAGGGCTCCTCCACGGCTGACGAGTGTTTGTCCTGCTGGAGAGGACCTGAAGCTCTCCTCCTTCCCACCCCACCTTCGTGCCTGCCTAGGGTCACAGTGCCTCCACCCACCCGCCCCCATCCCTCCTGCCCTTCTGCAGGGGGCTGGGCAGAGCTGGTGTTGCTGGTGGCCACACGGTGCCCAGGTGCCAGTCCTGTCCCATCCCTCCCCACTTAATGGCTTGCACCCTTGCCTGTCTCATTCACTAGAAGCCCATCGCCTCCCTCTTGAGCCTCCCCCACCCTGGAATTGCTTACAACCCACAGGGGGAACCCCAGAGGGTCAGGGGGTCAGTTCCATGTCTGCACACTGTGAGCACGGAAGCTGGGGTCCTATGCTTGCCTCTGTGTCAGTTTCTCCTCGCTGCCACTTGGTGTCACTGTGGGGCCGCAGGTCCACTCTGAGGCCCTGCTTACTGGCGCAGCTCCTGGGGTGGTGGGTGCCATTGTCTCACCCCTGGGGCCAAGCTGTTCATGCCCATTCTCGTGGTGCTGGTGGGCCCAAGAACATAGGTCAAGACCTGTCTGGCTCAGTGTGTCACCAAGAGCTCCCACTCACCCCACCTTCTCCCCAGTACACCTGGGGGCTTAGATTAGCGTCCTGCCCCTCACCTCCGCTCAGGAAGGAAGCTCCCCTCAGTGGGGTCCCCTCCTCACCTCAGGATGGAGTGTGCCATGGGGACAAGGTGGTGTTCTGGACCCTTCCTTTTGCAAGAAGAAAAAGAATAAGAAATGAATTCTTTTTCAGGGCACCTACTACACAGGCCCAGACAGGATGGGCGTCCATGTGACTGGGAAAACTGCAGGCTGGATTCTGTCCCCAGATGTTTCTCTCTTCCTGCCAGGCCTAGAATGTTCCCTCTAGGATGCATTCCTTTGATTCTTAAAAGGGCACTGTTCTTCCAGAGTTCCTTATTAAAAAACACATTTCCTGGGCGGGGTCAGACCTGGGCCCTTTTTCTCTTCTGTCTTAGCTCGCATCTGACTTAAAACAGTCGAGATTCCTAACCTACTTAGGGTCCTGGAGCCTTTGAAAATTGGATGAAAGCTCTGGACTGGCTTTTTCCCAAACTGCACACGTGTGTATGCATAAACATACTGTCTTCCAGGGGTCCCCTGAGAAAGGAGTACCCTGAGAAAGAGGCGTATATGGCCTGCACCTGGTTAAGGCCCCCTTACCTATTAGGAATTAAGCCTTAGGAAGTAGGTGAGGCTGAAGGGGCCCCACAGAGAACCCATCCTGTCTCCTGTGCCGAGCGCCCCACCAGCACGGGCACCTAGCCTGGATCCCACGGAGCATCTGTCTCGGAAATCCTGCTGGATCAGGGAGGAGAAGCCCCCAGACAGGCAGGCCTGCTGCCCTGGGTGAGCCTCTGGGCTGCCGCTGTCTGATAATCTTCCACTCTGGCCTCGGGGGTGTTTGTGTTCCCTTAACGCAATTTCCCATCCAACCAGCCTAAATTTGACCACCATTCTTTCCAATCTGACAACCTAGCTCCCTGGATGTAATTCTAGAAACCTCCCACCCCACCCCTCAATTCCAAGACTCCAAGCCCCGCCCACTCCTGCCTAGTTTAGAAAGGCCAAAAAGAGAGGGGAGTAATACCACAGTGCCCGCTCTGTGCCTGGCCCCAGGCTGGGCATTTTGTGTGTGCTACCATGTTTCCTGCTCACTCTTGCAGCATGGGTGATTCTCTCCCTGTGGCACAGAGAAGTGATGCCCCTAAGGTCACACAGCGACCAAGAGGCAGAACTGGGTTTCGAACTCAGGTCTCACTGCTTCTAAACCTGTGCTCCAGGCCTCTGGAGCCTTCTCAGTCTGTGCATGCCCGGAGCCCCCCAAAAAACGCCATCTCCTGAGGGTCAGGTGGGAGGGCGGTACAGTGATGGGCACTGTGTCCCCATCTGGGCCTTGGTTTCCTGGTCTGTGTTTCCAGGAGCACCTCCTCAGTGGGGCACTGTGAGAGTCTGTATGTAAAGCACTTGGCACAGTGGCTGGTTCTAGAAAAGCCAGCCATATTTCTCCAGCTCAGTGGTAACTGACCCTAAACCCTGGGAGCCAGTGGCTCAGCTCCTAGAGTCTGTAGGAGAGGAGCATGCCAGGCTCAGTTGGGGCTGTCAACGTGCCCCTGGACAGGGCTCGTGGGAGAGCAGAGTGGCAGCAGGGCTCCTGCCCACAGGACTCGGGGGTCAGCACCCTGCACCTGCAGCGCCAGCACTGGAGAGAGCTGGGAGCTGGATCTCAGCCCTGCCTGGCAGCCCAGGGCACAGAATGCAGTTGGGCCGTCCAGTCCAAGGAGGGGAACTACTCCCGGTGACCTTTTAGGACTTCCTTCCTGGCTGGTGGCTCCCTAGCTCTGAGAGCTCCGGTGGCAGTGCACTCTCCTCTCTTCTCCTCTCCTCTGCAGAAGGGCTCAGAGCGGGCTCTTCATCCCCACACATCGCCTTTCTGCCTGGCCGGCCAGCCAGCGTCTGATGAGCGAGGGCTCCAGGCCCGGCACCGGGGAGGGAAACCGCTGTCCGCGTGGTGAGGGGGCGCAGCGTGCAGCCCGTGCCGGGGTGCAGGGCGAGCAGCGGAGCGAGGGCTGCGCCGGTCTCGTGATCTGTCACGCAGAGAAACGCAGGCGGCTGCCTCACTGTCGTGGCTGGAGGACTAAAACTCCATCCCCTCTGTGAGAGGCGCTGCCTGGAAGGGTTTATCTCAGTCGCATTCTGGAGGTTTTCAGTGACTGGGAGAGCAGGGCGTGAAGTTACGTACAAAACGGAACTTCCTTGGAGCAGAGGAGTGGCAATGGGAGCCTGAGAAAAGATCATTATGGGAGCGGTCAGGTCCTTGCCAGCCACCACGGATTCCCCGGAGAGCCACCTGCTAAATGGCAGAGGACCTGGCATTGGGAGAAGCTCTGGCGGGGTCAGAAAAGGGCTTAGTTCATGGTGTGTGGTCAGGAGTGTGGGCTCTGGAGCCCGAACCCCAGGGTTCAAATCCCTTTCCCCCATTTACTAGAGTGTGATCTCGGGCAAGTTATTTAGCCACTGTGTGCCTTGATTTCTGCAACTAGGAGGCGATTGGGGTATTTACATGTTACCGTAGATTTTACCATAAAAATAACAGTGCCCAGCCCCTGCTGTTTACCTACCGGATGCTTGGCACCCACAGGTTCCATGTTTCGAAACTGCACACACGACGGCTGGTCAGAAACCTTCCCCAGGCCTGACTTGGCCTGTGGGGTTAACATGAACGACTCCTCCAACGAGAAGAGGGTAAGCCTGTCAACCTCCACCCCCAGCCCCTGACGGGAGAGAGGACAGGGTGGAGCCAGCCTGGGGCGTGGATGGGATCTGGAGGCTGCCCAATATGCAGATAGTGGGCTTCAGGATTCTTTGATGAAGCAGCACCACAAACTCTGCAAGGACCAGGTTATTTCTACCTCTCTTCCTGCTATCCCGGGGGTTTCTTCCTAAAGCTGTCACTCCTTCCAATGTAAGGTGACTGCCATCAGCAATTGCAGCCATAGACTTTTCCACTACTGCTTGCCCAAGAGGAGGGGCAGCCTGGTTTCCTCTGGTTCTCTCCTAAGAGCAAGAAAGCGTCTTTCTCCAACCCATCCCCCAAGCCTGTCCTCACATCTCATTGGCCCAAAGTGAACTTAAACCTGCCACCTCTGGACCAATTATTGGCAGAGGGCAGTGGTTCTCAAACTTTTGGGCCTCAGGACTCCTTTACATTCTTATGAATAACTGAAGACCCTAAAGCCACACCAATCAGAACCGTTGGTTTAGACTAATCAGCTGGGAAGAATGGAGCCCAGCGGCCTAACCACAATGTTCATGCAGGATTAAAACTGTAAAATCCCAAACCGAGGATTTAACAAAGGGAAATGTAAAGTTCTGGCTTTAACTCAGAAAACTAATTGTCCAAAAATGGTGGAAAGAAGACCTAGCTTGGCTTCAACTCACATAAAACAACAATGACAAAAACAACTCTAAGATTGGAACAGTTTCCAGACCACGTGGTTCCCTGGTCCCTAAATACTGCTTCACAAACTGGCACAAAAATTTGTTCTTTAATCTGAGATTTGAACCATCCTATTTCTTATCATTAAAATGTCTTCTTTTTTGTTAACTGATGGGGAAGATATGCATTCATTGCTTTTCTGTTTTTCCTCTTTTTTCAACGTCCTTTCTTGGCACACACCACTATACTGTTGATAAACGCCAATAGTGGACTCAGATTGGCAGAAAGATTGGGCATAGATGCCACAAGGGTAAATATTATAAAATGGGGTGTGCTTATCTAGAGCAGGGGTTGACAAACTACAGCCCTTGAGCCAAAAGCAGGCCCACCACTGGTTTTTGTAAATAAAGTTTTATTGGAACACAGCCAAACCATTTGCAAAACAAAGCTTCTTCTGCATAATGAGGGCAGAGCTGAGTAGTTGCAAAAGAGACCAACCAAGAGGCATTCAAAACCTAAAATATTTACTGTCTGTCCCTTTAAAGAAAGTTTGCTGAGAGGCCACAGAAAGCAGGTGGCACAGTTAGGACACACAGCACAGAGAGGCAACACTATCCAGGACAGACGGCAGTGAGGCTTCTGAACCCCAAGGACTCTGGGAGTGGTGGAATTTACAGATGTTAGGAGCTGAGGGACGAAGGTCCCAGCAGGCCATCCGGGAGCTGGGTTCTCTCTG
Source organism: Microcebus murinus (assembly GCF_040939455.1). Lineage (NCBI taxonomy): Eukaryota > Metazoa > Chordata > Mammalia > Primates > Cheirogaleidae > Microcebus > Microcebus murinus. The sequence goes on from NC_134111.1 coordinate 10,931,393, forward strand.
GGTCAGGCCTTACAGATATAAGGCAGGAAGACGTCTGCATGGGAGCCAGGCTGAAAGTCACCTGGCGGACAATGACTACAGCCACAGGACGGTACAGCATATTCTGTCTAAACACTCCGTACCCATAACCTTGTGCCTCCTCAGGCTCTTGCAGGCTGGTCCAGACATCCCCAGGAGCAAGGCTGACACCCTCAGCTGTGGAGCTCAGCTTGTGCATGGCAAGATTAGAGGCTGACACATTGGTCCCCAATTTTTTGACATATCACAGATCTTTGATGTCCCAAAGTCTACAGGGACCACTAATCTAAGGAAACCACTGCCCTTCAAGGGTCTTCCCTTTATCCCTGAATGGTGATTCCCGGCTTCTGGCAGAGTGTAAGTGAGGTGGCTCAATGTTACTTGGCAGCCATCTGGTCAAAGGCCACCTCCTGTGGTCAGAACATTTTTGGTCACCCTGAGTCAAAATCTACCTCCTTTCTGGTAACTTTCCCCCGACTGGAGTGCACATGAGGTCGGGCTCTTCTACATGTCAGTCAGTCTAATACTTTTCTCCCCTATGTTTGTTTTTCTCCCCTCCAAGTGTAACATAACAGGTTTTCTTGGGCACTCCTCAGATGACACAATCACCCTCCTGCAGAAATGCTCCAGTTTATTAATATGCCTCTTAAAATAACATGCCCAGACCTGGACAAAACACTTTAAACATTCCTACGTGGCCAGCTGCTCACAGCACTCCATCCATGTAACTGAGAATAGATCTGATTTTTAGCAACTACATCGAACCTGAGACTTCATACCATCTTATACTGAGACTCACCTTGAAGTGTGGGCGGTGGAATGGGGGAAAATTACCATGCACTGAATGTCTTCTAGCTGCCAGGCTCTGTCTAGATACTCCATCCCATACCTTATTTGTTCTTCCAATAAGCCTGCAAGGTAGATATTATTACCCCGATTTTGCAGATGAGGAGTCTGAGGTTCAGAGAAGTTGAGTAATTTGCTCAAGGTCACACAGCTGGTGAGTAATAGTCCTGGGTTTGGAACCTTTATCTCCTGGCTTTGATGCCTGTGCTTTTTCTCTATAGTACACTGAGTGACATCATGGAGCTTGGGCCATTCATTTCAAGGTCATTTTCATATGAACAGCTGTCAGCCAGGCTTCCCTATACTATTTTTGTGCCTTTTAAAAAAATTAGATACCCTTTTCTCTTGGTTATAAAGTAGCGCTTACCCACTGTAGAAAAGTTGGAAGTATAGAAAAATTACAAAAGAAAATAACCACTCTATTCATAAGCCTATTATATAATGTAGAATTAACCATTATTAACATCTAACATATCTCCTAACAATCTTGTTTCTACGCATGTATAAAATTGAACCACAGGAAATGGATGATAGTCAATCATTTCTAATCTACAAAAAAAAGGACAATTTCATATAATTCAACCTAGCACTTTTTTACATATAGCTGAAGTCACATTACACATGTAAAATTTGTATTCTGCCTTTTCCTATAACAAGACATCATCAGTATGTCCTGACTTCTCTTAAACTCTTGGTAAACAATATTTTATTAGTGATATAACATCAAAGTCATTTGGATTTAAAATAACTTAGTTAACTATTCTTCTATTGTTGTACATTTAAGTTTTTTCAACACAAATAATTCTGTGATAAACATCTTTATATATACATATGCTTTTATATTTCTGATTGTTTCTTAGAATTAATTCCTGGAGGTAGAAGTAAGGTCAAAAGGAAAGCATATTTCGAAGTTTCTTTCTTTTTTTTTTTTATTCAAGCCACTCAAATTTAGCAGTGGGGGGTTGAATACCAGCTTTAGTGACACTAATGTTAATAAGTTCTGATAACCCACTACCATCGGACCAGCCTCAAAGGTTTGATTTTTTTTTTTTGAGACATGGTCTCACTCTGTAGTCCGGGCTAGAGTGCCGTGGCATCAGCCTAGCTCACAGCAATCTCAAACTCCTGGGCTCAAGCGATCCTTCTGATCCTACTTCTCTGGAGTAGCTGGGACTACGGGCACACGCCACCATGCCAGGCTAATTTTTTTTTATATATTTTTAGTTGGCCAATTAATTTGTTTGTATTTTTAGTAGAGACGGGGTCTCACTCTCTTGCTCAGGTTGGATTTGCACTCCTGACCTTGAGTGATCCTTCCACCTTGGCCTCCCAGAGTGCTAGGATTACAAGCGTGAGCCACCACGCCTGGCCCCAAAGGTTCTTGATACATATTTCCATATTACTTTCCAGAAAGATTGGAGCAATTTTCACTGCCACTATACTCTTCATAGAAAATTATTACTTTTAAATACTTGTTAATTTGGTTGGTAAAAAATGGTATAGCATTATTTAAAAAATTTTTAGTTCCTTGATTATTTTAAGACTATTGTACAATTTATTTTTTGAACCTAAATGCAGGTTTTCAATCTCTATATTTCAGTTTAATTTTTTGCTCAATATTCTAGTCCACTGAGATCTTTTTGAATCAAAGATGAGCTGACAGAGTGAAATGGCTGCTGGACAGCGAATGCCTTTTTGGCTGCATTAATAGGAGTGCAGCTTATAGGGCAGGGGAGGTGATGGTCCCCTTCTATTTCTTCCTAGTTAGAGAAGACAACTGGGGCTTTTCAGCTGTGTGGTTCTGGGTGTCTTATTTAAAAAGGACATTAACAAACTGGAGCATATTAGCTGAGCAAAATGGTAAAAGATTGTGGAAAGAGGTTGAAGACAAACGGCATGTTTAATGCTGAGAAGATGAGCAAGGACAGACAGAGTAGCTGCATCAGAAAATGACAGGCCCCCGTGTGATCTTCGTAACTTTTTTCTATAAAATGGGCCTATGGGCCGGGTGCTGTGGCTCACGCCTGTAATCCTAGCTCTTGGGAGGCCGAGGCGGGCAGATTGCTCAAGGTCAGGAGTTCGAAACCAGCCTGAGCAAGAGCGAGACCCCGTCTCTACTATAAATAGAAAGAAATTAATTGGCCAACTGATATATATATAAAAAAAAATTAGCCGGGCATGGTGGCGCATGCCTGTAGTCCCAGCTACTCGGGAGGCTGAGGCAGAAGGATCACTCAAGCCCAGGAGTTTGAGGTTGCTGTGAGCTAGGCTGACGCCACGGCACTCACTGTAGCCTGGACAACAAAGTGAGACTCTGTCTCAAAAAAAAAAAAAAAAAAAAAAAAAAGGGCCTATGTTCAAGACAAATTCAGTTTATTTTAAGCGGTTCCAGAAGACAGAAAAGGGATGAATAGGTGCAAGTAACCGGTTTTAGCTTCAGATAAGAAAAAAAACTAATATTTTGTACTGTTGTACACCAAAGGACTTCCTCAAGAGGCAGTGAGCACCTTGTCCCTAGAGGTCTGAGGGCAAAAGCTTGAATTCAGAGTGTCAGCAAGGGGCCTTGTACTCGGGGTGGAAGTTTCAATTGGCATCAGATGATACCCAAGGGCTTTTCCAAAGCCAAGATGTTATGATGTTATGAGTCTGTGAATTGGTGCCCTTGGGGTAGGAAGAGAACGGCAGGCAGCGCTGGTGGGGTTCAAGCGGCCTTGCTCAGGCGCACTGAGGCAGAGAGGGCAGAGCCAGCCAGGTGGCCAGGTGGGGCTGACATGTGTCTCTCTCTGCAGCACTCGTACCTGCTGAAGCTGAAGGTCATGTACACGGTGGGCTACAGCTCCTCCCTGGTGATGCTCCTGGTGGCCCTCAGCATCCTCTGCACTTTCCGGTGAGAACACGCTGACGCCTTCCAGCCCCCAGCCCCCCCCCCCAGCCACAGACTGTGGGTCTCTTCTTAATTGCTCAGGATAGAAAGAGGAAAGTCCGGGTGAACTACCTTGTCACTTCTTGATCTAAAGGTTATCTGTGGCAAAACACTGAAGCTCCTGTGACCTCACTCATTCCTTTATTTGTTTAACATTTACTAAGCATTACTGAGAACTTGCTGCAGCCAGTTGCTTTACGTGTACTATTTCTAATTTTCACACAGTGCTATGAGATAGGTAGCATTACCCCCATTTTCCAGGTACATTAGCCAGATTCTTGGTTGCTAGAGACAGAAATTCACCTCAAAACAGCTTAAGAAAAACAAAGGTGTTTTGTTCTACACAAGTGACAAGTCCAGGGGCATCTGCTTTAGGCATGGCTGGATCCAGGTGCTCAGAGGTATCAGCAGAAGTGGGTCTTTCTCCATTTCCCTGCACTGCATGGGCCTCAGCAGGCTTTCTGCAGGGGTGGCAGAGACGACTGCTAGCAGCTGCAGGGGTGGCAGAGACGACTACCGGCTCAGCAACATCAGGTGCAAACAGACAGCGTCTCTTCTCAGTTTGTTCCAGTGAAAGTCCTGAAGTTCTCATAGGCACGGCTTAGGTCAATTGCTCAACTCTGAGACCATGGCCAGCACTAGTGCACTCTGATTGGTCAGATCTGTCATGAGGGTGGGGGGGCGGAGCCGTTCCCACCCGTGGCTGGAATGGGTTCCCGATAAGAAAGCCTATTTCTACCAGGAAAAGTGGAGCAAGTAACAGCCTTCTGGCCCCTGCAGGAGAGGAGGAAGCCTGGGCTCAGGGAGGTGAACAAGCGTGCTCAACGTCATAGCTATTGGGGTCTGCTTTCTCAGTTCTGTGAGTTGGAGGTGATGCTAGGTCCAGGCAGAATATAATGGTGCCCCCACAATCCCAGCTTTTATTTATTTTCTTAACTGCAGCATGAGGCACCTGGGGGCCCAGATCCTCATTCAGGTTCTGTTCACAGACAGATGTGTCCTGGAAAGAGCTGATGTCCAGGGCCTCGGTTTCCCCAGTGCACTGAGGGCGGGCAGGCTTGGCTGAGTCCCAGCCTCTCCTGCTCCGGCCCTATGGCCCTGCATTCTCTCCCTCCAGGAAGCTCCACTGCACGCGCAACTACATCCACATGCACCTGTTCGTGTCCTTCATCCTGCGCGCCCTGTCCAACTTCATCAAGGACGCCGTGCTCTTCTCGGATGATGTCGCCCACTGCGATGCCCACAGGGTAACAAGCCTGGGTGCCCCACCGTGTGGCCAGGCCTGCCTGCCTTCCACACCCCAGCTTTGGAGAGGGTAGTAGCCCAGTTGTCTTTCCCCCAAGTCTGCTGAGGCTGCACTTAATGCCAAGGGTAAAGTGGCTGGGCCAGGAGGTTCAGGGAGTGCCCATGGCCGCACATGCGCCACAATCTGGGCCATGCAATGACAGCAGCTTATGGGGGAGCTGTGGGGATTGCTGCTCAACTCCCAGTGTCCAGGAGTGAATTAGCCACTCTGGGAATTAGATACCTAGTGAGACCCCTCTTTTCCCTGCTCCTGCCCGGCTGTAGACAGATGACCAAGTGTAGAGAGAGTTGGGGTTGGTTGCAAAAAGAAAAGGGAGAGCATGTGTCTGTATGTCTGTATGCATGTGTTTGTAGGAAAACAATTGTGTTTCGTCAAATCTAACCCCCTTCCTCCTTCCAAATGCCCAGATGACTCTTAATTTGTCTCAGTCATCCCATGTGTCATTTGGGAATTCCTTTGCTGCAAATAACAGAAAACTGCACATTAGTGGCTTAAACAGATGGAGACTGTTTCCCACAAAAGCTGTCCACAGTTGAACAAGCCAGAGGAGGCGTAGTGGCTACATGGTGCTAAATAGGACATAGTCTTTTCCCCTCTTTTTGCTCTGCTGTCCTCAGTGTAGACCTTCGAGCTCATGCTTCGTACCACACGGTTGCATTATGGCTGCTGCAACCCGTCTCATTGTCCATGTTCCAGGCAAGAAGAAAGCAAGTAGTGAAAAGTGAAGGATTTTTTTCCTTTTGGGTGGCTTTGCCTTTCTACTTGGGAAAGTATACCCTCCCTGAGACTCCTACCTACATCTCATTGGCTAGATTTGTGCCATGTGACCACATTTAATTGCAAAGGAAGCTGGGAGATGGCAATGTTACTATCACAGTCTCCATAGTAGAGGCAACGGAGAAAGAGATTGAAAATTGAGATTGGTTCAGCCAACCTGCCTGCCACTTCCCACCACTCACACCAGTTTGTGTTGTTTCTAGTTGGTGTGTCTGTGTGTGCGTGTGTGTGTGTGTGTGTGTGTGTGTTCTGACTCAAACTGAGAAGTCTCTCAGGTAGGATCCATGTCTCTCAAGGAGATCTCCAGGATGAAACAAGAGCACCTGACTGGGAGTCAGGAGCCTTTAATTCTAGCCCTACCCTGTTACTGACCAGCAGTGGGCAAGTCCAACAATGCCTAATAGGGAATCTTCTTGGGTTTCACTAAGCATCACACTCACAAGCTGACCATGGGCCTTGCTGGGAATTGGAGCCTCTGGGAGGCCGTGGGGCAAGAACCACAGCTGGTCTGCCAGGCAGTACTGGGTGCTCCTCCTCAGACCTGTCCGCACAGTCTGTGTAGCAGCCCTAGGGCCATCCCAGCAGCTGTCTTCTCCCCAGGGGACAGCTCAGTGTGAGGAAGGCAGACTCACCATAGCACAAGTACAGGAGCCACGCTGGCGTAGAGGCCTCCTGCCCCACACTCTCACAGGCGTAGCTTCCAGGGACCCCTGCAGGGAACATGCCTGTTACAAGAGGCGCTGCATGGGGCAAACCCAGCAGTATAGCATCCCTTTTGAACACCTGGAGGTCTCCAATTCTGGTGCAAAGTACAGTCAGGGGCCATTTTAACCATAATCAATGTTGCATAGTTGGCACATCCCTTCATTATCTGTTTCCAAGGAAACTGAGCTTGGAAAGGTTTTGTAAACCCTTTGCTCAGAAATCCCTTCCCTCTCTAGGCCTCAGTTTCCTCATCTGAAAAATGAAGTGTTTGAGCAGTATCTGACCCAGTTCCTCATCTAGCCTGGCAGCCAGTTCCAGAATTCGAACCTAGTTTCTGCTCTTGGAATGGCTCATTGACCATCTTGGCTGAACCCAGTGGGCCTATGGACTTCCACTCTCTAGAGAATTCTGTGGGCCTACTATGCTAATGAGGCAATGCCACAGGAGATGGCCTTGAACCCCGGAGGCTCGCTCTGTGGCCTGGCTCCTGCCCCCAGAACACTCTGTTGCTTTCTTTGGGGCTGGCCACCAGGGGGAAGGCCAGTCACCCAGCCTGGGCTCACCTGCCTCTCTCTGTCCAGGTGGGCTGCAAGCTGGTCATGGTCTTCTTCCAGTACTGCATCATGGCCAACTACGCCTGGTTGCTGGTGGAAGGCCTCTACCTTCACACACTCCTCGTTGTCTCCTTCTTCTCAGAGAGGAAGTACCTCCAGGGATTTGTCGCCCTCGGGTGGGGTAGGTTTCTCCTTGGGTATAAAATCTGGGTCGTTTGTGGGAAGGGGCAGCAAGTTGAGAGTCAGAAAGATGTGGCTGCTAGTTCCAGCTCCACACTTAACTAACACACTTAACTAACTAGGCAAGTTGCTTGATGATTAACCCTCTGGTCTCAGTTTATTTATCTGTCAAATGGGAAATAATAGCTAAAATGTAGCCCCAATTCCTGGCATCCAAAGCCTTTCACAATTTGGTACCACCCAACACTGTTGCCTCATCATCCTGAGACCTTTCTTGATTCCTTTCTGTAGCAGGATGTTTCTGATTGCTGGTGTCAGAAAACTGAGATAAGACAGGCTTTGAACATAAAGGAAATTAATTGGTGCATGTAACTGAGAAGTCCAGGGATTGTCAACTTCAGGCGGTGCTGAATCCAACAGCTTAACAATATTTCTTTCTGTCTCCACTTTGGCTTTTGTAACATCAGCTTAGCTGTTAGGCTGGTGCTCCCAGTGTCACTGCCAGCAGCTTCTGCTACTGGCCTTGCTGCTGCAGCCCAGTAGAGGAAGGAAGAGACTATGTTCCAGCATTCTGAGCAAATATTCTGAGGTTCACTCTGATTGGACTGCTTAAACTCATGCCCATCCTTGAACCAATCACAAGGGCCTGAGAGTATAAAATTTGCTGATTGGATTAAGCTACTCAAACCACATGGTTTTTCAAAAAGAATTCAGGACTCAGTTTCTAGGAAAGAGGGGAAATGGTGGCAAGACGGCCAACTGCAGGCCCCCAATCCATCTCTTCCTTTTCTTTCCGGTCATTGAAGATGATAAAACTCCCCTTCCTTGAGCGCTTACTACGTGCTGGGCATTGGGTTCCACAATTTACACATATCATTTAATCACCACAACAGCCACCAGAGGCCTCTCGGAGACCTGGACTCAGAGACGTGACAGAACATGCTCAACTCACACCGTAGACAAGGGCAGACCCAGGGCTCAAACCAAGGCCTGTTTCCAAAGCCCCTTCACTTTTATCCTGCGATTAACAGATATCCACCCACCCACCCATCCACCCATCCATCCATCCATTGTTCATTTGATAAACACATGTAAGTTACCCACTGGCTCTAGGCAGAGAGCCTGGTTCCTGTAACTCACAGGCTTGCAGTGATAGTCATGTGCCAGCCATTAGCTTCCTTTAGTTTCTTCCTCGTGCCCTTAATTAAGAGTGTCCCTGCCAGGATGCCCTCCACTGCCTTTTATGCTTGTCTAAATCCTTACGTGCAAGGGCCCTGTCTCCCCATCAGGGAAGCTGCCTGAGCTGGCAGAGCTCACTGAGACCTCCTGCTTCTGAATCTTGGCAGCCTGGTTGGCACATGACCCTCAGCCAGTAGGAGCTTGTAGAGTTGTGCAGTTGTCTGCAGAGGCCAGCAGTCCCAGAGCACCTGGGGACCAGGGACTTGCCTTATGCAGCTGACTCTGCCAGAACAAGTACCCAGTTTGGAGCCCAACTCACTGAACTTTAAATCTCAGATCTACCAGGATTTAGCTGTATAAGCATGGACAGTTTCTCTACCTATATCAGGATTGTAATTGATTTAACATTCTTTGAGCACTTCTCTGTGTTCAGAGATTACAAAAAAAAAAAAAAAAATACCAGTTCCATTACTTAAGGAATTTGTAGTCTAATGGGGACAGAAAATTACACTTTGAGAATATCTCTGCCACAGGCTTTTAAGAGGTTAGAATGAAATAATGAGAGCCTTTCTTTCTTCCTCAAATATTTACTGAGCCTCTAGTCTAAGCCAGGCCCTGTGCTGGGTGCTGGGGATTGCATAGCACGTAAAGCAGCAGTGACTCCCTTCCTCCTGGCCTGCCTGCCTGCCAGGCCCAGAGACCCCAAGGAGCCTTGGGAGGCCTGAGGCCCCACCAGCCATCCTGAGAAGCCTTTCGCATGCAAAGGTGATGGCGCCTGCCTCAGTTTGTATTAGGTTGCTTAAATGGGTACATATCCATTGCAAAACTTTGCAAAAATAATTGCTTTTTAAGTAGAAAAAAAATTAGCCTAGTCCCAGATAGTGAACTTTTTCTGGGATTTCTTTCCAGCCTTTGTGTCTACTCACAGTTTTTCCCTGTACAGTTGTGGTTATTCCGTGTGTAGAATTTGGAATTTTGCTTCTTTCCATTAACACATAATTATTCCAAGTCTGTCACATTTTTTTTTTTTTTTTTTTTTGAGACAGAGTCTAACTCTGTTGCCAGGGCTAGAGTGCCATGGCATCAGCCTAGCTCACAGCAACTTCAAACTCCTGGGCTCAAGCAATCCTCCTGCCTCAGCCTCCCAAGTAGCTGGGACTACAGGCACGTGCCACCATGCCCGGCTAATTTTTTCTATATGTTTTTAGTTGGCCAATTAAGTTCTTTCTATTTTTAGTGGAGACGGGGTCTCGCTCTTGCTCAGGCTGGTCTTGAACTCCTGACCTTGAGCGATCCACCTGCCTAGGCCTCCCGGAGTGCTAGGATTACTGGCATGAGCCACTGCGCACGGCCTCAAATATTTTACATTTTTAATCATCATGTAGATATATTTAACCAGATACCTATTGTTTGGACATTTAGGTTGTTTCTGATTTTTCACTTTTACAAATAGCACACTAATGAGTACTTTTATAGGCAAAGGTTTTCTGAATATAATACAAAATGCCAGAATTTGGGATTATTTGATTACTGAATCAAAAAGAGTGGATTTCAAGACTTTTGATACTTATCCAAAGCTTTTGCTTTTTCAGAGAGACTGAGGTGTCAGTCTATGCCCAGAAAAGAGTGATAGCTCTGGCGTGTACAGGAGATTAACCAAGCTCCCCCTCAGTGAGTGAACTTGGAGGGGTGGTTCTGACCACTCTGCAGCTTGCTGGCCCCCATGCCCAGAGTCTCTGAGTCATGGGTCTAGGGTGGGGCCCTAGACTCTGCATTTCTAACAAGTTCTCAGGTGATGCTGGTCCAGGGACCACACTGAGAACCACTGACTCAAAACATTATCAATTTTTCAAACTTTCCAACCAAGTAGCCAGTAAAGGTGGAAGGCAATGAACAGGTGCCCCTCAAAATTCATGTTCTTTTCCCAAAGCATCCAGAATTGAGGCAAGACATTTTTTAAATTGTTATTTTCACAAAGTCATATTTGTAGTTGGTTTAAAGAATTAAACAGGACTACGAGGTTTATAACAAACATAAGCAGCCTCCTGACTCCGCTGCTGTTTCTGAGCTCTGCCCCTGGGAGTAAGGCCCTGAAACTCTTTCAACTGCTCCTCCTAAGACCACTCTCGTATTTCTGAACAATATACTTCTATTTCTTGATGTGTGTGTTTGAAGCATTAGTTGTTGGCTCTTTATGATGGAAAATAAGGATATAAAATTCTTCACCCACTATTTCTGTTTTCCAGTACAGCTTCTCACAATTTTTGGTTAAATCATATTTAATGTATACATTATTATATCTATATAAATAATGTTTACTACTGAGCCAAGTGGCATGCAATGATTTTACTCGCAATCTTATTTAACTATGCATTGTTCCTGGAGTCATTTTTCATTTGTTTATTGTTATATATATATGCATTGCTGTCATTCACTCTCCCAAATTCTCCGGATAACTCTCCACATGCTATTTTCCAAATCACCAAATGCAGTAGGAAGTCTATCAGTTCCTATTCGTTTGTTGGTTTCCTGCTGTATTAGTTTCCTAACGCTGCCTTAACAGATTGCCACAAACTTGGCTTAAAACAACAGAAGTGTATTCTGCCACCGTTCTGGAGGCCAGAAGTCTGAAACCAAGGGGTTGGCAGGGTTGGTTCCTTCTGGAGGCCCTGGAGGAGAATCTGTCCCATTTTCAGTCTCCCAGTTTCTGATGGTGGCTGGCAGTGCTTGGCATTTCTTGGCTTGTGGCCACATCACTACCATTTCTGCGTGTGTTTTTACATGGACTTCTTCCTCTGTGTCTCCTCTCCCAGTCTGTTATGGTCTTCTTGTAAGGATGCCAACTCTATTGGAGTAAGGGCTCCCCTATTCCAGTGTGGCTTCATCTTAGCAATTACATCTGCAAAGACCTATTCTGAGGTTCTAGGTAGACACGAATTTGTGGGGGTACACTATTCAACCCATTCTATCTGCCAGTGTTCTTTCTAGAGCTTTCTACCTTCTTGTTTGGTTTGGACTGGTTCTCTAGACTTGCTCGGCTCCCTTCATGCTGAGAATTCCTTTCACTTTCTTTCGCAAATCCTGTTTCTTTTCTTTGTTGTCTCCTTCTCTTTGGTTTACTCTCTAGTTGTGTTGGAGCACATCCTCCAGTATCTGTCTAACAAAGAGTACCTGGCAGACCAGGTGCGGTGGCTCACGCCTGTAATCCTAGTACTCTGGGAGGACAAGGCAGGCGGATCACTCAAGGTCAGGAGTTCAAAACCAGTCTGAGCAAGAGTGAGACCCTGTCTCTACTAAAAACAGGAAGATAATTAATTGGCCAACTAAAATATATAGAAAAAATTAGCCAGTCGTGGTGGCGGATGCCTGTAGTCCCAGCTACTCGGGAGGCTGAAGTAGAAGGATTCCTTCAGCCCAGGAGTTTGAGGTTGCTGTGAGCTAGGCTGACGCCGTGGCACTCTAGCCCGGGCAAGAGAGTGAGACTCTGTTTCAAAAAATAAAAAGAGTACCTGGAAAAAATGTTTTTTGTATTGCATATCTGACAATTTCTTTGTTCAAATTTCACATCTAATTTGTTGTTTTGTTGGCCATAGAACAAGTTGAAAAATCATTTTCCCCTAGAATTTTGACGGTCTTGTGTTTTGCCATCTGGTGTTATGGGGACTGTCAGGCCGTTTTGCTTCCTGAACCTCCTTACTCACTTCTGTCTACCTAAGCTGCAAGACCTTCTCTCTGTAGTTTGAAATGTCACAGGGATGTGCGCTGATGCAGGTCTCTTTTCATCCGTTTTGCTGGCACACGGTGGCCTTTTGATCTGGAAACTCAGGTCCTTCATTTCTTGAAAATGTTCTCATATTATCTACTCGATCATTTCTTTCCCTCTGGTTTCTATCCTCTTTTCTGAAACCCCTTTTAGTCAGATGGTGCACGTCATGGAATCAACCTCTCATTTTCTGATTTCTTTTCTCCTGCTTTTTAGTCCACTGTCTTTTTCTTCTGCTTTCTGGGAGTTCTAGTCTTTACCTTCTAACCCATCTGCTGCATTTTGAATTTTGGTCATCATATATTCAATTTCTAAGCCCTCTTTCTTGTCCTCTGCATGCTCCCTGTTGACAACATCCTGTTTGTGTCTTACAGATGTAATCTTTTCTCTCATCTCTCTGATGCTATTCCTTAGGGTTGTTTGTTCAAGTTCCTTCTGCTCCCCGTATGGTCTGTTTCCTCTTAAGTTCCTTTTCTCTGATTGTTTTGATTTTTGTCTTTTATGTAATGAGATGTCAGTGACCTTGGCTATCTGTTCCTATTTAAGAATGAATCACTTCAGAGCCAACTGCAGTCTTGGGGGAGGGGGAGCTTTTCTCTCTTGAGTGAGACTGGGCTGGAAGTGGCCACTGTGTTGAGGGTGTCCCCAGCACTGCTATCTATAGGCCCTTTGTCCCAGCCTGCTCATTTCCTGTAGAAAAGAATCCTTTAATCTCCTGCCTGGGTGGGAGGTAGAGACTGGCTGCTAGAGGTCTGAAAACTAAGCAGCCTGAGAACCAGGGCTTTTACCATTCAGCCTATAGATGAGTATGTCCATTAGAAGTGCAATCTGAGCCACACATATAACTTTAAATTGTCTATTAATAGTAGCCACAGTAAGCACAGTAAAGAAACTCAGGTGATATTAGCTGCAATAATATATTCAATTTAACCCAGCATAACCAAAATAGTACTATTTCTATGTGTAATTAATATGAAAATTGTTAATGACATATTCTATATTCTTTCATTCGTACTAAGTCTTCAAAATCTGGTATGTAGCTTCCACTTACAGCACAGTTCAGTTGGGACCAGCCACATGTCAGGTGCTCCATAGCCACCTGTGGCAGGTGGTCGCCACACTGGGTGGCACGAGTGGAGACCATCACTTCATTCTCACGTTCAGCAAAGCGCCCCTCCCGCCCTCTGCTAGCCGGAGCCCCAGTTCTCCAGGGCATAATTGCCCAAGAGAACAAGCTCGGTCGGGGATTCACAGCTAACTGTTTGGTCTCGTGTTGGCCACCTGGGGTGGTTACCGGTGTCATATCCAGACCTCCACACCACCCTGCTGTCCAAGCCCTACCCCGCCTCCTGCCCCCTGGCCCTGAGCACCCCGAGGTGCTCTCAGCAGCATCGCCCCAGGCACACGTCCAGGTCAGCTTTCTACCCCTGGGATGTCCGTTGCCGCTGCTCTGCCAGCTTTCCTTGTTCTTAAATGTGTTGACATCTCTCATCCATTCAGCCCTTCCTTCCCAGTCTTTGTGCTTATGGGCCTGTACCATTTCCATTTCCTTACTATTATTTTGGAGGGGCTTCAGGGGGAAGCAGAGATAAATGTGTAAGTTCAGTTTGCCGTGTTTAACCAGCAGTCCGGAAATGTATTTTATCTTCTAAATTCTCATGCCCTTTCTCTTCTCTAGTCTAAAGTGTATTTTTGTTTAAATATGACAGTGACGGCTTACATTACCAGTTACATGGCCAAACTTTTTACAAACCAATATTTGTATAAAATTCATGCTTCTGCCACGACCCGTGTTCACCCCCACCCTCGCTGCCCCCACCACCAGGCAGGTCCCAGTTCGTGAAGGGGCTCCACCAGCTGCCTCCATGGGCCCCACGAGCCTGCCCAGGGGTCCCGTCCCCTCCTTCCCTGCTGAGGTCCCGTGGAGTCTGGCCCAGGCTCCCACGAGACCTCAAACCCCAAGTGGCCTTTGGGAACTGTCTGATCCTGCCTCAGTTCTCAGGACATGCCTGATACTCTTAAAGCATGTGGCTGCACATTTACACAGGATGGCAAAGGGGTTTCCATGGAAACCAAATCTCAGCCGCTGCTCCATACCTGGACGGGGTAACTGATTGTTTTGTTCCTCATCCGTGTGTTGAAAATTGAGTCCTCTCTCCTTTGCCCCTCCCTTTATTTTTAATCCTCAGGTTCTCCAGCCATTTGTGTTGCTTCGTGGGCTATCACCAGGCTCCTTCTGGAAGACGTTGGGTAAGCTATCGGAAGGAGAGGTAATAAGAGCGTATTTGCCCAGGTTTTCAAACGGTATAGATATTTCTTTAGAGCTATGTGGGAAAGGCCTGTTTCTCAAACATTAGGGCCACAGAAGAGCTCTCTGGAGTAATGCCCATCGCTCCCCAGGTATGAGTTTCCAGACGGGCCGCCCTCTCGGCCTTGGCCACACCCGCACCCTCCGGGAACTCCTTGTTTTCTTGCCCACCTGCCAGCTCTGTGCACAGGTCAGGCGCCTCAGAAGAGACGTCAGTCAGGCATTGCTCTGCGGAGGAAGCTCGGGCAGCTTTTCCTTCCTTCTGGGATCTCGCTCCTAGATGCCTCCCTAGCCCTGGGTGTTTAAGAGCCCTGCAGAGCCAGGATCTAAAGAAGTCAGGCTTGAGGGTGGACGAAAGCCCCAGGGACTAGCCTGGAAGTAGGACCGTGGGCAGCAGGTTTGACGGCACTGGGGAAGCAGTGAAGCAGCATGACGCGGTGGGAGTCAGCTTCTCAGGGGGATGAAGACACAACCAGGCCAAGGAGTGGACTAGGTCAGTGAGGACTATAAGTGCCTTATAGTCCAAATTCAACCCCAAATAATTGCTTCAAAATAAATTTTTTTAATTGGCTAAATTCACTTAAAAAAAAAAAACAACTCTATTTTTGGTCTCTCTAGAAAAAAATGGAAAGATCTGTTAACATTTCCCACTTTTCTTTGTAGCAAAAATCAGCAGAACTGTGGCTGCCTTGAACCCCACTTTGCCAAGTTCCCCCTACCCCTGACATGCCCCGACCCTGAGGTCCCATCCAGCCACTTTGCTCACTGCTGTCATCTGCCTGGCCTCTGTCAGCAGCCGACTTGCCTTCATGCTTCCCAGGGAATTCTGCCGAGCTAGCTTTGGGATCTGGGGTCTCACAGACATGCACAGAGACAGGTGGCCACTCCCGGGGGCCCCACAGTGCTCCTGGGTGGCAGGAAAGGGGCAGGCTCTAATGGTGCTGGACACACCACTGCAGCAGCACAGGGCCACAGGCATGGGTCCTTCATAGCAAGGGCCACCCCAGGGAATGTTTTCCTGCTGGCCAGCCCAGCTGCCACTCCTAACCATGCCTGGCTGTCCCTCCCACAGGTGCTGGGACATCAACGCCAATGCATCTATCTGGTGGGTCATTCGAGGGCCTGTGATCCTCTCCATCCTGGTGAGTGGCCATCCTCCCCCCAGCTGGGGGTCAGCAGGAGCAACGGGAACTGGCCTGCAGGAGCAGAGGGCAGGCGGACAGGGCTCCCTCCAGGTGCCAGGAGGTTGGCAAATGGCAGGTGGGAGTGGGGAGGGGGCGGGCTGGAGGCGGGAGCTTGCAGACCTCGCTCTCTTCCAGGAGTAGCAGCTGAAGTGTGGTGAGCAGAACTCCTTGTCCTAAACCAGCTGTCTCCACTGGCCCGAAATTCCACCTTCACTGGTTCAGACACGTGGGTGTTGGTCATTTTCCTAGGCATTCTCTGGTTACCCTGGGACGAGTTGATGCACAGGGACCATAGGAGAAGGCCAAGTGCAGCTGGGGAAGAGTGAGTGAGGCCTGGCCTTTGGACTTGGCAGCCTGGCACAGGCCTGGAGTGGTGGCCCTGGGGCAGAGGTGCAGCCCTTGGGCATCACCTGGGAGCTCTTTAAAAATACAGATAGCCAGACAGTCAGGCTGTCATTGTTCTGGGGAGGGGCCTGGGCACTGGCCTTATTCTTAAGTGCCCAGGTGATTCCAGAGGCACCAAGGTTGACAGCCCTGTAGCCAAGCCCGCGGGTGTAGGTAAGAATAGGAGAACGGGGAAGGGAGGAACCTGTGTCAGGGTGTGTGAGCTAGTGCACACGGGTTTTGAGGAAGATTTCTCCAGACAAAGATTAGGATAGAAAGAAGTTTATTTACTTTTCCTTGGGTGGAAAAGGGCCAACACAGAAGTGAAGGAGGTAGAGAATGTTGGCAGAGAGAACCAGGTGTTCAGGCTTTTAATGTATGGGGTGAAGAAGGTTTATGGCCATAGCCAAATTAACAGGGGACTGCTGCACCTGCTCCGTTCTTCCTCTCGGCAGCAGGACGATAACAGAGACTGCAGCAGGACGTCAAAATCCAAGAGTTGGCTTACCCCCTTTCCTTAGAGACAGGATTATTGCAGGAGATGTGACTCTGCCCTCCAGATACGGCTGAGGCCTGACGCTCGCACCCGCTGCTCACTCAGGAACCTATAAAGGCAGATTCGCAAAGCAATTTTGAAAGAGAGAGATGGGCATCTCTTTTCCATCTGTTCAGCTCTTTTCTGAAATTGTGCAAAACAGAACTTCTGCGGGGTGCCTGTTATTGAGAGGACTCATAGGATTGATCTTTAACTGTTACTAGGAAATTATGGGATTAGATATTTTCCTTGTAAATTTTGCAAGGCTGCCCCTTTCAACATGGGGACATATGGGAGTCATCTCATGGGTGGAATCAGCCCCATAGCTGGAACTAAGGTCCACACGGCTCAGAGGGTACCCAAGGCTGCAGAGCCAGTTGACAGAAAGTGTCCTTCACAGGCTTGCTGGGGTGGGGGTGGAGGGAGGGCACAGGACAGGGTGGCAGGACCTTCCTCTTCCACTGGCTGACTGGGGGCTTCTTGGGCCTGGTTGGGAGGAGGGAGCCATTCCATGGTAACCTTTTCTTACCCCAAAGCAATCAAATTCACACTCAAAAGTTGCAAAATACAAAATGTATTTTTATTTATTTTATTTTATTTATTTTTTTGAGACAGAGTCTTGCTCTGTTACCTGGGCTAGAGTGCCATGGCATCAGCCTAGCTCACAGCAACCTCAAACTTCTGGGCTCAAGCAATCCTACTGCCTCAGCCTACCCAGTAGCTGGGACTACAGGCATGTGCCACCATGCCCGGCTAATTTTTTCTATATATTTTTAGTTGTCCAGCTAATTTCTTTCTATTTTTAGTAGAGATGGGGTCTTACTCTTGCTCAGGATGGTCTCGAACTCCTGAGCTCAAACTCTCCTCCTGCCTCTGCCTCCCAGAGTGCTAGAATTACAGGCGTTAGCTACCACGCCCGGCCCAAAATGTATTTTTAAAAAGGGAATAAAATCACTCATTGTTCTACCACTTAGATACACGTTATGAGCATGTTGTGCTCTTTCTTCCTTCTTTGAACATACATACTTTTCTTTTTCAAAATGCTTAATATACTTTTGTATTAAAGTTGGGTTTTCCCCTCCCTTAGCAATAGATGTGAGATTTCCCAGGTTATTTGAAATTATTTGAGAAACCGGGCCGGGCGTGGTGGCTCACGCCTGTAATCCTAGCTCTCTGGAAGGCCGAGGCGGGCGGATTGCTCAAGGTCAGGAGTTCAAAACCAGCCTGAGCAAGAGTGAGACCCCGTCTCTACTATATATAGAAAGAAATTAATTGGCTAACTAATATATATAGAAAAAATTAGCTGGGCATGGCAGCGCATGCCTGTAGTCCCAACTACTCGGGAGGCTGAGGCAGGAGGATTGCTTGAGCCCAGGAGTTTGAGATTGCTGTGAGTTAGGCTGAAGCCACGGCACTCACTATAGCCTGGGCAACAAAGTAAGACTCTGTCTCAAAAAAAAAAAAAAAGAAACCGATTTGCTGTGGCTGCATAATATTCCTGCAGGAAGCTATTTCCTCATTTAGTTAATTAAGCCAGCCCTGCCGTTATTCTGGGTCTTGGACAACCCAGCCTGGGAGAGCCCCCGATGGGGGTCGACCAGCTCCAGTGTCCAGGGCTGGTTTCAGAGGACTGTGATCTACCTAGTCATTAAGGATGTTGAGTGGACACTCCTGATGCAAAATATCTCCCCATCAACCGGTCATGGAGCCTGGAATTCCACTGTTTAAAAATAGGCTCTTTCTTCAGATCTTAAAGATGCTTTTCTTTTGCCTTCAATTCTTCCCTATTAAATGCAACTCCAAAGCAAACTAAATTAAATTAAGTTGTCCTTATAAGTTGACACCATGCATAGCCAGCTGAGAGCAAGATGCACATAAAAGTTTCTGAGAAGCACGGTTTCCCAAGAAGTCTGGTGGGCAAGGAGTCCTAGACAGCCACTAGTCCTGTGTCTTTGGCAAGCGCTCCCAGGCCCCAGGCAACCCAGGAACAATGAGGGTGCAGGCAGGGTGATTGCACTGATCCCTGTTTCTGTAAAACAGTACTGGAGCAGATGGGTGAGGGGGAGGAGAGATGCTGCCATGTGGGGCAACTTCATAACATTGCTGGGGTTGGGGGGAGGGGACATCAGAAGAAATAAAGACTGCATTCCTGTCCTCAGGAAGTTACGATTGAATTGGCAGATCAGTGGGCACACACATATTTGATAGATGGAAGTATTGGGTCCCTTTAAGATATTTTAACACATTAACTGCCACGTGAGTTGTAATTAACTTATGCTAGTTTTGAGCCCAGGTCCTCGTGAAGCGTATATAACTCACATGTCTCTTCACCTTGGGAGCCACGAGAACTAGTTTTCAAGTTGCATGTAACTCATACACAGAAAACGATAAAAAAAATAACAAATTTTTCATTAAATTAGAAAGGATCGTTTTGTTTTTGAAGTTTTTACTCTATTTTCATAATAAAACACCAGGCCCCAAGGAAAAAAATTATTTTTCTAGTGTGGCAGTCAATGTGTTTAGTGCTCTTACATAATAAATGCAATGAATCAGGACAGGCAAGTAATCAAGGGTGGCTTCCTGGAGCTGGCGATTGAGCTGCAGACTGGCCCCTAGACCAGCAGCATCAGCATCACCAAGGAGTTTGTTAAAAATGCCAATTCTTGGCCCCCACAACAAACTTACTGAGCCATAGCCTATAGGAGCCCAGCAACCTGTACCCTAAAGTTTGAGAACCACTGCTGCAAAGCTGATCAACTCTGGCATTACCTGGGAGCTTGTTAGAAATGCAGAATCTGGCCCGGCACAGTGGCTCATGCATGTAATGCCAGCACTCTGGGAGGCCGAAGCAGGAGAATCACTTGAGCTCAGGAGTTCCAGACCAGCCTGAGCAAGACCGATAACCCCCCTTCGCCCCCCGCCCCCCATGTCTACTAAAAATAGAAAAATTAACCAGCGTTGTGGTGCGCACCTGTAGTCTTAGCTACTCGGGAGGCTGACTGAGGCAGGAGGCTTGAGCCCAGGAGTTTGAGGTTGCTGTGAGCTGTGATGACACCACAACACTCTAGCCCAGGCAACAGAGCTGGACCCTGTCTCAAAAACAAAACAAAACAAAAAACAGAATCTCAGCCTCTCACACCCACCCCAGACCTGCATTTTAACAAGTTCCCCAGGGAATTCCAGCACTCTGCAAGCGTGAGCGAGCTGCCCTGAACTCTGCAGGCCGGAGAGTGCCCGCAGCCCAGGGATGGGAGTGCGGACTCCAGACAGGTTGTCTCACCAGGACTCTGGGGGCGCAGGTGGGCAGCAGTGGTGTGCCATCCTGGCTGTGGCATCTGCAATGCCTTCTCTGCTCTCAGGTCCAGGGGACAGGGCCAGGAGAGATGGCTGGGAAGGCAAGACACACTCAGCCCCACCTCTGCTTTGTGTTTGCAGATTAATTTCATCCTTTTTATAAACATTCTAAGAATCCTGATGAGAAAACTTAGAACCCAAGAAACAAGAGGAAATGAAGTGAACCATTACAAGTAAGTGGAGCCCAAAGACCTAGGCATGCTCAGGCAACAAGCATTTACTGAGCACCTACTGTTTACTCAACTGGTGCTGGCTGTTGGAGATGGAGGAAGAAGAAAAGCCATGGACCCAGTTCTAAGAAAATGGGGGCAGGTGGGAGAAATGGGTCTGACTGTGAAGCCTCAGACACTGTGTGTGTGGGGGGAGGGGGGCTGGGGGCAAGGCTGGGGAATCCGAGGGTAGGCTTCAGGGACCCAAACTCAGACGATGCGTAGGTACTACATGTGTATTTTTCACGAGAGAATGACCTTAGTTTTTTTAAGGAGATGTGTGATCCAAACATACTTAAAACCTTTAAGACGTTAAAGAGTGATGTGCCAGTGTGCTAGGGCTGCCATAACAAAATGCCACAGACTGGGTGGCTCAAACAACAGGCATTTTTCCCACAGTGCTGGAGGCCAGAAGCCCAAGACCGAGGTGTTGACAGGTTTGGTTTCTTCTGAGGCCTCTCCTTGGCCTTGCAGAAGGTCACCTTCTCACTGTGCCCTCACGTGGCCTTTCCTCTGGCATGGTCACCCGTGGTGCCTCTCTGTGTGTCCCAATTTCCTCTTCTTATAAGGACACCAGTGGATTAGATTAGAGCTGTCAATGGAAAGGTAGCCAAACTCTGTAAAATAATTTAAGGAGGTTTATTCTGAGCCAAATTTGAGGAAGAAGACCCGGAGCCACACCCAAGAAGCCTTGAGCAAGTGGACTCCTTGTGGTTGGGGTACAGTTTAGTTTTATACATTTCAGGGAGATGGGGGTTTACGGGTAAAGTTATAAATCAATACATGGAAGGCGTACATTGGTTTGGCTGAAAAAGGTGGGCCATCTCTAAGTGGGGCCTTTACAGGTTATAGGTGGGTTTAAAGACTCTTTGATTTGTAATTGGTTAAAGAAATGAAGCTTTTGTTTTAAGACAAGGAAGTTGGCTGATGAGAAACAAGCCTGGAGACATACATTCGTTGTGTAAATTGAGGACCTGCAGGGTCTTGCATACCCTTAGCCCTGTCCATGAGTCACAAAGGATGTCTCCAAGAAGGGAGGGGACATGATGAGGCATGTCTGACCTCCCTCCTCCTGGCAGGCAATTCAGTTTTAGGGCATCCCCTTGGCCAGGAAGGGGTGGGAGTAAAGCCTGAAGATTTTATTGTAGTCCAGAGAGCCCCTGCTAAAGGCCTCATTTTACTTAGTCACCTCTTTAAAGACCCTACCTACAAATACGGTCACATTCTGGGAAACTGGGGATTAAGGCTTCAACATATGAAATTGGGGAGGGCGGGGCACAATGCAGCCCATAACAAATGCTAAAGACAAATGAGTGTCCAATAGAGGCTTTTCCCACGGTGTTTTGAATTCGAGAGCCTGGCAGTGGCCCAGGTTATGTGGCGTCAGATTTCCTTCCAGGTCTCTCCAGACACAGGCTCTAACGTTGGGTGGTGCTAGGGGTCGGGGATGTAGTTGCCAAATGCAACACAGGATGCCCAGTTACGCTTACATTTGGGTAAACAACAAATAGTTTTCTATTTGTACTTATACTATTGTACTTTTTGTACGATTGTACTTATACTATTGTACAGTATTGTATTGTACTGTATATTTGTACTTATACTATTTGTACTTATACTCCCCCAAAGTTTCCATTGTTTATCTGAAACTCAAATTTAACTGGGCATCCTATGCTTTTCATTTGCTAAATTTGGCAACCCTAATCTGGGAAAAAAATACAAAACCTTCTCCTTATAGATATTATCTAACAAACAAGAAAGCAGGCTTTGCTCATACAGCGTTAGACATAGAGTGGCCACACTTATAAATAAATGAAGTTATTGAGGTGGGTGCTGATTTTTTTTTTTTTTTTACTGATAGAGGTATGTGATCAGAAAGTTCTGGGATTGGCCATGAGTTGATAAGTGTTGTATGTGGGAGATGGGTACATGAGAGTTAGTGTTAGGGACCGACCTTCCACAGCCCCACCGGACAGAAAAGCAGAGACATCGAGGATGCAATCACACAAGAGGAGGTTTATTTTCTGGCTAGCCAGGGTCCAAGCCCCAGAGCACCAACGCAGTGGCCACTCTCACAGGCAAGGACCCCGACTGGAACAACGGCATGCCTTTTATCCCCACGGTGCACAAGCTGCGCACAAGCCGACTACGCATGGATCATGCGTTGACCTTTAAAATGATTGGTTGCCCACTATTGCCTTTTGAAATAATTGGCGGGTTGGTTGCCCTCTATTGCCTGATGGGCCAGTCGCCTGTGCTTCAATGACCTCATCCCATAATTCCCCTTACAGCGGTGTAGCAAGCAAGCAATGACCAGAAGCAAAGGTTTGCGGTTAGCTCACTGCCCCACCCAAGTAAATTCCCGACAATTGGAAGAATTCTTCTGCCCTTCCTCTGTCCTACAAATTCCTCTGCCCTACATTAGAAATTTTCCAAAATAAAAAGTGAAAACAGAAACCTTTGGGGACACTGTTGCCAAGCCCCAGCCATCGGCCTGAGCTGGGAGTGGCAAAGCCATGTGCCTGCGGGAGGGGTGGGGGCGGGAGGGCGCTGAGCAGGAGGCAGCAGTGCAGTCTCTGTCCCCAGGCGGCTGGCCAAGTCCACCCTCCTGCTGATCCCCCTCTTTGGCATCCACTACATCATCTTCGCCTTCTCCCCAGAGGACGCCATGGAGATCCAGCTGTTTTTTGAATTGGCCCTTGGCTCATTCCAGGTAAGTGTTAGGGGCAGTGACTGTGAGCTGAAAGGAGGAGTTCTCTCTGTCCTTAGAGAGAAGTGGAGGCCAGCGAGACAGCAAGCCAGGTACTCCTGAAGTCCAGTGGACTTGGGAAGGGGGATGCCGCATTTGGCAGAGACCCAGGGGAAGGAGCGGTAGGACCTGACTGCGCTGTGCGACCCTGAGCGGGACCCATGACCCCATGAGTTGCATGGAGGTGGGAGGTAAAACAGAGACTGCCAGGTGCAGTGGCTCAGGCCTGTAATCCTAGCATTCTGGAAGGCCGAGGCAGGAGGATCGCTTGAGCCCAGGAGTTTGAGGTTGCAGTGAGCTATGATGATGCCACTGAACTCCAGCCTGGGCAACAGAGTGAGACTCTATGTCAAAAAACAAAACAAAACAAAACTGAGAGACGAGGGATTGACTCCAGGGAGAACAAAAAGGAAAAGAACCCCAGAACACTGTGTTACACAGACCTCAACAGCATATCCATGGTCAGAGTGACGTCAGTTCCCACAGCTGCATAGACCAAGCAGGAAGATGAGCCATGGGGGAGGGTGTTTGAAAGACAATATCCTGCATCTTCATACTGGGAAGTCCGTAGAAAATGCCCCAAACCAAAAACTCCAGAAGTAGCAACATCAGCATATTATTTAGGATCAGTTAAGAGAGTTTCAAGCAGTAGTTGCGTCTGAGGAACAGGAAATGGGGGCAGGGGTGACAGGAGGCTGTTGGGTTTTGTAACAAGAATCATTTGACTCTTTAAAACCATGTGCATACATAAGTTATTAATAATAATTATTAACAACACACGTTATTAAAACTAAAACATAACTTAAAAAAATAAAGAGAGGTAGAAAATCACCTACCTACTAATGCAACAAGATATTGTGAGGCTATAAAAAAGTAAATGTATTTGCACAGAGGGAGCCTTAACATGAATCCCAAACTTCACAGTGTCATTTGTTTATCTACTCAAAGCTATTTCCTTCCAAAAATAATGTGATGTTGCTTTCAGGAAAAACATATAGAAGATAAAAATAAGTAGATGAAGGATCAGTGAAGAAAAAAGAATACAAAGATGGTTGAGGCTGAGCACGGTGGCTCACACCTGTAATCCTAGCACTTTGGGAGGCCAATGCAGGTGGATTGCTCGAGGCCAGGAGTTAGAGACCAGCCTACGCAATAGCAAGACCCTAGCTCTACAAAAAATAAAAAAATATTGCTGGGTGTGGTGGTGCATGCCTGTAGTCTCAGCTACTCAAGAGGCTGAGGCAGGAGGATCACTTGAGCCTGGGAGTTGGAGGCTTCAGTGAGCTATGACGACACTACTACACTCCAGCCCCAGCAAAAGAGTGAAACCCTTTCTCAAAAAAAAAAAAAAAAAAAGATGATTGAGTTTATACACACAAAGAAATTTGATAAAGTCCTATAAAGGTGGGAGAGCTGGGTCATAAGTTTGGTTTGGAGCTTCCCAGTAGCCAAAGCAAAGACAAACAATCTGTTTCGGCCAGGCAAGGTGGCTCATTGTAATCCTAGCGCTCTGGGAGGCCGAGGCGGGAGGATTGCTCGAGGTCAGGAGTTCAAAACCAGCCTGAGCAAGAGCAAGACCCTATCTCTACTATAAAGAAAGAAATTAATTGACCAACTAATATATAGAGGAAAAATTAGCTAGGCATGGTGGCACATGCCTGTAGTCCCAGCTACTCGGGAGAATACAAAGATTCTCCCGAGGCAGAAGGATTGCTTGAGCCCAGGAGTTTGAGGTTGCTGTGAGCTAGGTTGATGCCACGGCACTCACCCTAGCCTGGGCAACAGAGCGAGACTCTGTCTCAAAAACAAACAATCTGTTTCAAGATTTATGGTTATCTGTAAGACGAAGACAAACAAATGGCCACAGGAAGCCCCGTTGTTATAGGCTCTGGGGCCTGATAGAAAGTTCTTCCAATGGGTTTTCCTAAAGGAGTTTGCCCATCCTCAACAGTGTTTCCACAGTGGAATAGTATTGTCCAGCAGAGCCTGCACTGGGGAGGCCCCAGCCTCAGGATGCTCCCCTCACCCCCAGAGCTCTGTTCAGGGCAGGGTCCTTCTCTTCCAGGTTCCAGGGAGGATGCATGGCAATACATCTTGGAGCAGAACCAAGTCTTGCCCTGTCCACTTTCAGACCCCACCCCAGAGTGTCCCAAGACCCCCTGCCAGCGACCCAGACCTCCAGAGAACCCAGCCTCTTGCCTAATCCATGATTCTTTTCCTCTCGGCCAGAGAGCCAGGGAGCTTTCTCCACCTCTTGTAACCTCCAGCGAGGCCGGGCTCACAATGGCCCATTTAGCAGGTAGGGGTGTGAGGTCCAGTCAGGTGAAAGCACTTGAGCAGGCTCAGAAAAGGGACCATGCTGAGACCTTGGAGACCAGGTCTGCCTTTCCATAGATGGGGACTTCCTGTGCCCCTCAGCTGGGGCATGTGATTGGGTTGTGAGCCAGCTCCCTGGGAAAATCTTTTGTCAAGCAAAAACCAAAAACATTTCCTTGATGTTCTTATAGGAAAGTTTCTGAAGAAAAAGTATCTTTAAAATTTTATCCATACTTATGTATGTATATGTTCTCTCTATATATACACCCACATATAAATAAAACACATCAGTGCACTCTAGCTGGGGCAACAGTGTGAGACCCTGTCTCTAAAAAAAAAAAAAATACTTTTTCAGAGTTGGGCATGGTGGCACCCTGTGCCTGTAGTCCCAGCTACTTGGGAGGCTGAGGCGGGAGGATTGCTGGAGCCCAAGAGTTCAGACCAGCCTGGGCAACATAGGGAGACTCAGTCTCTAAAAATAAAATTAAAAAAATAATAATATATATATATGCACACACACACATATATGTACATATTCTTCATTTCTCATTCTTAATGATCAAATAACTAGAATTTAGTAAACTTGCTGGGTTGTGTGAGGCCGGCCCTGATACACTTGGAGCACAGCTAGCTCCCTCTGAGCAGCAAAAGTGCGCCCTTGGGCCGGGCGCGGTGGCTCACGCCTGTAATCCTAGCTCTCTGGGAGGCCGAGGCGGGCGGATTGCTCAAGGTCAGGAGTTCGAAACCAGCCTGAGCAAGAGCGAGACCCCGTCTCTACTATAAATAGAAAGAAATTAATTGGCCAACTGATATATATATATATAAAAATTAGCCGGGCATGGTGGCACATGCCTGTAGTCCCAGCTACTCGGGAAGCTGAGGCAGAGGATCGCTTGAGCCCAGGAGTTTGAGGTTGCTGTGAGCTAGGCTGACACCACGGCACTCACTCTAGCCTGGACAACAAAGCGAGACTCTGTCTCAAAAAAAAAAAAAAAAAAAAAAAAAGTGCGCCCTTGGATCCCAGAGTAGGTGAGACCTAGGCACGCTGCTGGCTCTGAGCCAAGAACACAGAGCTCCAGTCATGCTAACCCCCTCTGTGACTCAGTTACCTCACCTGTAAAGTGGGGATCCTCCTACCTCCCTCGAAGGGCTTTGTCGAGGATTAAATGCAGCCCCTGGAACCCAGAATCCTACAGTTACTCAGGCCTGTGCTCCTTGTCCAGTTTTGTTTTATTTGAAGGCCTGCCTTGAAGTGCTTCCCAGTCCCCCTCTGACAGTGGCTCCCAGATGGTGGAACTGTCTGGGGATCTTCACAAGCTGCTGATGCTCTTGCCCCCAAACATTCGGATTTGGGGAGTGTGACCTGGGCCAATGCTCCCAGGTGATCCTAATGTGCAACAAGGTTTGGAAACCACTGCCCTGAGTAAGTGTCCCTGCCCCTTGGTAGTCCTCATTGTATGTAGCAATCACTGATGCCTGAGACTCTGAGCAAACCTTTCTAGTTTTGTCAGTAACTCTTGCTGAAATGCCAGTATCCCTGAGCAGCCGTACACATTGAGCCCACCGTAGACTTAATCCAGAGGGTTGGTTCATCGCCTCTTAGGGTCCTTTCCAATGTGCTAAGTAGCTACAGGCAGGCCTGGGTGGGACTAGGGAGGAGGGTTGGGCCACCTAAGGTCAAAGCTGTGGCGCTCAGGCCTCTGTGGGGGAAGCTGGGGGCAGTCCTGCAAGACAGGTGGCCTGGGGTGCGTCCCTGAGAGAGGTGAGCAGGGAGGACACGCTGCAGAGACGCTGCTTCCTGCCCTTTCTCGGGCTCTTTGGCTCGAATTGGGTGTCCCAGACTGGAGTCCCTGCCCCGCAGAGCTCCATGCCAGGATCCTGGGGGCACCATCGGGAAGACAGGGAGCTCCAAATACCAGGGAGGGAGGGTCCTGAGAGACACAGACGCCGACATGCCAGGGAATATAAAGTCCTGGCCATGGAGATGCATCCACTGGTCCATTAAGCAGGGAGGTCAGACCCCACTGCTGGCCGGCTGGGACCTGTGCCTAGTCTGTTCTGACCACATGTTAGCTTTTCAATTTGAATTTTTGTCCATGTTTAAACGGCTTCAGATTTCCAGTTTATCTTGAAAACAAGACCATGCTGGGTGGGCCCAGGGACACCCTGGGTGGACCACACTCTCCACCTCCCGCTGGGGTGGGCACACTTCGGTGCTGCCACCTCCTGCTTTCCCAGGGGGCTCACCTTACTCAGGTGAGCTGCCCGGCCCCATCAGCCCAGACACCAGGGACAACAGATGAGAGGGAGCTGTCCTTGGCCCCGAGTTGCTCAGTGTAAGCCGGGTGCGCAGGCGCAGCCAGGGGTGCTGTGGGCAGCCCCCAGGAGGTAGCCCAAGCTCCCTTGAGGTAAGAGAGGTAGGGAAGTGAGCCTGGAGCCAGTGATTAAGGACTTGGGGAGGAGGCTGGCCAGCTGTCCAAGCTGGGTGCCAAAGCACCTACACTAACCCCTGCTGCCTCTGCTCCCCTTGCAGGGACTGGTGGTGGCTGTCCTCTACTGCTTCCTCAACGGAGAGGTAAGTGATCTTGGTTGCTTGGATGCCTGGGGAAGCTCCTAGCCACTAGATGCTGGTTCAGAAGGAGCCACCTGGGAAGCATAGTGGGGAGGGGGGCAGAGGGAGGCCCGGGCCTCAAGGCAAGGTGCTTGGCTATTCTTGTAGGAGTCTGAGCTCACTTAATAGGAGTAGCAGAATCACCCAGTAGGCTTGTTAAAACAATTGCTGGACCCCACTCTCAGTTTCTGACTCAGCAAAAGTAGATTCTGTAGGTCTGGGCTGGGGTCTGAGAAAATGTTTTTTAACAAGCACTCTGGGTGATTCTTATCCATGGGCAAGTTCAGGAAACACTGGAGTAAGTACAGGCACCCCAGTGAGAACCCAGGCTCTACTGCCCTGCTGCTGGCTTGACGGGTGATCTCAGTCACTGCCCTTCTCTGGCCTCAGTCTTCCCATGTGGCAAACAGGCAACTTGGAAGAAATGTCTGCAGCTCAGTCCCCCGAGACCACCAATGAGTGTTGGCCCCTCAGGAGACTGCACACCCACTTTGGGGACTCTGGCCTTGCACAGAGCCTTTGGGTCAGGACACGAGGCTCCGAGCACACAGAAAAGCTGTGTAATCAACACTAGCTACAGTACTGCACACAAGTAAAGCCTTTCTGTGACTGTTGACCCACTATGTGGTTTGCCACACTTGAATGGGAATGACCTCTGATGTTTCCCAAACGTCCATTATCAAGCCTAGCCTCAGAGGTTGGGCTGTTCCATTTGGGGATTGTGAACAAATTTCCAAGAGTAACTCCCTAGGTCCCAGATAAGCTCTGAGCTTGGGTGCCTTCGTGGGAATAAGTATCCAGTTGTCCCAGGTACAGATCTGGATGTACGAGTTCTATAGTTTGTGAAACAAACCACAAGTCCTTTTGTTGGGACACAATGTAATGAGATCCCAGGTGTCAGTGCCTGGGGTAGAGTGTCCCTACTGGACAGAGGGCCTGGAAATGGTCTGAGTGGCCTGCAAGTGAGGGGACAGCAGGACCACTGGGCAGGAGTGGCAGGGCCTGTGCAGAGGCCCCAGGGGAGTGTGTGGGGCTCTGGGCACAGGGCTGTCCTCCTCTGGGCTGATGGCTGGTCTCTGGGGCAGGTGCAGCTGGAGGTTCAGAAGAAGTGGCGGCAGTGGCACCTCCATGAGTTCCCACTGCGCCCCGTGGTCCCCCGCTCCTCCTTCAGCAATGGCACCAAGGCCAGCACCTCGGAGCAGAGCCAGAGCACCTGCAGGGGCAGTGTCATCTGAGAGGCTGGAGTGGGGACACCATGGACAGAGGCTAACGTGGCTCCTAAGAGGGCTGGACGCTGATCCGGGACAGCCCATGTTCCCAGCGGACACCCTGTGTTCTCTCCTGTGTGGGCGATGCCCCTCCCCCAGGCCTTGGATTCCTAAGAACTGAACAGAAGGGACCTGGGGCACCATGGCACAGGACTGGGCTTGGGATTTGGTCTGTTTGCTCTTCTGGGAAGAGCAGCTCAAGGGACCCTAAAGGCAGCAGGGAAATAAAAGCCCTTGGCTCCAGGCAAATCCTGTCTATCACTGCAATTCACCTGTATAGTGGCTCTCACCTGAGTTAAATCAATC
The DNA here is from genome assembly GCF_040939455.1 of Microcebus murinus. Taxonomy (NCBI): domain Eukaryota; kingdom Metazoa; phylum Chordata; class Mammalia; order Primates; family Cheirogaleidae; genus Microcebus; species Microcebus murinus. The sequence continues at coordinate 10,960,868 of NC_134111.1, forward strand.
TAGTAAAGTCACAGTGGAGGTCAGGGCAGCCCGAGGGCCCCCAGCCCCTTTTAGTATCCCTGACAGGGTATGAGGCACACCCCTGTTCTTCCTGCTCTTTTATAGCTGTCCTCAGCCTGGGAGGCAGGTGTAGCAGAAAATGAGATGGGATCATATTTTACAAATGAGAAACAGGTCCACCAAGATCCTATACTCACCCAAGCCACTCAGCAAGGAGGTGGAGATTGGATCTCAAATGCCCATGCTCCCAGGCAGGGAAGGACAGAGGCCCGTCTCCTGCCCCACCAAGCTCTTAGGGACTTTTGTCTCACCCTGCACTCTGGCTCTCAGTTCTTCTGAGTATCTGGACTCCCTGCCCCCAAGTGGGGATGAAAGAGGACTAAATATTTGAACCCTTTCAAAACACAAAACCTGCTAGTGCTCAGGGTGTGGCATTCTGGAAAGCAGAGATAACTCCCCCCAGTGTTGAGGGAAAAGCATCTTGCTTGTGGGTGGACCAACTCTAGTCCTGGCTTTGGGTGACCCTGGACAAGTGTGTCCCTCTCTGGGCCCTGGCTCCCCACCTCCCCTCCCTCACTGACCTCCTCCACTCCTTAGAGACTGCCCAGCTTCCCACTTCCCAGGCTAAGGTGTGGCCTGTGGGTCAATGAGCTCTGCTCGCTGCAGAACTGAGCAGTCCACGGACACCCTTCTGGGGTGATCAGGACTCTGCCCAGTCTTGGAGTCCACGCCTTACACCTTGGAGCCACACTGCCTCCCAACTCTGTGCATTTTGAATAACAATCTTTAAAAATCACAATAGCGGTAAGTTGTAGTTACTCAGCCCAGCCCAGGAAAGGGACCTGCAGTGACAAGGGCAGGAAGAGACCAAAAACCCCATGCAATCCATGGGAGCTAGAATGCAGAGAAAGCCAGAATTTACCCAGTGGGGGAATGGAAGGGGCCTGTGTAGAACAAAACGGGCTGAGGGCAAAGACCTCACCTACTTCTGGGCAGAAAAGGAACTAGAAAGGGAGCAACTTGAACAAAAACACAGAGCTATTGGCAAGGATGGAAATCTCCACTGGTCCCCGGCCCCCTTCACCTCCACTCATCCCAGGACAGCTGTTAATCATTACCCAGGGCTGGCTGTCCCCTCACCCCCTGGGAGTCCAGCAGGTCTAGGTACGTGCTCTTTGAAATGTATTCTAGGATTGGAAATGGTACCCCGAGGCTGCAGTCTGACCCCTACAGAAGAGGAACACACACACACACTGGCCTTGGGGAGGACTGTGTATTCAGAAGTCAGGTGGGCTCCTGGGAGGGCTTGCTCTAGAACTCTTCTCGAAGGAGAAAGAAAACCCACCTTAAGGCAGGATTCTGACAGGCAGAGTCCCCAGCAGGGACAGCCAACTGCTAGAAGCTGGGGTTATCCATGGGTTGTGAGGCTCCCATAAAGGGCAGAGGTCAAACCAAATCAAATGGCCTGAAAACTTCTACGTGTAAGACATTCTGGGGGAATCTTGAACTCTGCCTCCTTGACAAGCCAAAGCTAAAGCCAGTGACATATGCATGAAGGCCCTTTCAGCTGGTGGAAGAAAGTCCTAGGCACTGAGTGGACCCTTAGCTGCAAGAATGACCCAATTCTTAGCAAGCCTGGGCACCCCTGGGATCCCACAGCCCATATTCCAGCACAGTGTCAATAAAACAGGCGTGAACCGGCTTGGCTGTGCAGCTGGCCCAAGCACCAGTTACGCTGCTTCCAAATCTATTCTGGTCCAGGGAAGAAAACTCAAGAAAAGTTCTTAAATGTTTTTCTTCTTCTATAATCAATACCCTAATAACGTGGGTAAGGCTGGTGGTACCAATGCACCCTCCTGGCCTCCAGCCCTGCAGACCAGCTGCAGAGGCCCCTGGGCCACTTCTGGCCGACCACCCAAAGGTTATCGGCTAAGAGGCAGCAGTTTCAAGGTCATTGTCCCACCCCAGCCCACCAGAGGCCACATGTTCGAAAAGTCCCATCCCAACCACACTTTCTTGTAGAACCTGATGTTCCTGGATGGGGGCGCGGGGGGAGCTAAAATTTCGTTGGTTGTTGCCAGGGCTGGGTGATGCTGTTGACGTGAAGGCCACTGATGGCGTTCAGGAAGAAGAGAAAGGAGGCAGTGAACTCGCACCAGAACATCAGGGTGAAGCCGATGAGCGTGACCTGGTTTCTGAGCAGGATCACAAAACTCAGGAGACCCCCGAAAGACAGGATGAAAGAGACCAGGAGGAGGACAGAGCCCATGGCCCACTTGCGCCGCGAGTGGACATCGTCATACACCTGGGACACCATGAGGAGCTCCAGGCCAAAAATGGCGGCCACCACGGCCAAGGCGCCCACGGTGCGGGCCAGGCCCACGCCCACGGCCAGCCTGGGCACGTGGGCCTGACCCAGGTCTCTGAGGCAGCGCGGCTCGCTCTGGTTGGTGGCGGTGCAGTAGTGCCACAGCCCGAACAGGCGGTCCCCGGCCAGCAGCCAGCGCCCGTCGCAGATGGAGACGGAGGACAGGACCACGGCCAGGGAGGCACACGTGATGATGAGGGTCCGGATGAAGGATTCAAAGAAGGACCGGCGGGGCCTCCTTTGGCCCAACAGCCTCTGGGCCTGGAAGACACCACAGGAAGCACCGGGTCAGTGAGGGCCCTGCAGCCCCTCCAGGAAGACCCCGGAACGCTCTCCCGCTCTCACAGCCAGTTCTCTCTGGTCTCACCGAAGCCTGGGCGCCCCCCTCTCCTCGAGGCTTCCGCAGCACAGACCCACCTGCCCTGGGGAGCCCTTCCCCCTCCACCTGCCCTGCCCTCCACCCTAGACTGCTAGCGTTTACAGTCCAGGGTTCACCACGCACGAAGAGTTCCGTGACCTTTCTTCCTTTCACGATCTTTATACTGGGTGAGAAATCCACCGGACCGGCAAATTCAGAAACCTTTGACTGGCTCCGGCGACCCTGAACATGCAGCCGGCCTAGGTTTCTTTGTGTGTAAAACAAGAATCCTGCCTGGCAGGGCTGGAGGGTGTACCAAGCGTATAAATACAAGGGCCCCTCCACCTCCCCAGGACACGGTCATTCTGTCCTGACCCCCGCCCATCTGATCCCACACCCCGCCTTCAGTGCAGGACTCCATGTTGCTGCTTCCTTTCCGTCTGTCCTCAAAGTGATTTTGCACCCTGCCCTGCAGACTTGCACAGCCTGCACCTCTCCCAGAGCCTGCCAGCCAAACTGTTCTGGCAGCTTCTACATGTGGGGAAGCCACTGCGGCTCTCCTTGGCCTCTGGTGCAGCCATGGAGTGGGGTACCCCCACCTCGGTCTCTTGGCAAGCCCGGCTAGGTGTCTAGTGAGAAGTATCTTATTTCCCAGTCCTGGGACACCACCTGGGCACCAATCCCAATCCCTGACCCAGAAAACAAAAGAAAGAAATACTTCAAAGAGTAAAACTCCTTACACAGCCCACAAGCCTGCACAATCCATCCCCCTCAAACTTCAGCTCCCAGCGAACTGCCGCACGCTCAGGCACAGCAGCCCTGTTCCCATGCCTAGAACTCTCTTCCCTCAGACCTACTGGCCCCTTGGCCTGAAAAGGCTCTTCTGCAGCTTCCTCTGCACCTCCAGGATGACTCCTCTTCTCTATTCTTCACGTCTCAGCCTAAAGTCTCCTCTGCGGCGAGGTCTTTCCTGCCCACCCAGCCCAAAGCAAGTCCCTCCTGGTATTCTGCGTCAGGCAGCTGTTCGTTCCCTTTGCCATTGTGACTACTGTCTGTAATTACGTATTGTTGTCTGTCTCACCCAGACACTATGTTCTCCAGGAGGCAGGGCCCCTGTGTTTGGCCACCACTGTGTCCCCAGTACCCGGCAGTGTTTGACCTGGGCATTCAGTGGGTGCTTGGGGAAGAGCTGTGGAATAAATGACAGGTCAAGTTCACAACCACTGTCATTTCTACCTGCAGCAACCTTCAAACCACGTCTCCTGCCCAGTCATAAATTACATCATCCTCTTTACAGCGTGTATAGAAAGAAGCAGCCAGGCTACATCTCAGTTTGGGAGGTAAAGCAAAGCAGTCCCTGCTAAGAAACCAGAGAATGGAGAAATGAGGACCTTGGAGGGTGCACCCCAAGCCATGTGCCAATGGAGTCTTCCAGAGGCAAGTCTGGGCCACATGTCTCCCTGAGGGACATAGAGCAAAGCCTTGCTCCTGGGAGACTCCTGTGGCCAGAGCCCAGCAAGCCTGTCTGCAAACATGCCACAGATGCAGGCACTACTGCTGATTTCAACACCAGGGATACAGGAATAAGGATGCAGTTTGCTTTCAGCACTGCTAAGTAGGATCCTATTTTATTCTCAAACCTGTGAGGCTGGTGGAGTACGAAGCTATGTTAGGGGTACATAAAGAGGGAAACTATTCCAAGGGCAGGTGACTTGCCCAAGTTCACTCACCTAAATCACAACAACACTTGTTACAGATGCCCAGACAATAGTATAATGTGCAGGAGGTGGATCCATTCAGCTAATACATACTGGTTCTCAAATTGTGTCCCCTTGCTTCCAGGATGGGTTGTAGGCACTGAAGCAGCGGTGCTTAGGGAAGCTGAGCAGGCTGGCTCTGGGCCCTCTTCCTCACTTCCTCCACCACAGACCCCTGCAACCTGCTCGAGACCCTAGGGGTCCAAGAATCTGTATCACATTTTATTACAAAAAAAAAAAAAAAGATATATTGGTAAGAAACAAATCAAGGGCCAGGCATGATGGCTCGCGCCTGTAATCCTAGCACTCTGGGGAAGCCGAGGCGGGCAGATTGCTCAAGGTCAGGAGTTTGAGACAAGCCTGAGCAAGAGTGGGACACCCTCTCTACTAAAAATAGAAAGAAATTAGTCGGACAACTAAAAATATATGGAAAAAATTAGCCAGGTATGGTGGCGCATGTCTGTAGTCCCAGCTACTCAAGAGGCTAAGACAAAAGGATTGCTTGAGCCCAGGAGTTTGAGGTTGTTCTGAGCTCGGCTGATGCCACGGCACTTTAGCCCAGGCAACAGAGCAGAATTCTGTCTAAAAAAAAAAAAAAAAAGAAAAAGAAACAAACAAATCAAAAAAACCTTTGAAAACTTCTGTGTCTACTCTACAAACCATTAGAGGGGTTTGTCCTTTGCCCCCTGCTTTCTCATCTATAAAATGAAGTTGGTGACACCTGCAGGAAAGCAGTAGCTAGGAAAGCACCTGGCAAGGTTACAACGTCCCTAGAGATTGACATGGTCCCAGGAGGGGAGAACCCCAGAAGCAGAGAACAAGTCACAAGACCACAGTGCCCAGAAGCCTTTTAACTCTAGACACCAGGCTGTCTGGAAAAGAGGCACATACTGTCCCTTCCTCAGCCCCACCTGTCCTGGACACAGACTGGACTTTCATCTCCAGGCCCTCAGACATCGTGTTGGGATCAGAAAGCAAAGACAGCTGACCTCCTTTCATCTTTCCCGTCCCGTCCCAAAGCAGAGCTTCGTCTAGACTCTCTGTCCACCACTAAAACTCCCAAGGATTAGAGGAGATCGTGTATATAAAGATGCGCGTGGGCAGCTATAAATAATATTAATAACACTACTAACACATATTGGAACCTTCATTCCTAACCATTGGGCACCGCACCCCATGTTGTGGGCGCCTCTGCCAGCAGCTTTCAGTAATTCAGGGGGTGGCATGAGCTGCTGGAGGGCAGGTGGGCGGTGGAAAAGAGGGGAAGAGGGCAGTCCTGCCCCTATCCTGCCCCCAGCTGGATAGCTTTGGGCAATCACTTAAATCTCTCTGGGCCTTGACTTCCTCTGCTAAAAAAAAATGCAAGTGTTTCCCTTTTTCATCTGCAACCGTGAATGATTTCCAGTGACCTGTAGAACAGGGCTGCTTGACACTTCTGGGCTACTGAGCCCAAGCCATGGACTTGTCCTCGTCTGTAACCCAGGGCCTCATCTGCTCCCCTCCACCAACTGCACCCCAAGTAGACAGCCTGGGCTCCTCCCCACTCATTCCCTGCATCCACCACACGTTTCCCATGTTGGCTCCCCTCACCACCCACGCTGCCCAGGCCCAGGTGAGGCCATCACCACCACCATCCTCAACACCCTGAAATTTCTGCAGCAGCCTCCTAGCGAGTAGGCCTGCCTCTGCTCCTTCAGCCCCAGCCTGGCCCACCCTCCCTGCAAGACCCAGCTCTCGCTCTGTGCCTGTGTTTGACCTCTGGCAAGTTATGGTTGTCGTGGGGGTGAAGAGTTATCCCCCTAAAGTGCTTAGAATAGTCCCTGGCAGGACTTCCCTCCCTAGAGCCTGTGGCCTCCCCCTGCCCAGAGTTGTCCTCACCTTGCTACCAGTCCTCCTCCTCCTCCTCCTTCTCCTCTTCTTCCTCCTCCCCAGCTGAAGTTAATTCTGTGGACAACTACTTTAGCACTCACTTCCCCATTCCTAGTTTCCAAGTCTCTCTCCCCAAATGGACTGTAAGTGCCTAGAGGGGAGAGACCACACCTGGTCCCACCCTTCGGACAGGCTGTCCCAGGGGGCTGCCAGGTCACATTCAAGATAAGTCCCAGAACAAGGAGGAGCCCGCAGCCTCCCACTCCCTGCCCCACCCCATGGGAGAGGTCCTGGCTAACAGATTTGGAGGCTGGCCTGCAGTCAGGGTTTCTCCCATTAGGGAATGGCAGAAGGGGTCAGGGGGATTTGGAGCCAGGAAGTCCTGCGTTTGAATGATTCTGTGACTTGGCCGCCCGGTTACTTAGCAGTGGCCTGTGGGGTTACTTCTGAGCCTCAGCTACCTCATCCGTGAAATGGGCGGAACAGGATCTACGAGGTTGGAGGCACGGGAACGAGGAACGAGGAGCAGCTGTAGGCACAGTCCGTAATCGGAGGTTGGACGGGAGGCGGCGACCTGGTGGATGCCTGCCTGCGCCGAAAGGAAGCTCGCCCGCCGCCACCGGGCAGCGGCACCGCCACCCACCGACTTCCCTTTGGAGAGCGGCGGGCCCAGGGGAGGGGTAGGAACGTGCAGGTCCGTAGCCAACAGAAACACCTGGCACCATGCAAAGGAGAAACCTAGTCTTTGGGATACGGGCCCTCCGGTCGCCAGTCCTTGCTTTGAGGTGTCCCGCGCCCCGGCGAGCCCACCCCACGCCCAGCCCCCCAACCGCAGCCCGGCTCCCCGAAAGTTCTAACTTCCCACGAGGAGACGCATCCCCTGTTACATAAGCCTCACTTTGCAAGTCGATTCTGCCCGGCCAACACTCCAGACGCGCCTCATTTCTTACAAAGGAGGGACCCCTATGGTGAACCTAAGCCATAGATCTCTGGGGACCCCAAAGAGAAGCGGGAAAATCCTTCCCAGGGAAGTCCGGGAGCCAAGGGCGCACCGGGCGTCCGCGCCACAGGAACAGCTTTGGGGGGCGGGCGCCCCAGGTCGCTTCCCGGGCTGCAGGCTCGCTGGGGACCTGGCAGGTGTGCTACGGGGGCGGGCTCGAGGGCGCTCGCACCCCGTCCGGGGCCGGAGCTCGCATGGCGCGACCCTCCCCCTCCCCGCCCGCGGTGGGGCAGCGCCCCGGGCTACCTGCACGGCGATGGCAGTCATGCTGGGCTCGCCGCGCCGCCGCCTGGCTCCCCGCCGCCGCTCGGCAGCAGCCCGGCCTCGGACTCCCGACGCCTCCCGGGGGCGGAGCGGGCGGCGGGGCCGGGCGGGGCCGGGCGGGGCCGGGCGGGGGCCGGGCGGGGGCCGGGCGGGGGCAGGACCGCCGAGCAATTAGCCCGGGCGGGCTCCGCTGAGTCAGCGAGAGCGGCCGGGAGGCGCCCCCGGGAGCCAGGGCAGGGCCCTGCGCGCAGTGGGAGGGATCCCCGGGTCCGAGGGAGGACAGCCGGGAGTCGCTACTTCGCTCCCGAACCTCCGAGGGCCGCTTCGCCTGGGGCGCAGATTCCTCGAGGGCCGGGACAGCGGCGGAGGGGCCGGAGGATGCCATTCCAGTCCGGCTAGCAGAGTAGAGCCTCTGGGGGTGGCGGCTGGGTCCGGAGGGAGGAGGCCAGCGCCCGGGCGCAGCTACCTTCGCCGCCCGCTGTGTGACGTTGGGCTGCTTATTTGACGTCTCTGAGCCTCCGTTCGTGAGATAATATACATGAAAGGCCCGCGTCTTGCGGGGGCCCTTGGTGAGCGCGGACGGAGTGGAACTTTTTGGGGATAATCCTACTTATGTCCGTGAAGACCTGCTTTCCTTCTGGTCGCCTCAGGAACTACCAAAAATGCAAATATGCCGAACAATTGTAATTGTTCTTTCTGCACTTTGATGGGACCTGAGTTCTTAAGGAAGCAGCACATGAAGGTCCTAATCCCATAAAGGGTAGAGGTGGGAGGAGGGACCAAAGTCAGCAAATTCCTGCTATACACGTCCCCTCCCCCTCCCTCAATTGTGGGGAAGTGTACGGTGGCGGAGGGAGGCTTCCTGCTTAAGGGCAAGCAGGGTCCCTAACTAAATGGTAAATTATCTGGCTCATTCAGGCAGGCAGGCAGCTCGCCTGTGACTTTACCCAAAGACATTCAAAGCAAGTGGGCTTTTACCTCTGTTTCCCTGCTAGAGCCCTGTGACCATTGTCTATGCATCTCCCACTTCCATGTTCACTGGATTCCATCCCTGCCTGGAAGACCTTGTAAAACCGTGGAACCCAGTCCTGGGGCTTGACACATGGAGAAACAGGGGCCGGGGTACAGGAGGGCTTTGCCCACAGCCCCCCACGTTCAGAGTTCACTGGACAACCAGGACTGCACTTAACTGGCGGGCCCAGTCTGGGTCTGAGATCTCGTCACCATTCTACATCGGAATCACCTGGAGGGTTTGTTAAAACGCAGATCGCTGGGCCCCCTCCCAGAGTTTCTGACTCAGTAGGTGTGGGGTGAGGACGAGGCCCCAGGTGACGCTGCTGCTGGGCTGGGGCCACCTTTGAGAACGGAAGAGCTCAGGCAGGGGCAGCTGGCCAGGCCCAGCCAGCTCAGCCCTCTCTGCTCTCCGGCCTTCCCTCCACGGCCCCCACCTGCCTCCGCCCCCAACAGGGGTGTCAGAAACCAGGTGCTTCTACACTGCTCTAGGCTGTGGAGGAGGGGCTCACTGGGAAGGAAGGACTGGCCTGTTGGGGGTCCCTTACACTAAGCCCTAGAACACTGTGGGAGGGACGTTCTGAGTGACAGCATTTCATCCGAGCAGGAGTGCCTGGGATTAAAATGGGAAGGCACTTGTCAGGTTGGGTGATCTGTGCTCACCATATACCTTTTAAGATTTCGTGTATGTGGTCAGGCATGTTGAGGATACGTTTCCTGTTATACTTTGTTGGTAAGAATAGAAAAATCTTGAATCAGTAGAATTTAGAGCAACGTATCTTGTCAGCAAGACAGCTGGAGAAGCAGAAATGACTTAGGAATAATAAGGAGGAAGTGACTTTCTAGTTTCCATCATCTTATGCTCGTAAGAGGACAAGGGACATGGGCCAGAGTCTGTGTGGATTTTGAGCTAAGAGTGTAAGATCTCAGACCCTCCTAGGTATTTCCTCCGTCTTGGGGGTCGGGGTGGAGCAGGGGTGGCTGCATCCCCTGCCTTAGTGTGCTCCAACCCCTGGTGAGAACGGCAGATGAAGGCCAGGGGATGGATGTCCGAGGGGCCGGGAGTTTTAGTGCGATGTAGCCTTGGCGGAGGTGGGGGTTGGGTGACAGGTGGGACCCCTGTGTTAAAACCAGACACAGTGTGGGCGCTCTGGGACAGCACAGAACCTCCTATTCCTTGACTTTCTCTACCTTTTCTCCAAATTGTGACAGATTCGACACCTGTCCCTCCATGACCCCAACTCCTAAGGCTGGCTAGGGTGAGGGAAAGAGGAATGGCAAAAAAAAAAAAAAAAAAAAAAAGGGTGGAAGTGGCCCGCACCCCACCCCTGTGACCACTGTTGCCTGATGAGGAAGACGCAGGCACATCTCTGAGAGAATCCCAAGTCTCATGGTAGAGACACGGGCACTGATCAGTGAAATCAACAAGCACGAGGTCTGCTGGCCAGTCCACAAGCATGCTCTCACCTCTGGGCCTTTGTACTTGCGGCTTCCTCTGCCTGAAATGTCCTTCAAGGCATTCCCATCTAAGGAAGCCAGTGCAGTGGTTCACGCCTGTAATCCTGGCTGCTTGAGAGGCTGAGGCAGGAGGATTACTTGAGCTCAGGAATTCAAGACCAGCCTGGGCAACATAGCAGGACCCTGTCTCTTAAGGGAAAAAAAAAAAAGGTATTCCCATTTAAGACTCACCACCTCACTCCCTAGAAGTCTGGGCTCAGATGTCACCTTATCAAAGAAGCCTGCCATGACCCCCAACATCTAAAGCAGTCCCCCGTTTTCTTTTCCCTTCTGCCCACACACATATGTGTGGGCATTGATAGGACAATGATTGCTGTGTTCACTGGTATATCCCTGGTGCCTATGACAGAGCCAGGCATATAGTAGGTTCTCAATAAATATCCATTGAATAAATGAATGAAATGATTGAATAGCCACTGTGCACTCAACACTGTCCTGGCAAATGAGGGGCAAAGAAGAAAAAGACAAGTCACTGTCAGTGGTAAAGTACTTGGCTTTTAGGGTCAAAACCTGCCTCTCCATGTTTCTGCTCCCTCCCTGGCCTCCTCGGGTCAGGCCCCACATCCTCCACCTCTTTTCCTACACCTCGCATCCACTCCATCCCCTCCTCTCTGTCCCTCAGCTGCCAGCTTCGGCCCAGTCCAGGCCCCTCATCTCTAGCCTGGATGCCTGGGGAACAGCCTCTACTCCCGCCTCCTCTGCCCCCTCGAGCATCTTCCCATCCCCTCTTTCTCAAGGCGCCTGAGGCTGGAGCACCCTGGCCCTGCCCAGCCCTCCCTCCGCCCCATCTCCTCCAGCTCAGCTCCTCTCCCTGGGCACCAGCTGCCCTGTCTCAGGGCTCCCGGGCTCGGGCTCCGTGTTCTCTCTGGCAGGCCTTACCCTGGGGTCTGAGGGCCTCTTCAGGGGCCTTGCTTGACCTCCCCAGCCAGGGTAGCTCCCTCCCCCACTTGCTACCCTCATACCTTTGCACATGCTTGGTCACTAGCTGAACTTTTCTATTTTCCTGGGTTGTGTCTTTCCCTCTCTAAAATATGGCAAGCTCCACGAGAGCTGGGACTTTGTCACTCTTTCACAGCTCTGTGCCAGGGTAGGGGCTAGTGATAAAGTTTGCCAACAGAGCAGGCTGCAAACACAGCTGGGCAAGCACTTCCCCTCTCTGCTCCTCAGCTTTCTGTCCACCAGGAAACCTCTCCCTGCTGCCATTGGGAGGATCTGTGGGGCAGCGTGTGTGCAGTGCCCAGAAGGCTGTCCTGTCCAGCACACAGAGGTCCCAGGAACTCATGATCTTGGCCAGGGAAGCTTAGATCCCAGAAGCAACTCCATCTGTGCAAACCTTTTGTCTGGGGAGAGGGATCCAGGCACTGGAGGTTTCTCCTTTGAGGATTGGGGGTAGGAGAGGGCCAAGGGCTCCTGGTCTTAGGAGTGAGGCAGGGCAGATGTGCTCCAGGGGCCCCAAGCTAATAGCAGGGAGTCTGCTAGGAGCAGCCCGCTCAGTTCACCGGGCAGTTGAAAAGCCCAGCAGTGCTAGGATGACTAACCCTGCTGCCACCCGTGCCTTGTACTTCTGACCTCTCCAGTTCCCGCCTTGTCTGTGGCCTTGGAGAGAGCAGGGCACCAGCCCCGTGGCGTCCCCACCCCCGCTGCATGCCTTCACCCACTAGGTCTCCTCTCCTCCCTGCCCCCTCCCTGCCGTTCCAGCCGCTGCAGGCTGGTTCCTCTCCCTCCACACAGGCCTCCCCATGCCCTTCGCTTCCTCTGCCTCAGCCCCAGCCCTGCATTCCGACCTCCTCCTTGGCGCCCCATTGCAACACAGACCTTGTTTACCACATTCTAGCACAGCTGGGGCCAAGGGCCTTCCCTGCTCTGCCTGGCTTTCCACCTTGCCCTCTCTCCTGGGCGTGGTGGGGCCACAGGTGTTACCCAGCGTGTGAAGAAAGGGCCTGTGTCAGTCAGCAGTCCATCTGCCACGACACCCAGCCCTGATGATGGGGCTGTGGGTGACTGGCTGTGCTTGGAGCAATTAATGAACCAAGCAGGAACTAGGTATCTTTCCCCAAAGCTTCTATATATCGGAACTTCCCCCACATTTGTTGCATTTTGAAGGTGCTGCTACACTCAGAGGCCAGAGAGGTGGGGTGATGGAGAGTGGTTCCCATGGGACCTTTGCAGGTGGTCTTTTCTGTATGGTCCCACTTTGCAAAGTCAAGTCCTGCTGAGCTGGGAGCCCTCCAGGGCATCAGGGCCTGCAAATTTCCAGGTAGACCTCGAACCCCTGTAGGGGAGACTTCTATGAACTTTTTCTTTGCAGACTTGGACATTGGACTTGTCACCACACTCTGAGACACTCCGCCTCTTTGCAACAGTAAACAAATACACCCAGAGTCATTGTATAGCACAGACTGCCAGCCCACCCAGTCCCGGAATGGGTCTGCACTCTTCCCGCATCAGGGCACCCTTACAGAAATCACAGTGTGCAGGAAGCAAAATTAGCCCCAGAAGTTGGTAGGTGAGCACAGAATGATGACTAAGGAAGTTAAAGGTTTAGACAGGGCTTTGCCTAAGCTCTGGGGAAATCAGGAAATACCCCAGCACCCAGTTTGTTAGATGTGATGTTTACAAGGAAAGCTGGCTAGGTCAAAGGATCTGGGAGGAGCGATCCTGAGGACTGGGATCGCTGAGGATTCACCGGGGGAGGGTGGCTGGCCTTTGGGTTTCCAGCAGGCTGCTTGCCTACCACCCTCAGCCTGCAGTTGTACTTCAATTTGTCCACAAACTTTTTCCAGGTTAAAAGCAAAGCAAAGCAAAGCAAACAAACAAACAACAACAATAACAACAAAAACAAATTGTTAACTCAAAAATTGAGGGTTTTATGCTAAATTCTGGATTTTTTTTTTTTTTTTTTTTGAGACAGAGTCTCGCTTTGTTGTCCAGGCTAGAGTGAGTGCCGTGGCGTCAGCCTAGCTCACAGCAACCTCAAACTCCTGGGCTCCAGTGATCCTTCTGCCTCAGCCTCCCGAGTAGCTGGGACTACAGGCATGTGCCACCATGCCCGGCTAATTATATATATATATATCAGTTGGCCAATTAATTTCTTTCTATTTATAGTAGAGACAGGGTCTCGCTCTTGCTCAGGCTGGTTTTGAACTCCTGACCTTGAGCAATCCGCCCGCCTCGGCCTCCCAAGAGCTAGGATTACAGGCGTGAGCCACAGCGCCCGGCCTTAAATTCTGGATTTTTGATGTAGGGGCAGAGTGAAAACTTTACCTTCACCCCGTGAGGATTTGAAAAATCAACTGAAAAATCAACTCACCAAAGGCAGAGTAACAGGAGAAATGGCATATGAATTTATTGGTGTGCTCAGGGGGAGACCAGAGTGATTGCCTCCCATTCAATAAGGGACAGATGTTTATCTGCTCTTCTTAGAGGAAAGGGAGATGGGGAAGTGTGGATGATTTTAGGGAGGTAGTAAATGATTTTTAGGGGAAAGCGAATGGACTTGGAGAACACACAATGGCCTGCTTTGGTCTGTGACAGAAGCTCTCCAGGTGTGTTGCAGGCGTCAATCTTTGTTCTGCGATATGAGTTCAGTTTGTAAAAACTCAGGGAAGGGACTAGAGGTCATTGTTTTCTTCTTCTTCTTTGGGCAGATAAGGGAACCTAAGGGAACAACTTCTTGTTGTGCTTTGGGACAAATGGAGGGTTGAGAGGCAGGAGCCGGGGGACATCAGAGAGATCTGAGGCATCAGTTTAGCACGCCAAAGTGCCATATTTATTTATTTATTTTTTTGAGGTCTCAGTTTCTTTTTTTTTTTAAGAATTTTTTTTTTTTTTGAGACAGAGTCTCACTTTGTCACCTAGGCTAGAGTGAGTGCCGTGGCGTCAGCCTAGCTCACAGCATCCTCTAACTCCTGGGCTCAAGCAATCCTGCTGCCTCAGCCTCCCGAGTAGCTGGGACTACAGGCATGCGCCACCATGCCCGGCTCACTTTTTCTATATATATTAGTCGGCCAATTCATTTCTTTCTATTGAGGACTGAACTCTGATCTTTTTCTTTTGCTAAAAACTCTTTCCTGGCCGGGCGCTATGGCTCATGCCTGTAATCCTAGCTCTTGGGAGGCCGAGGCGGGCGGATTGCTCGAGGTCAGGAGTTCAAAACCAGCCTGAGCAAGAGCGAGACCCCGTCTCTACTATAAGTAGAAAGAAATTAATTGGCCAACTGATATATATATAAAAAATTAGCCGGGCATGGTGGCGCATGCCTGTAGTCCCAGCTACCCGGGAGGCTGAGGCAGAAGGATCACTCCAGCCCAGGAGTTTGAGGTTGCTGTGAGCTAGGCTGACGCCATGGCACTCACTCTAGCCTGGGCAACAAAGCGAGACTCTGTCTCAAAAAAAAAAAAAAAAAAAAAAAAACTCTTTCCTAAGGAGGCCAGCTGGGTCAGGCTGACAAACACTAAATTCCCACTAAGCGGCTTTTGTTAACCAAATAAAGTGGTGGTTTACTTCCCAACCTGATTCTGGTATGGCATTAACATCACCTAAAAGATAAGAAGCCCGTCTTAACTCAAGCATCCTAGCAGATGCCTATTATAAATTTAAAATATCTTAAGCATCCTAGCAGGTGCCTATTGTAAATTTAAAATGTCCTCTTGTTTGGACCTCCCAGAGTGCTCACACCCTTATCTTAAAGTAAGCATATCCTTTCTGGTCTTCTAGATAAAGTCTAACTCTCTTAGCCAATTGCCAGCCAAAGAATCTTTAAACCCACCTATAACCTGTAAGCCCCCCCCCCTTCGAGATGTCCCACCTTTTTGGGCCAAACCAATGTATGCCTCTCATGTATTGATTTGTGACTTTGCCTGTAACCCCTGTCTCTCTGAAAATGTATAAAACTGAACTGTAACCCAGCCACGGCGAGTCCACTTGCCCAAGGCCTCTTGGCAGTGGCTCTGGGTCATGGTCCTCAAATTTTGCTCAGACTAAATCTCTTTAAAATTATTTTACAGAGTTTGGCTTTTTTCCATTGACACTATTTATAGTAGAGACGGGGTCTCACTCTTGTTCAGGCTGGTTTCGAACTCCTGACCTCGAGCGATCCACCCACCTCGGCCTCCCAGAGTGTTAGGATTACAGGCGTGAGCCACCGCGCCTGGCCGAGGTCTCAGTTTCTGAGCCCCAACACTGGCTTCTCTTGAAAATGAGACAATTTGGAACCCCGAAGGGTCACTTTTCAGCATGGGAACAATGGCTACTGCTCTGCAGGGCTGCCCTATGGCTGGTCTGAGCTCTGTGAGCCCCACCAGCCTCCCCGGCTCTGTCCCCTCCTCTGTGCTGCCTGGGTCTTGCGGGAGTTCAGCGTGTAAACCCAGCTCTGCTGTGCTGGTGGCCCAGCCGTACTTTAGCATGTACGTCTTTCCCTCCCACCACCGTCTGCCTTCCCCAGCCTGGCCAGGGTTTCTGTTCCTCATAACTGGCCTGCTCACCACGCACCCCGGCCTCTCCTGCCCAGGCTCCTCCCGTGACCTTTCTGTTTCCCTAATGGCAAACCATCTCTCCACTTCCGGGTTCAGATTCCTGAGGCCCAGGCTGCTCAAAGGTAACCCAGCAGCCTGAGGGCTGGTTACTCTGGGGCTCAGGGGCCCAACACTGTCCCCCCAAAGCTATGACCAAGGGCACAGGGGCAGGGGCCTGTGGCAAAAAGCATGGCCTCCCTGGGCCGCAGGAACTATGGGCCAGAAAGGGTGAGCACAGAGGCAGGGGCAGTCCACCCAGCAGAGAGCCCTTCCTTGGGACCAGGCAGCCCGATCCCAGCCCCCTCCCCTGAAGCACGCTGGAGCATGCTGGCCAGCCTCCCTTCTCTGACTCTGTGGTCCTCTGTGTTGAAGGGGAGGGGACACTCCCCTCTCTTCCAACTTCGCACTGGAGGCTATTTTGTCTCTGAGCCTTATGAACTGACTTTAATAATACATTTACAGAATCCTCAATATCGTGGAAAATACTTAGCCCCTAAGTATTTTCAGGATATTTACATGATTCTCAAACTTTTTGAGCAAGAGACTTGTCTCCACCTTTTTGTTTGGTTGGACCCGGGTTGGGAGCCCATTAATCATTCTCAGCTCCTGGCACATTGGCGGGATCCTTCCAGGGTTTATTTTTCATGTTCTTCCACCACCTCTTCTTTCATTCCCCCCAGAGGCACCCCCTCTAATGTGTTTGATATATATCTTTAACCATGTGTGTATCCTTGTGGGAGGGTGTGTGGCTTTTCTTTCCTAAGTTGCATTGTGCTGTAAATCTTGTTCTGCTTCCTACTTTTCTCACCCAACAGTATGATTTAAGACCATCTCTGTTGATGTACATATACATGCAAGTCAGTGTTTTTATACACAATAGCTAGGTCTCACTTGTTAGAGGCAAGGACCCTCAAAGACCCTCAACTCCCCTATGACTCGTCCTACACACGGACTTCGCCCTGGAAAATTCCAGCTATAGCTCTGAGAAGAATGCAGTCCATGACGTGCTGACCACGGGATGCTCCAGGGTATGCTGACTGCAATTGTTCCCGACCACCTGCCAGGTTGGAGATGAGTAACCAGTCAAAAACAGGATACCGATAAGACGCTGATTGGGGCTGATTAACCCAGACCCAAGCCTCATCGTCAACACTCTATTTTTTTTGCCTCTACTTCTTTGTTCTTGTATGCTTATAAAACCTACTAAGAATCTAAGTAAAGCAGACCTTGACAATCATTCGCTTGGTCTCGTTTCTTTCTCTCGCTCATCTCTTTCAGGCACGGTCCCCCTCGCCCCCGCGAGTAACAGAAGGTCCCGCGGGTCGGGACAAGTGGCGCCCAACGTGGGGCTCGAGGTACGGACTTTTTGTCGGGTGACGCCACGGAGTGCTCTTCGGCCGAAGGAAACCCTACATAGACCCTCGTTCTGCCGCTCACAGAGTCGACGGTCTGGTGAGTAAAATTTTTACATTGTCACCCCATCGAGATGGGCCATTCATTGTCTAAAGAGGCCGTTTTTATTAAGGATCTCAAGGCCTCACTCAGAGAGAGAGGAATTAGAGTTAAGAAAAAGGACTTAGTAAAGTTTTTTGTGTTCATTAATTGTGCTTGTCCTTGGTTTATTATTGGTGGACGTGAGATTCACCCACACAAATGGCAAAAAGTAGGTAGAGATTTAAGAAAAAAGACTTAGTAAAGTTTTTTGTGTTCATTGATCGTGCTTGTCCTTGGTTTATTATTGGTGGACCTGAGATTCACCCACGCAAATGGCAAAAAGTAGGTAGAGATTTAAGAAAAAAGACTTAGTAAAGTTTTTTGTGTTCATTAATTGTGCTTGTCCTTGGTTTATTATTGGTGGACCTGAGATTCACCCACACAAATGGCAAAAAGTAGGTAGAGATTTAAATGATTTACTTCTAAATCAGGGCCCAGATGCCGTCCCTGTATCTGTTTTTTCGTACTGGGGACTAATCAGAGATATTGTTAAAGGGGCAGATTCAGACCCCAATAAAAAGCAGCTGCTCTCAGTAGCAGAATTCTGCCTCCGACCCGTGTCGCGGTCTGCTTTGAGAACTTCTTTAGAGGCGACCGGAGAGTCCGCTTCTCCTAATGATCCTGAGAGACCAACATGCCCTTCCCCTTGTCCTATTCAATTTCAGTCGGCCTCGGGGAACAGCTGACAAGAAGATCCCCAGCCCCTAGACTGCTCCGAGCCACCACAGAGAGCGCAGGAGTGGACTTGTGTGCCTCCTCCGACACAATATTAAAACCTGAGAATAGTGTTCAAATTTTGCCTACTGGCTCATTTAGACCCCCACCGGCTAATATGTTCTTTTTTATTCTGGGCCGAGCCTCCTCTACTCTTGCAGGGCTCATAGTCCACCCCTCCATAGTAGATAGTGACTTTACTGGGGAGATTAACATCTTAGCCAGCGCGCTTACAGGCCCTGTGTGTGTCTCTAAGGGACAGCGTTTAGCTCAGGCGTTGCCCTTGCCCCTTAATACGTCCTTCCCAGCCATCACCTCTAACCGAGGTGCTTCCTGCCCTGGCTCTTCTGATCTTTATTGGGTCCAAGCTATCATCAAAAAGCGACCCACCCTGCGGTTAAAGTTAGATGGTAAACTTTTTGAAGGCCTTCTTGATTCTGGCGCCGATTCCACAGTTATTGCCCAGGACGCCTGGCCCCAATCATGGCCATTGCAGCCTTCACTTACACACTTACAAGGTATAGGACAGTCTAATAATACTCTCCAGAGCTCAAAAATTTTAACATGGGAAGACCCTGAGGGAAATAAAGGCACCACCCAACCCTTTGTAGTCCCAAACCTGCCTGTTAACCTGTGGGGGCGTGATATCCTTGCACAAATGAATGTCATTATGTGCAGCCCCAATGAAGTTGTAGCCAGCCAAATGCTTAAACAGGGATTCCTCCCAGGACAGGGCTTAGGCAAGGAGGGTCAGGGACTAAGAACACCCCTGACCACCCCCCCTAAGTCAGACAGATCAGGACTAGGGTTCAAAGAACATTTTTTGTAAGGGCCATTAATCCCCCTGCACTTCAGGCAAATAAAATCACTTAAAAGAGTGACTCACCTGTCTGGATCGATCAGTGGCCCCTCCCATCTAACAAGCTAGCCGCAGCTACAGCGTTGGTGCAGGAACAATTAGCTGCTGGACACATAGAGCCCTCTACTTCACCATGGAACACCCCCATTTTTGTCATTCAAAAAAGGACTGGCAAGTGGCGGCTGCTACAAGACTTGCGGGCTGTTAATCAAACAATGGTTCCCATGGGGGCACTCCAGCCTGGTTTGCCTTCACCCGTAGCTATCCCCAGAGGCTACTATAAGATAGTCATTGACCTAAAAGACTGCTTCTTCTCCATACCATTGCACCCAGATGACTGTAAGCGCTTCGCCTTCAGTCTCCCGGTAGTAAACTGTATAAGACCCTCCCCGCGTTTCCAGTGGCGAGTATTGCCTCAAGGCATGGCCAACAGCCCTACCCTTTGCCAAAAATATGTAGCTCAGACAATTAATTCTTTTAAAATTCAACATCCTCAACTATATATAATTCATGATATAGATGACATTCTTTTTGCCAGAGCCGACGAGGCAACTTTACATCAAGTTACTATGCAAGTTGTCTCGGCCTTACAAGCTCGAGGCCTCCGCTTGTCCCCCGAAAAGATTCAGGTCTGTCCCCCTCACCTGTTCCTAGGCTTTGAATTATTCCCCAATAAGGTCCTCTCCCAAAAAGTACAGATCAGGAAAGACTCTCTTCAATGCCTTAATAATTTTCAGCGTCTTCTAGGCGACATTAATTGGCTTCGCCCATATTTAAAACTCACCACAGGACAGTTAAAACCCCTATTTGACATCCTGCAGGGAGATACTGACCCAACCTCTCCCCGCTCCCTAACTAAAAAAGGGCAGCAAGTGCTTAATCTGGTCGAGCAGGCCATAAATGCCCAGGCCATTGGCTACTTCTCCCCAGATTCCCACCTGTACTTTATTGTCCTCCCCACCCCCTTTTCGCCCACAGGACTCTTTTGGCAGGGCAAGCCTCTTTTTTGGGTTCACCTACCGGCTTCCTCCCCTAAAGTCCTTCCCACCTACCCTTACTTAGTAGCTAAAATTATTCGATTGGGGCGAGAAAACTCCCTTAAGCTCTTTGGAAAGGATCCAGATATCATAATACTCCCTTATAATGCTTCTCAAATTCAGTGGCTAATACAAACTGATGATGATTGGGCAGTTAACTGTACATCTTTCCAGGGCAAACTAAATAATCATTACCCCCCTGATAAACTAATTCAGTTCCTCTATCGGACACCTGTAATATTTCCAAAAAAAACAAGAGTCTCCCCCATTCCAGAAGCCGTCTTAGTCTTTACTGACGGATCCTCCTCAGGCACCGCGGCCTATAGCATTAATGGCCAGGTCCGCAGTTTTCCCACTAGATTCTCCTCTGTTCAACTGGTTGAGTTAGCAGCCTTAGTGGCAGTCTTCAAATACGTAGATCAGTCACCATTTAACTTGTATACTGATAGTTCTTATGTTGCTCATGCTGTCGCCGCTTTAGAAACTATGCCTCATATTCGGCCCTCCAACAATACCACTCAAATGTTCCAGCAACTACAAGGACTCATTCACTCCCGTTCCGCGCCCTTTTTTATAGGCCATATTCGAGCCCACAGTGGCCTTCCTGGGCCTCTAGTAGCTGGAAATAATCTTGTTGATCAGGCGACTCGCGTTGCAGGCGCTGTTCACAATATCACTGTTGATCCTGTCTGCGCTGCACGCCAGGCTCATGATTTACACCATCTCAACGCCCATACCCTCAGGCTTAAATTCTCCATTACTAGAGAACAGGCCAGAGAAATCGTCCGCCAATGCAGGGCTTGTTTTACCCTTCTCCCTGAGCCACACCTAAGAGTCAACCCTCGAGGCCTGATCCCTGGGGAGCTCTGGCAGATGGATGTCACTCATTACCCCCCTTTCGGAAAGCTTAAATATGTACATGTCTCTATAGATACTTGCAGTGGATTTATCTTTGCTTCCCTACAAACAGTCGAGGCCACCCGCCACGTTATTAGTCATATTATAGCCTGTCTCACCTCCCTCCCTCAGCCTAAAGTTATTAAGACTGACAATGGCCCGGGATATATCAGTTCCAATTTCAAAAGTTTTTGTGCTCAGTTAGGCATTAAGCATGTTACAGGCATCCCATATAACCCTCAAGGCCAAGGTATTGTAGAGAGAGCTCATCAGACGTTAAAAAATATGCTCTCCAAACTACAATCAGGAGGAGAAATTTTGTACCCTTTAACAGGTAATTCCAAAACCCTGCTTAATCATGCCCTGTTCATTTTAAACTTTCTCACCTTTGACACTGCCGGTAAAACGGCCGCCGACCGCCTTTGGCACCCATCCACCACAGATACTTATGCACAGGCCTTATGGAAGGAGCCGCTTACAGGCAAATGGCTGGGGCCTGACCCTGTCCTCATATGGGGAAAAGGACATGCCTGCATCTATGATACCCAGGCAGGAAACGCCAGATGGCTACCAGAGAGAGCGATTAAGCTATATAACCCACCCAGGGAATCCCCTGAGAAGAATTCTTAATTCTGTTCTCTTCCAGAAATACAATGACTCCCCGAGAAAAGGCGCTGCCTCTCCTATGCCTGATTCTAGTCGTGATCAAGAGCACCATCGCAACCAACATCCATCAGATCTACAACTATACATGGCAGGTAATTAATGAGGCAGGAGACGTTGTTAATTCCTCCTCACGTCTCTCCGCCATTATACCATGGGATCCATTAGAAATTGACCTATGCGTATTAGCTCTTGGGGCTAAAGACCCTGCGTGGGGCCTTCCCACACTTTTTGCCCCTCAGCCAGCTCCTCTGACAGCTGACTCCTCCCCAGGCCTTTGTTCCTCGGGAGCCGGACGCTCCGCAACAAGGTATATAGACTTTTATGTTTGCCCAGGGGCTCATCGGCCTCGCACCAACAACTATCAATGTGGTTACGCCCCTGACTTCTTTTGTGCTTCCTGGGGCTGTGAGACCACCGATGATGCCTACTGGAATCCCTCCTCTTCCTGGGATTATATCACCGTCAAAAAGCAGTTTCCCCGTCGAGCTCCTTCATCCCCTTACGCCCCACAACCCCCCACTGACCCTCAGTGTAAAAACCAGTGGTGCAACCCCCTGTTAATTTCATTCACCAAAGCTGGAAAAAAGGTTTCCTGGGCTCAGTCCAGGGGATTTGAGTGGGGACTTAGACTTTACACATCTAGAAAAAACATTGGTCTCACATTTAAAATCAAGTTAATTAAAAGCCTCCCCAGAGGTCCTACGGTCGCAATAGGTCCTAACCACGACCTACACCCACCTCGACCTCACGGTCCCTCCAGGGACCTACCCTCCTCCCCAACTGTGTCCCCTCCTCTGCTCAGCACCTCCCTATACCAACCTACCCTGCCCGAGGGGCCCCCCTCCTCTGCAGAACTAATTCTCTCCTTAGTCAACGCCTCTGTCAGGACCATCCGAGAGGCCAACAATTCAGAATATCAGGAGTGTTGGGTATGCTACTCCCCCCCGGCCTCCCTTTTATAAAGGCGTCGCTACATGTGGTCAGCCATTATTTACTAACGACACCAGCAAACTCAGATGGGGCCTAGAGACCCATGATGGCCTAACACTCAGCCAAGTCACAGGCCTAGGCCTTTGCCTTCTTAGCCCAAGAATGCTCCCTCCCACACCCTTAGAGAAAATATGTAATCAGTCAATTACTGTCAACTCCACTTTTCAGTATATTCAGGCATCTAACACCTCTTATTTTGCTTGTTCTTCCGGCCTTACCCCGTATGTAGTCACTGCAACGTTTCTTGAGCATAGAGAGTATTGTGTATTAGTCATGCTCTTTCCCAGACTCACTGTACTCCTGCTAATGAGTTACTTCAGTTTTGGGAGCGCGGCACCACAATGCCCCGGGTAAAGAGAGAACCCATCACGGCCATAACACTCGCAGTTGTTCTAGGCCTTGGTGCCACAGGGGCTGGAACAGGCATAGCCTCTCTGGTCACCTCCAACCAGCAATACCTACAGCTCTCTGTAGCCATCGATAATGACCTCCGAGAGCTACAGCAAGGTCTAAAATATCTTAAGGAGTCCCTCGCTTCACTCTCTGAGGTAGTGTTACAAAATAGAAGAGGCTTAGATTTAGTGTTCCTCCAAGAGGGAGGTTTGTGCGCAGCACTCAAAGAAGAATGCTGCTTCTACGCAGACAAAACAGGCCTGGTAGAAGATAGCATTAAAAAAGTTAGACAAAGCCTTGAAAATAGAAAAAAACAGAGGGAACAAAGTAAGGCATGGTATCAAAATTGGTTTTCCACATCCCCCTGGCTATCCACATTGCTTCCCAGTGTCTTAGGGCCGCTTGTAGGCTTTCTGTTGCTCCTCACCTTTGGGCCTTGGGCATTCAAAAAACTAACCAACTTTGTCAAGTCACAGGTAGACGCAGCCACACAAAAATCGATCTCCATGTTTTACCAACGGCTAGAACAAAGAGGCTCCAGAGAAGACCTCCATACAGAGTCTCCCCATTCAGCCACAGAGGGTCTAAATTTCTCAGACCTTGCCGCAGACATGGAACGCAGTTGGTTCCAAAAGCTGTGGAGACGCCCATGACGGGATTATCGCGATGCCGTGTACCAGGTGCACACCCCGCCAGCTGTGAGGTAACTCCATGACGGGAATATTGTAGGTCCATGCCCGGGGGCACACTTCATAATCAGAAGTGCCGGAGCTGGATGCCACCTACATAGCCTAAGACAGAGGCCTCACCATCACATTAATCGCCAGATCTTATATTTGGGGTGCTGGTCGCGGAAGCCCATCGCGTAGCCTAAGACAGGCTCTCCACCAACTTATATAAACCTCCCTCATATTAATAAGGAGAGGGGGAGATGTTAGAGGCAAGGACCCTCAAAGACCCTCAACTCCCCTATGACTCGTCCTACACACGGACTTCGCCCTGGAAAATTCCAGCTATAGCTCTGAGAAGAATGCAGTCCATGACGTGCTGACCACGGGATGCTCCAGGGTATGCTGACTGCAATTGTTCCCGACCACCTGCCAGGTTGGAGATGAGTAACCAGTCAAAAACAGGATACCGATAAGACGCTGATTGGGGCTGATTAACCCAGACCCAAGCCTCATCGTCAACACTCTATTTTTTTTGCCTCTACTTCTTTGTTCTTGTATGCTTATAAAACCTACTAAGAATCTAAGTAAAGCAGACCTTGACAATCATTCGCTTGGTCTCGTTTCTTTCTCTCGCTCATCTCTTTCAGGCACGGTCCCCCTCGCCCCCGCGAGTAACAGAAGGTCCCGCGGGTCGGGACACTCACTAGTGGCTAGTGAAACGAATTTGGTAGTCATAAGCATCGTTTATAAAAAATGAATAGAGTGAAGTTCTTGCAAAACTACTATAACAGGAACATTTTAAGTAAATTCTCTCAGGCATGTTTGCAAACATAGTACATGTATACATGTAGGAAATTTTGCTTTCTTAATCTTATCTTTTCAAAATATGCCTAATAAAAGACATTCCACTATTATAATATGCAATGCTCAGCTTTTCATAAAGAAATATTTAATTGTGTTTTGTGTTTATACAGGTTATTTCATATAGTACTTTGTTCTTCATAATGCAGCCACTATAACTTGATAAGTCATTGCACTATTTAAAAATTTTTAGTATATCATGAATTTAATTCGCTTAAGATTTTAGTACATTTCAGAACTCTTCAACTCTTGACAATTTGCATTGGGAAAAGAAGTCTTTGTTAAAAGTTACTTAGTCTCCCCATCTCATTCCCATCCCCAGCAAAGCACTATCGTTTTCATTTGGAATGGCATTCTGTTTCATGATGTGTTTTCAAATATAGTTCAAAAGCTGCAACTCAGTTCAACACAAATCTGTTGAGCTTTAAAATGTATTTGAAGTAATATTTAAATAGGCATTTAAAATTATGAATTAGATGTTTTTAAATTTATGCATAGTAATTTTGCACTGTAAAATAATTCCCTTTCCCCATTCCTTGTCTGCCATTCTGAATATGCTTATTAAAATATTTTTTTAAACATAAAAAAAATGAATAGAAAATATCAGAGTGCCTCTAACTTAATTGAATACATTTTAATGAATTTCTTTTCAACGTTAAATCGGTTCTGGATTACAATGTAAAAAATATTTCCATATTGTGGGTCACAGTAAAAAAAAGTTTGCAAACTCCTAATCTAGTTCATTGCCGCTCACTGCTGAGATTACCCTGCTATTCATCCATTGCATTTTATATGTTCATCTTAGTGGTGAACAATTAGGTCACTTCAGAGTCCCCTACCACCCTCCACACCGATGAACATCTTTGTGCATGTTCTGTCATGTGGAGAATTATCTTTATGCTATGGAAGCCTCCAAGTACAGTGCCAGGCAGGCTGATATAGAGGCTGGACCACACAGCTTGTTCGATCAGTAAAACACAGAGCAGGGAGGCAGGGGAAGAGGGGGAGTGGGCTAACATGCCTAGGATAGGGTGCAGGTGGGCGGAAGGTGTGCACGACCTGCTTGGATCTGGGTGTGATGCTCACATGTCTACCCTGCCTGTGGCATCAGCCTTGCCCACTGAAGCCGACTGATGAGGGCTCGAGCTGGGGCTTGAGCAGTGGGGCCCAGCAGACAGAAGGTGCCCTGGCCAGACACATGCCCTTGCTCTGGTAGTCAAAGGACAGCAGGCCTGGCCACAGCAGAGTGAAGGGGTCCAGAATATTCTCCTATAACATACACCTTATTCTGAGTTGAAGATATTTGAGCATAATTTCGTTTTTATTTTTCCTGAACTCCCTCATCCGCCCAAAAGCAGAGCCTCCTTAAGTAGTTATAGAGGAGGAAAAACTACCTATCTGAGGTTCACTGGCACCTTGTAAATTAGACGAATAAAAGAAAAGTTAACAAGAAAAAAATAAACAGAAGTTTATTAACGTGTGCATCACACTCGTACGGGCAAACTTAAAGGAGTGGTTAGAACATGGGCTTATACAGCATCTTATCAAAAGAACAATACATTTTTAGAAAAGTGACACAACAGGAAAAAGACTGAGTTTCTAGGGCAGCAAATTGTGGGAAGGGAAGTATCTGGGGAAGTTCATGGTGGATGAGGGCTGGCTAGCAAGATTTTGCTCTGTACACTCTTCTGGTGAGTCTCCAACATGGGCTGGGTCTGGAGCTATCTCTGCTGGGTGATGACTTCCGTCCTTCCTGGTAGCGAGGGGATGAGCGACACCTTTACAAATTTATGTCCTGCTTTTAGGCAAATGGCTGGAGGGCAGAGAGCTTTTCTTTTCTTTCTTCTTCTTTTTTTTGAGACAGAGTCTCACTCTGTTGCCTGGGCTAGAGTGCGGTGGCATCAGCCTCGCTCACAGCAATCTCAAACTCCTGGGCTCCAGTGAGCCTCCTGCCTCAGCCTCCTGAGTAGCTGGGACTACAGGCATGTGCCACCATGCCCGGCTAATTTTTTCTGTATATTTTTAGCTGTCCAAGTAATTTCTTTCTATTTTTAGTAGAGATGGGGTCTCGCTCTTGCTCAGGCTGGTCTCAAACTGCTGACCTTGAGTGATCCTCCTGCCTCGGCCTCCCAGAGTGCTGGAATTACAGGCGTGAGCCACCTTGCCTGGCCTCAGAGAGCTTTTCTTACATCTGCTTCATTCTCAATTGCTTTCAGCTCAAAATAATTTTATGCCAAAGTGTCATATTCTGCTACTATCCAAATTCAATTGTCCTAAAATGCTCCTTTCCAGGAAGAATGGGGAAAATTGATATTTATCAACATAGACTAGAAGTCAGCACTACTCTTGTCACAAGATTATGATCTAGCCCATCTATTCTCTCTCTCTCTCTCTCTCTCTCTCTCTCTCTCTCTCTCTCTCTTTCTCTCTTTTGAGACAGAGTCTTGCTCTGTCTCCCAGGCTAGAGTGCAGTGGCATCAGCATAGATCACTGTAACCTTAAACTCCTGGGTTCAAACAACCCTCCTGCCTCAGCCTCCCTGAGTAGCTGGGACTACAGGCTCACACCATGATGCCTGGCTAATTTTTCTATGTTTAGTAGGATGGGGTCTCCCTCTTGCTCGGGTTGGTCTTGAACTCCTGGTCTCAAGAGATCCTCCCACCTTGGCCTCCCAGAGTGCTAGAATTATAGGCGTGAGGCATTATGCCCAGTCCCACCTATTCTTTTAACAGCCCACTCATCTTTCTAAGAAACCATTTGTTTTCTTTACAAGTACCCTTTCTTCCCTAGTAATATGGTATATAAACCCTCAATTCTAACCATTTCCTTGAGGCACTTTTTTCTTGTGAATTCCTGTACATATATTATTAAAATCTGATTTTTTTTTCCTAATCTGTCTTGTGTCAGTTTAATTTGCAGACCCTCAAACAAAGAACCCAAGATGGCAGTGGAAAAGGTTTTTCCTCCCTGACATGGGGGGAGATAGAATTTTCTTCCCCTTTTGGAGGCTCAAATATGAAGAAGTGACTGACAATGGACAGATGAACAGTGGAAAAGACATGCAGATTTATTGGCATGCATAAGAACAAGAGCCATACAAAATATGAGATTCAAAGACAGACCCGATGACTGAAGCTTAGATAGCACCCTCTTCACGGGAAAAAGGGGGATGGGGGACAGGCAGTTGTGAGGGGTAGTGAATGGTTTTTAGGGGAAATGAATGGGCTGGGAAGACAGACAATGGCCTTGGACCAAGTTCCTCTGAGGTCTGGGGGAGGCATTGGGAAGGTGAGGGCAGAACCTCACTGTGAACAAAGGTCGTCTCACTGTGCAGGTAAAGTCTCCCAGGTAACCTCTCCGAGCTGCCCTCAAAGTGATAGCTGAACAGTCTGTCTGGGCTTTTCTCTTCTCCAGTGTTGAGTCTTTCCTGGTTATCTGATGAGATTCCTAGGGGAGAAGGTCTTAAGACAACTAACTGTATTTCTTTTATTAGAAGTTTTCCTCAGTCACATAAAGGAACTTCCAGCGAGGGCCCCTCACTGTACTTTGCAGAGGTGCAGAAACAAGAGAAGGTTTGAAAGTCCTTGGTTGTGGAAGAACTTCTAAAGCCTTCTAATGTCTTTTAATTCAAAAGTGCTCAGCATGCCAAACCACCATGCTTTGGGGGATCATTCTCTGAGCCCCAAAGACTGACAATAGGCAGTATCTTCCCATCGACCTTCCTATTCTACTTCCTGACGATTCTCTCCCCCCAAAACCAGTGGTCTACAGTACAACCTTGGCTGCTCAGTGGAATCCCCTGAGGATTTAAAAAAAATACGGACACCTGAGCCCCACTGCAGAGGTTCAGATTTAATGGCTTAGGCTGGCTAGTAGTTGACAGTCACTGTCCCAGACTCCGGAGCTGTGGCTGGGGCACACCCGCCAGGTACACTCCACAGCATTTTCCAACTTCCACTCCACAGCATTTTCCAACTTCCTTCCTTCATTAATTTGGAACTCAGCTGGGTGTGAAGAACTAATTAAGTTGCAAATGGCTGATTTACTTCCCTCCAGGAAGTAAATTTTTAACGTGAAGATACTGGTTTATAGCGATGAATCTCTAATCTTAGACTATCTGGAAGTGTAGAAAAGTAAAGTGAAACTCCTTCAGGGGTGGGGAAACTGTGGCCTTCTAGGTCTTTAAGTGCGGCCTTTTGACTGAACCCAAATTTTACAGAACAAATTCTTTTATTAACAGGGGTACAGCAGAGAAAGATGAAATTTTTTGTGCCTCATTTGGTGCTTGAAAAAGAACAATCTTTTTTTTTTTTTTTTTTTTTTTTTGAGATAGAGTCTCACTTTGCTCTCCAGGCTAGAGTGAGTGCCGTGGCATCAGCCTAGCTCACAGCAACCTCAAACTCCTGGGCTCAAGCAATCCTGCTGCCTCAGCCTCCTGAGTAGCTGGGACTACAGGCATGCGCCACCATGCCTGGCTTATTTTTTCTATATATTAGTTGGCCAATTGATTTCTTTCTATTTATAGTAGAGATGGGGTCTTGCTCTTGCTCAGGCTGGTTTTGAACTCCTGACCTTGAGCAATCCGACTGCCTCGGCCCCCCAGAGTGCTAGGATTACAGGCGTGAGCCACCGTGCCCAGCCAAAAGAACAATCTTGAAATCAGAAGGCAGAGGCCAGTCTAAGCCAGGGTTGCCAAATTTAACTGCCCATTAGAATCATCTGGGAGTTTTAAAAAAAGTATTTATTTATTTTTGATTTGTGGAGACTCCAGACCAAAGAACTCAGCATCTCTCTGAGATAGGACATGGGCATTTTGAAAAAAACCTCCCCAGGTTACCCTAATGTGCAGCTGAGATTGCAAACCTCTGCCTTCAAGGCTTTCTGCTTTCCTTAGTTTCTTGCTCTACCCTCTTCCCCTGTTCCGGGTTCTCAGAAGATGGTTTGATCTTGAAGTTTTGTTTGTGTGTGTGTTCATTTACAATGGCCCCAGAGCAATGTGTGCTCAGCAGTGAAGGGTTAGGGTTGGCTCTTCCTGTGGTAAGTCAGAAACTGCCCCTGTGTGTGCGCACAATGGAGATGTAGCTGCATCTCTCTACATACACCTTTTTTTTTTTTTTTTTTTTTGAGACAAAGTCTTGCTTTGTTGCCTGGGCTAGAGTGCCATGGCATCAGCCTAGCTCCCAGCAACCTCAAACTCCTGGGCTGAAGCAATCCTCCTGCCTCAGCCTCCCAAGTAGCTGGGACTACAGGCATGCGCCACCATGCCTGGCTAATTTTTTCTGTATATTTTTAGTTGTCCAGCTAATGTCTTTCTATTTTTAGTAGAGATGGGGTCTCACTCTTGCTCAGGCTGGTCTTGAACTTCTGACCTTGAGGGATCCTCCCGCCTTGGCCTCCCAGAGTGCTAGGATTACAGGTGCGAACCACCATGCCTGGCCGTCTACACACACACATCTAAAGAGGGAAGATATCCTTGCTTATCTACATGCCACTTACTTGGCAATTTCACATGCATCCAACACAAGTGAGAACCAAGAAATAAGCTCTCCTGAGGTTCTTCTACCCTCAGATAGAGTTGCTAAAATCATTTCAGGTTGAGCATCCCTGATCCAAAAATTCAAAGTCCAAAATGCTCCAGAATCCAACACTTTTGGGGCACTGACATGACACCACAAATGAGAAATTTCACATCTGACCTCATGTCATGGGTCACAGTCAAAATGCATATGCACGATGCTTAGTTTATTCAGAGTCCCCAACGGAAAAAAGATACTCCTAGCCCCCTTCAGCTGCAATGAACACTTAGAATTCCCCACCCGAGCATGGACACAGCGGGTAATAAAATGACATGTATGCAGGTTGTATGTACCAATAGCAGGTTCCCCATGATGTGCCACGTGGGGCCAAGACCTCACAGTGTATGCATTACTCACCATGTTTTTTGCTTATTCTCTGCTCTGGCATACAGAGATATTGCTGAAAATGTCAAAAAGGACTTTAGCTACCTTAATGAGTAACAGCGATAAGAAAAAGAGGAAGCATTTGTGTTCATCTGCAACACAGAAAGTGAGGCTGTTGGAGACCCTGGCCAGCAGGGCAAACGTGAAACATCTTACAGAAGAAAGAGCACAGCGTTGGAATGACCACCACGTGTGACCTGAAGAGACAGAAGTGTAAACTGTTGAAGTTCTTTGCTGAAGACAATGAACAGAATTTAATGAAAAACAGAAAAACACTGCGTAAGGCTAAAAATGAAGATCTCAAAAGTGTATTGAAAGAGGATACGTCAGCGTAGCAGTGAACGCAGGCTGCTTAGTGACATGGTGATCGTGATGAACTGAACATCGAAGGGAACTGTGAACATTCAACAGGCTAGTTGCAGAAATTTAAGACAGAGCATTACATTTTTAAAGATTCACAATGTTGAAACATCTGATCACAAAGCAGTGGAGAAATTCGATGGTGAGTTTGTCCAGGTCATCAACGATGAAAATCTGTTGCCAGAACAAGTCTATAATGCTGATGAAACATCACTGTTTTGGGATTATTGCCCCAGAAAGACAGTGACTACAGCGATGAGACAGCCCTACAGGAATTCAGGATGCCAAGGACAGAATAACTGTGCTGGGGTGTGCTAATGCAGCAGGCATGCTTAGGAGTCAACTTGCTGCGAGAGGCAAAAGCTTGTGTCCTCACCGTATTCAAGGAGTGAATTTCTTACCAGTCCAATATGATACTAACCAAAAGGCAAATATCACCAGGGACATCTTTTCTGCTTGTTTTCACAAACATTTTGTACACTGGCATCTTGTGCTCCACCGCAGAGAAGCTGGTCTGGATGATGGCTACACGATTTTGTTATTTCTTGACAACTGTTCTGCTCATCTTCTGGCTGAATGTCCCGTAAAAATAATGTTTATTCTATGTACTTTCCCCCAGATGTGACATTATTCATTCAGCCATGTGATCAGGGTATTCTTAGATCCATGAAAGGCAAATATAAAAACACTTTCTTTTTCTTTCAGTTTTTTTAGTGTCACAGATGAAAACACTTTCTGGAACAGCATGGTAGTAGCAGCAAACAGAGGTGTGGGTGTGGAAGGTATTCAAAAGGAGTTTAGCATGAAGGGTGCCGTGCATGCTGTTGCCAGTGCTTGGAACATGGTGAGAAAGACACAGCTGTGCATGCCTTGTGCAGTCTCTGGCCTGGGACTATGTTCAGTAATGGTGATGAATAAGCTGGTAGCTTTGAAAGGTTCTGTATGTCAAGTAAGAAAGAAATCATGTCTGATCTCCTTACATATGCAAAAAATACACCTTCAGAGTCCATCAGTAAGCTGGAAGGAGTGACTTTCAATGGAGTTTTACATTGATAATGGGGCTCCAGTTGTTCATTCATTGACTGGTGGCAGAATAGCCAAAATGCTTCAGAATCAAGGAGATCTTGATGGTGATGACAATGAACATGACATTGTTAACACTGCAGAAAAAAAGTTCCTATAGAGGCCGGGCCTCACGCCTGTAATCCTAGCACTCTGGGAGGCCAAGGCGGGTGGATTGCTCGAGGTCAGGAGTTCCAAAGCAGCCTGAGCAAGAGCAAGACCCCGTCTCTACTATAAATAGAAAGAAATTAATTGGCCAACTAATATATATAGAAAAAATTAGCTGGGCATGGTGGCGCATGCCTGTAGTCCCAGCTACTAGGGAGGCTGAGGCAGGAAGATTACTTGAGCCCAGGGGTTTGAGGTTGCTGTGAGCTAGGCTGACGCCACGGCACTCACTATAGCCTGGGCAACAAGCGAGACTCTGTCTCAAAAAAAAAAAAAAAAGTTCCTATAGATAACATGGTGAAAAGGTGTGATGGGCTTATTGAAGCACTAGAGCAGTGTGCATTCTTAGCAACAAGAAATCATGTCAGCTTACAAAGTCAAAGAGAGACTTCTAAGACAAAAACCATTGTTAATGTGGCAGATGGCTCTGGAGGAAACATTTTAAAAAGCCATCCAGCAGAGTGCCTCCTCATCTCTAGCGGACCCACTTCCTGGTGACTCAACTGCTTCTCATGTTTCTTCTCACCTAAGGAGTAAATACAGTGTGCAGTCACTCTTTAATCAACACACAGCGTCTCAGGTGGAGACCGAAGCCTGCCGTTGTCTGTTGTGTTGTGTAGCTGGTCTGGGTGTTCTGAATGCGCCACTGTGCTGCTTACTCGCCCCGAACATTTACGTTTTCACTGTACGGGTGGCATGTCATATTTGTTACTGTTAAGTACTTATGTGTGAACAAGAGTAAGAAATGTTTCTTGTTGGTGGCACATAAACTCAGAGTCAGGAATGGTGGTGATGCCAAACACCCCGCATGGTCCACACGGGTGGCTGAGGTGGTCACACCTTTGCTTTCTGTTTCATTGATGTTTCTGTACATTGATGTTTCAGTGTACACTAACTTTGTTTCAAGCACAAAATATCTTCAGATATTGTATGAAGTTACCTTCAGCCTGTGTGTATAAGATGTAAATGAAACATGCATGAATTTCATGTTTAGATTTGGGTCCCATCTCTAAGATATCTCATTATGTGTATACAAATATTCCAAAATCTGAAAAAATCTGAAATCCAGAACACTTCTGGTCCCATGTATTTTGGTTAAAGGATACTCAACCTGTATTGAATTAAAATAGTTTATTGATTGATGTTCCTGTGACCTCAAGTCTGTTAACTTAAAAATCACACTATTTATTTATTTATTAGAGAGAGGGTCTTGCCCTGTTGCCCAGGCTGATCTTGAACTTCTGGCCTCAAGTGATCCTCCCACCTCAGCCTCCTGAGTAGCTAGGATTATAGGTGCCATTGCACCTCACCAAAAATAACACAGTTTATGACTTTGGAAAGGAGAACTTTATCTCTTATAAAGGGTTACAGCATGCAAGGTGGCCATTCTGACTGGCTGGGAAGTGAGCCTCTGGCCAAAGCCAAAAGACAGGCACTCTGAGGGAGGGTGGGGTAAGATGGAAATTTATGGTAAAAGGTTGCCCCAGTGTACATATTCCATAGGATACAGAAGAAGCTATGAATAGTCATGAAAGGCGGTTATGGGCATATGGGATAAACAAACACGCATGTTACACATCACCCATGTTCACTTTTGGGTGGAGACTAACATTTAAATATATTACAATGAGGCCCTATATGTCAAAAGACGAAGAGGGACACAAAGACAATCGAGTGCTCAGCCTCTATGAATTGGCCAGAACCAGTCCATGGTTGGTGGTCTGTTATAGGGAGAAAGTTACTGAAATCAGACTTTTTTTCCAATCAAAGCTGTAGGTATTACTTGTGGAACAGGAGGTCAGTTGTGTTGAAACCACAAAAGGGAGGGGGTATAACAAGGTGCGCCTGACTTCCCATCCTGTCATAGTCAGAAACTCAGTTTTAAGTTTTCTCTGGGGTTTCCCTTGGCCAAGAGGGGGTCCATTCTTAGGATTTTATTTTTAGTCCTCAAGTCAATAGGAAAAGTTGGGTCACACTTGCTTAAGAAAGCAGGGACCCTATAGGCATTTAAAAAGGTTTCTACCCATTACTGATGAACTGTCTGAGCCTGAAAGGGTCAGCTACAAATATTTTGGAGACGGATTTATGTGCAAACAGATAAATAGGGCTGGAGTCCTCAAACTTTTTAAACAGGGGGCCAGTTCACTGTCCCTCAGACCATTGGAGGGCCGTTGGAGAGTGCGGTGCACATTCCACACATGCGCACTGTGGGCCCGGGATGAGTTGGCTACTAAGCAGGACAGGCAGGCGGAAAAAACACCCGGGGAAGGTGGGGATAAATGTCCTTGGGGGCCGTAGTTTGAGGATGCCTGAAATAGGGTATTAATATGTGGGTTGTGTTAGGGTTCATAAAAATATAATAATATTATTATGTACTAGATACCATGCCAGGCATGCTAAAACGTATGATTTCATTTATTCCTCACATCAATCCTTTTAGGCAGGTACTACTACATCTTTAGCTGAAAGATCTTTAGGCAGGTACTACTACATCTTCCTCTCCATTTTAGAGAGAGAAGACAGAAGCACAAAGAAGTCAAAACAAGTGATCCAAGCATATCTGGTCAGAAATGGGCCTTGGAGGTGTTAAATCCAGGGCTCTCTGCAGGGTAAGAACTCTGAACCTCAGCACCACACCCACACCCTGGCCTCGCCACTTGCAACCTGGGTGCCTGTGGTTGATTAAAGAACTTCAGCCAGGCTTGGAGGCTCATGCCTGTAATCCTAGCACTTTGGGAGGCAAGGTGAGAGGATTGCTTGAGGCCAGGAGTTTGAGAACAGCCTAGGAAATTTCGAGAACTTATCTCTAAAAAAAATTTAAACATTAGTTGGGTGTGGTGGTGCATGCCTGTAGTCCCAGCTACTTGGGAGTCTCACAGGACTCCCAAGACAGGAGGCTCACCTGAGCCCAGGAGTTGGAGGCTGCAGTGAGCTATGAGAATACCACTGCACTCTAGCCTAGGCAACAGAGCGAGATCTATCTAAAAAATAAATAAATAGATAAAAAGAACCTCACAAATCTACCACTAGCACTTCCTAGACACCTTCCCGAATGTCCAGCTGCCTAGACAGTGAGCAGAGAACCAGGAAATGCCTCTCCCTGGGGAGCAGCGAAGTGGGGACTGGAGCAGGCAGGCAGCAGTGGGTCCCCACAGCCCACGCCCCAGGCTCGGTGGTGCTGACATCATGGGAGGAAACATTTGCTACTCTCCCTTCCTTAGCCTTGCACTCCAAGTCACCACCAACAGAATTGTCTCAGCTGCCAGTAAACTTGGC
The DNA here is from genome assembly GCF_040939455.1 of Microcebus murinus. Classification (NCBI taxonomy): domain Eukaryota; kingdom Metazoa; phylum Chordata; class Mammalia; order Primates; family Cheirogaleidae; genus Microcebus; species Microcebus murinus. The sequence goes on from NC_134111.1 coordinate 10,995,934, forward strand.
TTCCCAAATTCTGTCGTGGGCAGGGCACCCCACAAATCCCAACGGATCCAAACATCTCCCTCTGCTGGCAGCTATGTGACATTACATGCAGAGACTCCACATTCCCTCACTGAAGCCTGGCACCCCACTGCCTCCTAAAAAGACACACCTGGCAGGCATATGTGAATGAACATATGTGACCCAGGAGCACCTGGGGTCAGCACTGAGGAGCCAGGGCCTAGGAATGAGGAACACCTGGGTCAGCACGCAGGTGTGTCAACACACAAGCACACAAATGCGCACCTTGCAGGCGTCCCATCTCCCCTTCTTCTGGTAGCACTGCCTAGACGGGGGGCTGGCTCTCTTTCGCTGCCCATGTCACTCGATCCGATGCAGCTGCAGTCTCAGAATCCTATCACTCTCAGCCACGCAGGGAGTGAGTGCTCAAAGCCTAAAATAGGACAGAATCCCAGGGAAAACTGGTCTGTTCCCTTGCTTACCAGTCTTGACTATCTTTTTATGGTGTGATTAACCCCAGAAGCTCAAACACTCTGAAAATTTTTGTGTTTGAGCCACTGAGCTTGATGGTGTTCTCTGGTTCTGGAACTCGAGTTTCTTCGTCTGACAGTCCAAATCCTTGCTTGCTTTTTCCAGCTACTGAGAAGGAGCTCTCTGGATAATTTAAGGATAAAACAGAGGTAATTTGCCTCTGCTCTCGGTCGGGATCAAAACTTTGATCTTGGACAGGAATGAGTCACTATTCTCTGAGAACTTTCAGTTAAAACATTGCGCCAAACTTTTGTTGAAGCTTGAATGTTCTATTATGTCAAGGAAACATTTTATAAGCAAGGTAGGGGGCTTCACATGTTCCTCTTGGGTTAGTGTGTTGGGTTTTTTTGTTTGTTGGTTTCTGAGACAGTCTCACTCTGTGGCCCCTGCTAGAATGCAGTGGCATCATCACAGCTCAGTGCAAACTCCAACTCCTGGGCTCAAGCGATCCTCCTGCCTCAGCCTCCCGAGTAGCTGACTACGGGCATGCGCCACCATGCCTGGCTAATTTTTGTAGTTTTTGTAGAGACAGGGTTTCACTCAGCAGGGTCTAAAACTCCCGGCCTCAAGTGATCCTCCCGCCTTGGCCTCCCAGAGTGCTAGGGTCACAGGCGTGAGCCACCGCACCTGGCTGGGTTAGTGAGTGTTTTAGTGTCCTTTATGATTCTCAGGAAGGTCCAGCCGTCTGTCTCTCCAGGCAGGCACCGCCCTCCACTCACAGCGCTGAACTTGCAGCATCTTTGGTATGTCTTCCACAGATCGATGGCTGCAGGACCTAGCCTGAAACTGCTTCCTGAACATTCCCTCAAACCCAAGAAAGGTGTTAAAAGAGGCTTCACCCCATGAGGAAACTCTGCAAGAGGATTTCTTTGGGAGGTTTAGGAGAAACCTATGTACCCTGCAGTCAGGGTAAGACACAAATGCACTCATCGCCTATTTTAATGAATTCTTCAGTGGAATCCTAGATCTATTTAAGCCCAGGCTCAGGGCCTGTGCTCTTAATTCTAAATAATTATTGTACAGACAGAAAGTGTGCCCATCTCCCCGATGATATGAGGGCACAGCGAAGGAAGAGGATGGGAAAAGCATCGAGAGAGGGCTAGTGGGCAAGGGAGTCAGCCCCACACTACCCACTCCAGGGGAAGCCCAATCCCAGAGCTGTGGGTCAGGACCATCTCTCAGGTAGGGATTAGTAGGAACTCCCCCTCCATGCTAGTCTGCCCGGGTTCTGGTCCTGCTCCGCCCCTGAGGTCCAGGAGCTGGGCCTGCCGTGTTCCTGTGGCCCCACATTTCCCTTGCAGGCCAAGGGCCAGCTCACCACTCCTGCAGCTGCTTGTGCGGTGACCCGGCTCCATCAGTCAAGGGTCGTTCCTTGACCCCAGCCCCTTCCAGCCCATATTCTGCTAGGAACAGCAGTTGCTATGGCCTGAATGTTTGCATTCCCTCCGAAATTCATATTGAAACTTAACCCCAATGCAAGAGTATTGAGGAGTCCATATAGCTGATTGGGGGCAAAACCAAGGCTCTGTGTTTCCACACCAAACTGCTCATGCCGAGACAGCTCCTAGAAATATCGTGGAGGCAAAGCCCAGGCCCACCCCTGCAGAGGCAGCCCAGAGCCCAGTGGTGGGTGTGATGGTGTCATCAGATGGACTGGAATCTGATTCCCAGCTGTGGGGGCTTAGACAAGACTCTCAGCCTTCCTGTGTCCTCATTGGAAAAATGGGAGTAACACTCAAGGCTGCTGTGGGGCCTCCATGGCGTACGGAAAGGACTGGTCACACCCTGTAAGCCACTCAGTGTTCGTTCACCTTGTTCGGTCCCTCCCCCTGGGGACAAGCTGCAGCGTCTCCAGCTTGGATCGCTGCTGGACCCGGAGCATTGGTGGGACTTTTGGACTCTCCGTGTCTGGGCTGGGTGGCTCTGCTGTGGGCTGGCGCTGTCCCTGCACTGGAAGGTCTATTGCTTGCCCAGCACAATGGCATCATGGAGCAGGGCCTGGAGGCTCCTGCTGGGCTGGCCTTAACCCTTTGTGGCTGCAGTTCAGGGACTCCTCAGGAGGGGAGCTGGGAGCAGTACACTAGGGGAGTGGAGGAAGCTTCCCTTTGCCAACTTGTACTAAAAGCAGCCCCATTCCATCCTTAATCTTTGCATTCTCAGCTCTGGCCCCTGTCGGGGCACCCAGCCACTCTCAGCTGCTCAGTGAGTGAAGGAATGAATGGATGAATACAGAATGTGAACAATGCCGGGAAGGAGGGAAACGAACTTAGCAAAAATGCCTTCAGGCTCTGTTTCTGTCTGGTCTGTATTTCAAATGCTGAGCAGAAATTCCCCTGAGGCCCCTGTAGGGAGGGGAGTGTAGCTGAAGGGGCCATAAACCAGAACCTTTGGCCCTCACTGCCTTCCAGGCTCCAGGCACAAGGTTAGTGCTTAGGGAAGCACTACCTTATCGCTTCTGCCCTCTCTGTTCTCGGGCCCAGGGTGTTCTGGCTCCAGGTTCACGTGGCTTCTTCCCACCGGGTGGCTGCTGCAGGATGGGGCCGGAAACAGGCGGTTGAGTGTAGAACTGCGGTTCTCAAACTTGAGTGGGCACCAGAGTTACCAGGAGGGCTGTTGAAACCCAGACCACTGGGCCCCACCCCCAGAGTCTCTGATTCCGCAGGTCAGGGGTGGGCCCGAGAATTTGCCTTCTACTAAGTGCCACACTTTGAGAACCACTGATAATTGACCATTGGGCCAAGAACGTGGAGACTGTTGCTCAGCTGTGAAGTCCCTATGTGACCTGGGTAACCCACCTCTCTTCTTTCTGAAGTGGGGACAGTCTCGCTCTTGCTCAGGCTGATCTCGAACTCCTAAGCTCAAGCGATCCTCCCACCTCGGCCTCCCAAAGTGCTAGGAATACAGACGTGAGCCACCGCGTCTGGCCAGAAAACCTTTTCTTTCTTCCTAAATTGAACTTTTCAAGATTATTGTCTTTCTAGGATTAAAAAAAAATCAATTTGAAAGGTGAGAAATGACACTTTCAAAAGACATCTCTTTTCCAGGCCTGCAACTTCAATAATGACTCCGCAGAAGTATTTTGCCTAATTCTAAGTGCCCACGTTTTGTAACTCTAATATAATTCTGCACCAATAGGAATCAGGATGGTTAGAAGGTAACTGATGTCCTGGCCATGTCCTGAGAGTAGTAGAGAAAGATCAGGATGGGCCTCGAATATCCTGCTTTTGGCCCTGAACAACCTTCCAAACAATGGAAGGTTTCAAAGATTTAGTGCCAGTAGAACAAAGGAACCACTTGGCCAAACTGTAACAATCGGCAACAATTCATCATGATTTGAGTGTCAAACTGAATAATAATTGTAGTTATTAAGAACAAGCCTAGTCTAAAATGACATGGGAAACTATAATGATACTCAAAAGGGGAAAAGTGTATAAAAAGTGTACAAAGACAGTATTTTAAATATTAATAAATTTCAATGATGAGAGTGTTGACACTTCTGTTAAGAAAGCTCTGTGAGCTGTGTTCTCCATGTGTAAGTGGTAAAGGACGAACAAGGAGGTGTGAGCAAGTGGGAGATGACCAGGAAGCGCAGGGAAGAACCTGTCAGCATTGAAGGTCACACAAAGCCCCAAGGCACGAGGCCCGAGAGCGTGCTGCGGAATGATGGGCCAGGCAAGTCTCCAGAGAGAATGACCTGCCTGGACTTCATTCCTTGACTTCTGGGGGATGAGATCTCTAGTTGTCCTAATTAATCAAAATGAGTCCTAATAAAACAAGTGTGATTCCCCTGTCCCTCCTCCCCTCTTCTTTTCTCTCCTCTTCCTTCTTCCCCTTTCTCTCTCCGCCTGCTCATTTTTCAGGGTCTTTTTGCTGTATCCCTTGAAGGTATAAAAATAAGCATCACTGCAATCGTACAAAGGTAAAAGAACAAATGTAAGGATGCTCATTATAAGAGGAATCCCATGGTGTTGGTATTTTAAAACAGGCTTAAATGTAAATGTAGTAGTTAGTTCTGTTGTATTTGTGGATATTTTGTTTCAGCCTAAATCTTTTACTTGAAGGGCCAGACAGTAAATATTTTTGGCTTCACAGGCCACACGGTCTCTGTTGCAGCTACTTAGCTCTGGTGTTGTTGGGTGAAAGCAGCCACAGGTAAATGCAAACAAGGGTGTGGCTGCGTGCTAATAAAACTTGACTCCCGGAGTAGAATACTTGACATTTGAGATAGTCATTGTAACACCGTAATTTTAGGCCAAGCATGGTCACTCACACCTATAATCCCAGCAATTTGGGAGGCCAAGGTGGGAAGATTGCTTAAGCCAGGGAAATTGAGACTAGCCTGGTAACATAGAGAGACTTCATCTCTATAAAGAAAAAAAAAAGTTGGCATCCTGGCATGTGCCTGTGGTCCCAGCTACTCGGGAGACTGACGCAGGAGGATCATTTGACCCCAGGAGTTAGAGGCTCAGTGAGCTATGATGAAGCTACTGCACTCCAGCCTAGGTAACAGAGCGAGACTCTGTGAAAAAGAACAAACAAACAAAAAACCCATAATTTTAGTTTAAGTTATTTAGGAAATGTATTGAATTAAGTCTGTAATCAGTCTTCAAAGGTTATGAAAATCTGTTCTCTGAAATGTGGTTTATTAAGATTGTGTTGTGTTTAATAAAGGCAGTATTAATGTATGAATTACCAAACGAGGGGTGGTAAATGTTTTTTCTACTCACAAAAACCCTTCCAATATTAACAATGGTCTACTGCTGACAGTGGCAGAGCTAAATGTAAATTCTCAAATCTTTCAACTGGTAGAAGAATCCCCATTAAAGTGGTGTGACAGAGACTGGCCACTTTAATGGCCACCAAGCAAACCCATTTCCTCATCTCTTGGGGCACACACAGCTGGGCTACATTTCTCCCCTCCCCCCCCTTCAATGTGGATGCCGCTAATGGAGCATCAGCAAGAGTGATGCATGTGGATTCCAGACCTGGCTACAAACACCTCCATTGTCTCTCCCAGGCCACAGGCTGAATACAGAGGCCCCCGAGGCTGTAGAGGAAGGCAGGGGTAGAACGGGAAGGAACCATCCACTGAGCAGGAACTCTGTTCTGGGCTTCCCATGACTAGGCCATGAGATTCTATTGTGTTGAGCCACTGAGATTTTTTACTCAGCTGTTACAGCAAATAACATTACAGTCCTGTCCCTTTATCCACTGGGGATGCATTTCAAGACCCCAGTGGATGTCTAAAACTGCAGTTAGTGCTGAACCCTATATATGATGTTTTTTCTTCTTGCATGCGCATACCTATGATAAAATTTAATTTATAAATTAGGCACAGTAAGAGATTAACAACAATGACTATTAAAAATAGAGCAAATACAGCAATATTCTGTAATAAAAGTTATGTGGATATGGTTGGTCTTTCTGTCTCTTTTGCAAAATATTTTATTGTATATATTTGACCACAGGTGACCAAAAACTTGGAAAGCAAAACTGCGGGGTAAGGGGGATTGCAGTATCTTAATTGTCGCAATGACTGATGGCAATAGGGTTTACTAACATCATTGATTTCAGAATATCCCCCTTTGAAGGGGGTTGAGCTGAGGAAGACAAGAAGGAGATGGAATTTTGACATCCATCTGCTTGTGCATTCAAAAGATATTTATTGAGTATTTACATGGCTGAGCTCTGAGGATACAGAGATAGAGCAGATACACCCTGCCTGGTGTCCGCAGTGTAGTGGTTATCTCGAGAAGATACAGCCCTGTGTTCAAGGACCTTACCCAGGAGGGAACAGGCAGTTGTGCCAACAAATTATTGTAACACCGCATTTACGGTTCTGTGATAGGAATGTATCCATGTGGGTGGGTAAGAAGAGGAGAGAGTTGCCAGTTTGAGGAGAGGGGGGAACAGCATTTTCAAGGGTGTACAGGAATGCCACAGCCTGGAGCCAGCTGGGCAGGTGGAGTTGGGGTGGGGGAGGATACCAAGAGGTGAACCAGAGAAGCAGGCACCCTTCAGGTCCCACCAGGCAGGTGGCAAGAAGCAGGGGTGGGGTCTGGGATTGAGCTCTGCATACAAAGTTCAAGATTCAGTATAAATCTACTCTTGCAGTGCAGATTCCAGCTATCCAAGGAGAGCCTGCACAGTCAGCCAGGCAACAGGACTTGAGTAACCTTTCAGGGACCCCTACAATGATGGTTGGCTCAGTCGTAGTTCTTCCCTTGGCCTCCAGAGGGAGCTCCAATGCTTCCTGTAACGGTTCATTCTTTCAATGCATACATGGAATGCGCGCCAGGTGCCCGGTACAGTTCCAATTCCACAGTCTGGCAGGCAGTTGGGGCAACGGATCATTTAGAGTCCATGCACATTGTTATCCACTGAGAGACTTATACACAGGATATTGCAGGAACTCAGAGGAGGGGTCGGCTATGTGTTCGTAATAGCTAAGGACTTCTTTGCCTCTTATGGAATTTGTACACCAAGTTCTCATTCCCTCCACACTCTAAAAATTTCCCCAATTACTGAGCAGGTGCTGGATGCCACGTACTTTTTATATCTGAACACATTTGATTTCGTCCTATCCTCATAATAATCTCCTTTAGAGATGAGTAAATGGAGTCTCAGAGAGGTTAGTAGCAAGTGGCAGAGCCAGGATGTGAACCCAGGACCTCCGGCACTGAAGTGAGCCCCATGCCCCAAGCGCCCTGTCCTGGAGCTCCCTCTCTGGGGGCTGTGCACTGTGCTCATCAGGCCCCAAGGCCTTCCTTCCTCCCCATCTGGGCCTGCTCCACTAGGGAGCAGTTACACTATCTCTCTACCTGTCCTTCTGACAGTGCATGAAGTGTAGAAGTGTAGTGCATGAAGCTGCAGTGCATGAAGTTGTAGTTTGTCCATTACTTACTGTATATTACTCCATTGTGTGACTATTGCATATTATTTAATTTTAATAAATTCCAACTTATGTCCAGTTGCTCCAACATCATTTGTTGAAGATCTTTCTCCATTGCATTGTGTTTGCTCCTTTGTCAAAGATCAGTCACTATGTTTATATGGTTCTATTTCTGGGCTCTCTATTATGCTCCATATATGCATGTGTCTATTCTTTCACCATATTACACTGTCCAATACTACATTGTCTTGACTATTGGAGCTTTATAGTAAGTCTTGACATTAGGTATTGTCAGTCCTTCCAGCTTTGTACTTCTCCTTCAATGTTGTGTTGGCTATTCTGGGTCTTTTCTCCTTCCATATAAACTTTAGAATTACTTTGTTGATATCCACAAAATAACTTGGTAAGATTTTGATTGTGACTGCATTGAATTTATAGATAAAGCTGAGGAAGAAGTGACATGTTGACAACACTGAGTCCTCCCATCCATGAACATGTACTATCTCTCCATTTATTTAGTTCATCTTTAATTTCACTCATCAGAGTTTTGTAGTTTTCCTCATAAAAATCTTGTACATATTTTGTTAGATTTATAACAAGGAATTCAGGGGGATATTAATGGAAATGGTATTGTGTTCTTAATTTCAAATTCTACTTGGTATACAGGAAAGTAATTGACTTTTGTATATTAACCTTGTAACCTGCAAACTTGCAATAACTGCTCATTAGATCCAGAAGTTTAAGAAAATTTTTTTTTCTGATTTTCTACATAGACGATTATATCATCTGTGAACAAAGATAGTTTTATTTCTTCTTTCCCAATCTCTGTTCTTTTTACTTTCTTTTCTTGGCTCATCACATTAGCTAGAACTTCTAGTACAATGTTGAAAAGGAGTGGCAAGAGGGGACAGCACTGCCTCTTCCTTATTTCCTTAGTGGGAAAGCTTTTTTGTTAGTTGGAGATTTCTTGGTAGAAATTCCTTATCAAGTTGAGGAAGTTCCTCCTCTATTCTTAATTTACTGAATTTTTTTTTAAATCAAATTGAATTCTGGTAAATGCTTTTTCTGCATTTATTGATATGATCCTGTGATTTTTCTCTTTTAACCTGCTGATATGATGGGTAACATTGATTTTTGAATGTTGAACCATCCTTGCATACTTGAGACAAATCATACTTAGTCGTGGCATATAAATCTTTTCTATCAGACTATTGGGTTAATTTGCTAATATTTTGTTGAGGATTTTTGCATCTATGTTCATGATATATGATATATTGGTCTATAGTTTGCTTGTAATATCTTTGTTTTATGTGTATGGGTCCTTCTGGCCTCATAGAATAAGCTAAGAAGCCTTTGCACTTCTTAAGTGTTTCCCATTGTCATTTTAAAATCTAGTTAATGGGAAAATTTTTTCTTTTATCCTAGAATGACAATAGGGTCCTTGCAGGTCCAACACTTTGCCAGTTTCCTCTTTGTAATGAGGTGTCCTTATAGTAAAAGAAGCCTCACACAAAGGAATACAAATGTATAATTTCAACTATGGGAAGTTGCAGAACAGTCAAAACTAATGTATAGTAGAAAAAAATTAGAGTAGTATTTGCCCCTGAGAACATAATGACCGATATTGACTGGGAAGGGGCATGAAGAAACTTTCTGGATTGATAATAATGCTCTATATTTTGATAATGATCTGGATAGTATAACTATATATATTTATTAAAACTCATCACATGGTATATTTTAGATATGTGCATTTTGTTGTATGTAAATTATGCCCCAAAGAAATCATGGAACTATAAACAAATATGGAACTTTTGTTAATAACATAAATGCTTAAATCTTTAGGGATAAGCACACTGACATCTGCAATTTACTTTGAAATACATCAAAAAATAATTCAGATTGATAGATAGAGGAATGGATAGGTGGACTGATATGTTATAAAGGCACAGGAGTAAAATGCTGTGATAAAATCTATGGCATTGTGTTTTTAATTTCAAATTCCATTTGGTATATAGGAAAGTAATTGACTTTTGTATATTAACCTTGTATTCTGCAACCTTGCTATCATTGCTCATTAGTTCCAGAAGTAGTGAGTGTTTGCTGTAAAAGATTTTCAACTTTTATGTACTCTGGGAGGCAGAGGGGGGAGGACTCCTTGAACTCAGGAGTTCGAGACTAACCTGAGCGAGAGTGAGACACCATCTCTATTAAAAATATTTTAAAAATTAGCCAGGCATAGTGGCACATGCCTGTAGTCCCAGCTACTCAGGAGGCTGAGGCAGTTTGGAAAGTTTGGCAGTTTGGAAAGTTTCATAATTAAAATGGAAAGAAATAATAAATGGGAAGTCCATTAATGTTCTGTGTGGCTAAAAGAACGATCTCTGTTCTGCAGATCCTCGGCTCCCTCCGTGTGTCCTGCCATCTGTCCTGCGGCTCTCTCTGCTGGAGAGTGGCTTCCTCACTCAGAGACTTGAACACCATTTCTAGATGATTCAAAGTCTCTGATTGTAACCAAAATGTCTGAAAAAAATCTGTAATCAGGAAGTGGGCAGGTGGAAGGGGGAGGAGGGGAAGGGTTTGTACTTACATGGTGGGTGCAGTGTGCACCACCTGGAGGCTGGGCACGCTAGAAGCTCTGGCATAGCGGGGTGGGGGAGGGGGGACAGGGGCAAGATATGTAACCCTAACAATATTTGTACTCCCATAATATGAAGGAACAAAAATAAAAATAAAAATAAAAAAATTCTCTGCCCATGCAAGATCTCCAAGTTCCTTTTTTTTTCTTTTTTTTGAGACGGAGTCTCACTCCGTTACTCTGAGTAGGGTACTGTGGCGTCAGCCTAGCTCACAGCAACCTCCAACTCCTGGGCTCAAGCCATCCTCCTGCCTCAGCTTCCTGAGTAGCTGGGACTACAGGCATGTGACACTATGCCTGGCTAATTTAGAGATGGGGTCTCACTCTTGCTCAGGTTGGTCTCGAACTCCTGAGTTCAAGGAGTCCTCCCCTCTCTGCCTCCCAGAGTACCAGGATTGCAGGCCTGAGCCGCTTTGCCTGGCCTACAGGTTCCTTTGCAAGCATTTGAGTCTTGATCGCATGCACTGTTAAGGCAGTTTGCTTCCTTGGATACCATTGGCAGCGATGCTAGTAGTAGGGGCATGGCTTTTGTCCCCTCTATGGGCTGTATCCCGCCTGCCCTGCCAAGGGGGAGGCGGCTGTGCCTCACTGGGCAGAAATGAGAACAGGACGATAGCGCTTTCCTGGGCAGGCACAGCCCCACTCAACACCTCTGCTGGCTCCAGAGGGTTCTTGGTTAACCACTGAACACACACTACCTTGGTTCATGGAAAATGTCTGACCTGCTGTTCCCTGACAGAAATAGACTTGGGAGAGCAGAGCTGGAAATGAAAAAGAAAAGTCTGTGAGAAGAGCTCCTAAGTCTAACAGGAAAGAGAATTACGCAAGATGGCCCAGAGGATCGGGGGCTGGGAGAGGCCATGTCAGAGGCCACTACAGAGAACCCTGGAGAAGGCAACCACAGCCCTTATTCACTTTCAAGGGAGCCTGAAACTGCAAGATACCATTTTTTATTGGCTAAATTATATAAATAATAATTTTTAGAATGATGATACTTGATGCTAGCAAGGAATTGATGAGAGGGCACTTTTATACATTACCTCATGGAAATAAATTCGACGTAGTAAAAGGTCATATATTTTGAATCAATTATGTTATCAGCAGTTCCCAACCTTTTTGGCACCAAGGACCATTTTCCTGGAAGACAATTTTTCCACAGAACGTGGAAGGGGTGGATTGGTTTTGGGATGATTCAAGTGCATTACATTTATTGTGCACTTTATTTCTATTATTATTACATTGTAACATATAATGAAATAATTATACAACTCACCCCTGAGTTATATCCAAGGATGTATCTTTTCTAAGGGCAAAAAATCAAAATCTGTTCAAATATCTACATATAAAGATATTTATTTAACAAGTTATTATAGTGACAGAAAAAATTAGTTTGCCTATCAGGGTACTAATTAAATTATAGTTTAACAATATGATACAGATATTACACAGATATTTTTCATGACATACTTTTAGGAAAGAAAAATCAGGTTATAAAACTATACACAATGGGATTCCCTTTATATGCTGAAAGATTATAAGAAATTATTTGTTTTTTTTCATAGTTTTTAATATTTTCTAAGTTTTCTGAAATGTATGCATATTGCTTTTCATATTAGGAAAAATATTTCTTAAAATACACCAATATAAAAATGGGATATGAAGGATATTTGTATCCAGGGATTGAGAATGTGATATATTCAAAGAAACTGTATTATCAAAGCCTTCCTTAAGATCTCTTAAATCTTTTGCTTATAATATGAAGACAGTGTAGGTCCCAGTTTAGAATCATACTGATGGGAATGTTAAGTCAGTGGCTGGAAGGAACGAAGACCACAGCTAAAGAGCAGAACTCTGTCTGCACTGGGCTGGAGCAACATAGCATGAAACCTCCTGAGAGTGTGATTGCAAGACAGGGCTATGAACTGTCCATAGTGGCAAAGGTTGTTGCTACTGGTGTCTTGCAACAGAGATGGCACTCGTGACAAATTTCCACCAACCACAGAGAAAGTGAAAGGTCACTGGAAGAGAAGGAACAGGGGAAAGGGAACTACCACTTATGGGGCCCTTCCTGTTTGCCATTGTGGTGGGAACTGTACAAACATTATCACTCATCTAATCCTTAGATTAGATGCCCTGAGAGACATGCCTCATGATGTAGCCGCGAAGTGACAGTAACCCACAGCGCACTAGCATGTGCAGAAAGGAGCTGTACTGGTTTAATTATCCAGAAAGAACAGACAGCTTGACTGAAGCCTCACGTGATAACATCATGAATCTCTGGCAACTTATATTTTCCAAAAATAGCTGCAACACTGTCCCATGTCACGTGCCTTTCCTACACCGTGACTTTGACATTCCTCCCATCAAGACATGGGGCCTGTGTTCCCCTCCTTGAATTTGGGTGGGCTTAGGACTATGGCAGGAGGGCGGCTACATGATTTGTGAAGCGAGATCATAAAAGATGACACAGATCCTGCCTGGGTCTCTGGGGACACCCGCTCTGGGAACCAGCCACCATGCTGTGAGGAAGCCCAAGCCACGCGGACAGCCAAGTGTAGGTGCTCTGGCCAGCAGCCAACATCAGCCAACCACCAGGCGGTGTGTGAGGAAACTGAGATGACTCCAGCCTCGGCCACCACCTAGCTGCAGCCACATGAGCAATCCTGAGCCAGACTCACCCAGCTGAGCCAAGTCAACCCAAGGACTGTGAGAATAATAATATAATCATTGTTGTTGTTTAAAGCCACTAATTTTGAGGGTGACTTATTACACAGGTGGATAACTAAGAAAATCTCCATTTTTCAGCTCTTCCTCTCTTTGTTGTCGAACTCATTCCCTCCTGGCAGGGGGCACAGGGAGAGGCTGCAGTGGGCTCCAGGCTTGGGTCAGTCCCACTAGTAAGTCCATGAGGAGGATTTTCTTCTAATGTCCAAATAAAATCCGAGGGAAGAGCTAGTCTGTTGCACCTCTGGAAAGCCGCCATGGCCACAGGAACGGGATTCTGTGACTGAGGCTGCCATTGGTCTCCTCCAACATACATTCTCCCTTTTCCCTGGGATTGGCATCCTGACTGTATCCAGGTTGGCCATGTGCCTGGTCTCCCCTGGAGCTAGGCTATGCGGTGGGATTCTGGCCAATGACACGTAAGCAGAGGTATGTGTCGTCCTTTATGGAAAGATCCTGTATTAGTCTCCCATAGTTGTAGCAGACCGCTACAAATTTAGCTGCTTGAAACAACATAAATTTATTGTCTTGCAGCTCTGGAGGCCAGAGTCTGACGTGGGTCTCGCTAGGCTAAAGTCAAGGTGTCAGAAGGGCTGTTTCTTCTGGGGCTCAAGGGGAGAGCTCGTTTCCTCACCTGCTCTAGTTTCTAGAGGCCACCGCACGCCTTGACTAAGGGGTCCTTCCATCTTCAAAGTCAGTGATGGCCGGTTGAGTCAGTCTCACCTTGTGCCACTGACAACGACTGTTCTGCCCGCCTCTTCCATGCTTAGGGACCCTTGTGATGACAGTGGACACATTTGGATAATCCAGGATAGTCCCCCTGTCCTAAAGTCTGTAGATTAGCAACCTCACTTCCCCTTTGCCTGCAGCCTCGTGGGTTTGCAGATTCTGAGGATTCAGACACGAACATCTTTGGGGACATCATTATTCTGCTAACCACAGATCTTTAAAAAAGAAGGGTGCTCTTTTTTCCTTTATTCTCCTTCCTGCTGCTTTGAATGGACTCATGAAGTGTCCACTTGTGGGATGAGGTACTGTGACCGGCTGCCAGAATCGCCTTTTGGCAGGGTCCCAAAAGAAAGAGGAATTGTTATTAGCAGAGCAAGAGAAGGGATGCCAGGCAGGCAGAAGCATCAGATGCCTACCGTCGATGTCTGCTGCAATGATGCTGCGCAGTCAGCAAGCCCTAAGACTCAGTAGCTTACAGCATTTGTTCATCAGTTTCTAGCTCCCAAGGCTTCAGCTGATGTGGCTCTGCCAGGCGTGTCTGGGATCATTTGGACTTGACTCTAGGCTGCGGTTAGGTTGTTACGCTCTACCTGTCTCTCATCCACCTGGCAATAGCTACTCCTTGGCTCCTTCTCATGGCAGATGGCAGAAGTGCCAGAGGGCAAGACAAGCCCAGTAAGCACATTTAAAGCTCCTGCTTGCATCACACCTGATCGCATTTCATTGGCCAAAGCAAGTCACATGACCAAGCTGGTGTCGCGGGGGGCGGGGGGGGGGGATGAGCACCCCCTCTTTTCGTGGAGGCTCTCCAGGGTGGCACGGGGAAAGGAACAAGTACACACTTCTTTACAGGGAAGGTCTAAAGGGCTGGGAATTATCACCCAATTTACCACAGTGATCTAAGCCAAAGCACTTCCCTCAACAGTGGGGGAGTTTGCAGCGATCCTTCTCATGCCCATGTGACCTGGAGGATTACTAAGGGGATTTCTCCCCCAACACACAAGTATTTTAAAAAATACTGGAAACAGAAAAGTTAGGGGAGTAATATAGCAAGTACTGACACATATACTCACAACCCAAATTCAAGAAATTTTTCTTACTCAAAAGACCTCCCTAAATTTGTAGATAACTATAAATGCAGTAGTTTCTGTTCCAGAATCCTAGGTCCCATACGGTAGGATTTTACCATACTTACTTTATATGGGCACAGTCCTGACTAGTCACAGTACCTGGATCACGTGGGAACTGCATTTGGCTGCGTGCAACAACAGTGCCCTGAGAAAGCAGGTTCCAACACACAGGGATACCTCTGCTTATATATCATTGGCCAGAATTTAACCACAAGCCTATTCTCTTACAAAAAGAAATCTTCAGGTAAGCAGCCCAGGGATAATTTTACATTTCTTCAGAGGCATCAGGGATCAAGATCCTTTTATCTTTTTGTTTCTATCCTCAAGTTCTCCTCATGGTTCAATATGTCTGCTGGAACTCCTTCTAACACATCTGCTCATGTTTCCTCTTTCATCACTCTGTGTTATTTCTTTTTGTTTGTTTGTTTGTTTTTTTGAGACAGAGTCTCACTTTGTTGCCCAGGCTAGAGTGAGTGCTGTGGCGTCAGCCTAGCTCACAGCAACCTCAAACTCCTGGGCTCAAGAGATCCTGCTGCCTCAGCCTCCCAAGTAGCTGGGACTACAGGCATGTGCCACCATGCCCGGCTAATTTTTTCTATATATATTAGTTGGCCAATTCATTTCTTTCTATTTATAGTAGAGACAGGGTCTCGCTCTTGCTCAGGCTGGTTTCGAACTCCTGAGCTCAAGCAATCTGCCCACCTTGGCCTCCCAGAGTGCTAGGATTACAGGTGTGAGCCACCCCACCCGGCCTGTGAGTGTTCTTTCCACGATGAGACCCTTGGTTGGAGAGGATGACCTTGGTGGACCAAGAAGGACGTCCTTTGGTCAAGGGCATTAGTGGTGGAACCATGATTGTGGTGCAGGACTGCCCAGCTCCCATGCCTATGCTCTTTCCTAGATTATTGTTCTCAATGTTTCTGTTCTTCTGTATAACAGAATTACATACTGTTATGATTCGAGTGTGGTTCATTTGGCCCCACCGAGTCTGGTGTTGGAATTTGATTTCCAGTGTTGAAGGTAGGGCCTCGTGGGAGGTGTTTGGGTTGTGGGGGTGGATCTCTCATGAATGGCTTGGTGGCATTCTTGTGAAAGTGAGTTCTCGCTCTGAATTCCTGAGAGAACTGGTTGTTAGAACACAGCCTGGCACCTACTCCCCTCTCTTTCTTGCTTCACCTTTTACAATGTGATTTCTGCACACGCTGGCTCCCCTCCTCCTTCTGCCATGAGTGGAAGCAGCCCAAGGCCCTCACCAGATGCAGATGCCACTGCTGTGCTTCTTGTAAAGTCTGCAGAACCATGAATCAAATAAACCTTCATAAATTACCCAGCCTCTGGTATTCCTTAATAGCAACACAAAAGGACTAAGACACATATCCATGTCCTTTGCAGTGAAACTCGGTAGCGTCTCCCAATGGAGCAGGCAGAGTGAACATCCCTGCCCTGTTGACTTGGGGCTTGGCCACAGACTTGTTCTGACCATGAGCAGGTATAACCCAAGCAAAGTCTTTGACAAGGTCAAACCACTTGATTTGGCCTCTTGCACTTTCTACAATCTTCCAGGAGAGGAACATATCCCAGATAGCTACTAGTCCAAGAATGAGGAGACATAGGGAGCAGTACCTGAAACTAAACCTCAACCAGGAGTCAAGCTTAGCTGATCTCAGGGAAGTCCATCAGGGTCATGGCTGCACTGCAGAAGCATGGATGAGAAATACATACTTATTTTTTTTTTTTTTTTTTTTTTGAGACAGAGTCTCACTTTCTTGCCCAGGCTAGAGTGAGTGCCATGGCGTCAGCCTGGCTCACAGCAACCTCAATCTCCTGGGCTCAGCGATCCTACCGCCTCAGCCTCCCTAGTAGCTGGGACTACAGGCATGCGCCACCATGCCCGGCTAATTTTTTTTGTATATATATTTTTAGTTAGTCAATTAATTTCTTTCTATATTTTGGTAGAGACGGGGGTCTTGCTCAGGCTGGTTTTGAACTCCTGACCTCGAGCAATCCGCCCGCCTTGGCCTCCCAGAGTGCTAGGATTACAGGCGTGAGCCACCGTGCCCGGCCTATACTTATTTTTATAAGGCACTGAGTTTGAGGCATTACTTATTATAGCCTGGTCACCATACTTGTTTTTTGCTATTATAAAGCTCTGTAACAAACAGTATTTTGAAAGAGACCACATTCACATAACTTTTATTAGAGCATATTGTCATAACTGTTCTAATTTATTATTATTAATCTCTTACTGTATTTAATTTATAAATTAAACTTTATCATATATATGACATAAAGCATAATGCTATTTATACTATCTTCTCCTATGTGTGTGTATACACACACACACACACACACACACATAGGAGGAAATAGTATAAATAGCATTCAGTACTATCTGTGGTTTCAGGCATCTACTGGATGTCTTGGAATGTATCCTCCAAGGATAAGGAGGAATTACTGTATTCTCAAGAGAACACACCAGGTAATGGTGTTCCATCTGTACTTGAAGAAAGACCTTCACATGGCCTTAGGTGGAAGGCAGCAGTCTGTTGGCAGCCACACAGAGGTGGTTAGTTGCGTCTTGTTTCGTAGGGCTGCTGCAACAATACACACACTGGCTGACCTAAAACCACCAAAACTTCTTCTCCCAGAATTCTGGACATATTGGCAGGGTTGGTTCCTTTGGAGGCTCTGAGGGAGAATCCATTCCATGTCTCTCTCTGAGCTTCTGGCAGTTGCTGCAATTCCTGGCATTCCTTGGCTTGGAGGTGCATCACTCCAACCTCTGCCCCTGTCTTCATGTGCCCTTCTCTGTGTCTGTCTCAAATATCCCTCTTCTCTCCAGTCATTGGATTAGGGCCCACCCTAAATCTAGGATGTTCTTATCTGGAGATCCTTATCTTAATTACAAAGACCTATTTCCAAATAAGGTCATATTCACAGGTATAGGGGGGTAGGACTTGGGTATGCTTTTTGGGGACAATTCAACCTATTACAGTGATGTATTTTGGGGCCCCAAATACAAATCAAACCCTTGGCTATTCAACATAATCCCTCCTAAGTGCAGAGTTCTGTTCTATCCCTTCCGTGGACTTTATGGGGCTATCTTTACAGCTACATTAAAAAAGAAAATATTTATAGTCTAGACTTAATGTTCATTCATTACTTAGCAAGGATACTATTGACAATCATAAAACTTAAGAAAAAACTAGACCAATTTCTAGTCTTCCAAGGGTTGTGTCCAGGGCAGGGGGTGTGGCCAGGGAGACATTCTCTGCTTGCAGCCGGTAGAGAGGGCCTCCCAGGGCATTGCTGTTGTGCTGTGGTTTCTAGCTCTTTGAGACCAGGATGAGTCTTAGCTATCTTTAAACCCTAGGGTCCAGCAGAGGACTTCCCTTATTTTTTGGTTTGTTCTTAGTTACTCCAGGTCCTTTTGAAAGACAGGTTGGTTGTGCTCATAAAATTAAGGGAAGGCACACTCCGACCTTCTCTTCCATGGGAGCTGCAGAGGGCACAGGCCTTGTTGCCCTGACACAGAACCCAGAGGTGCAACTCTGAGATAGCTTGCCTTCGCTTGGCTCATCCTCAACTCCAAATAATTTTATTGTAAGCACCCTTAATCACATGGGTCCTTAAGTCCACCCCCTCACTTCTCAGCTGGATTCCAGTCAAGCAGCCAGTCCTGGGAACTTCTCTTCCCCTCCTCTTTCAGTAGACACTTTCTGTTCAGCACCATTTTATTGATGGTGACACTGAGATTTACAGGTGACATAACTTTCCTTACATCTATTTAACTGGGGCAGTGACTGATCCCATGGCTCTCGACTTGCAATCCAGAGGCCTTTCCTTGTTTCCTTGAGATGTCTGGTTCCTGATCAATAGCTCTGGTTCCCAGACTTCTGGATCTTGGAATTAATAGGTGTGGGAAGGACATCCTTGGACAAGACACACTTACTTGCATGGCTGACCCAAGTTATTAGAGCACTGCCAAAGTGAGGAGCAGCACTGTGTTGGGAGTGTGGAGGGTGCGTGCAATGCCACGATCTCCAGGCCGCAAGCAAGCTGCCCTCTGGCAGGCTCTGTGCCCAGCGTTGACCCATGCTGTCAGCCTTGCGTGGCGCAGTCTACCCATTTTCCAGATGGTGCTGTGGCTTCAAGAAAATAAGTGACCCAGCACCCAAGAAACTGAAGTGGGACTCGCAAGTCAGCCTGTCGTCAAAGCCAGATTGGAGATGAGAAGTACCACAGAGGCGCTGCGTGCTGCTCACAAGGAAGGTAGAGGCTGGTGAGCCCCCACTGCCGATCTCGTTTGTTCCCACGCGACACCCTGTGAGCCACCCCTGGGCGGTACACAGGCTACTGTGGGAGCTGTGGGTGCCAGCAGGGCCCTGGGGCCACTGACTCAGAACCACACAAACATCACTTTCTGAGAAACCAGTACAACCACTTTCCAGGGAGGAGGGAGGGCATCTCCCAAACTTGGTTGAGCCCTGGAGTCACCCAAGAGTTGGTTAAAAACATACAGCTCCCCCGTGCCCTACTCCAGCTTTGCAGATGGGACCTGCTTCTCCAAGCCACTCTTCAGAAGTGAGGTGCACAGCCAAGTGAGGGTTTTCGCACCAGCCTCTTGTGCTAGCCCAGTGGGACAATGTCACTCACCATCTGACAGACCCTGGAGGTGCAGAGCTGAGTGGCACCCAGTGGGCACAGGGGGAACGTGGCGGAAGGGGACAGGCAGGGCCTTCTAGGCCAGTGAGCCCTGGTCTGGACCCATGTATGTCACCTCTGAGCCTCAATTTCCTCATTTGAACAATGGGCACAATAACCCCTATCACTTGATAATGAGGTGTCAGCCCCCACCTCAAAGGACTGTGGGATTATGGATGCGAGGACGGAAGGGGAATATCTGGCAAGGAAGGCCCTGACAGCTATCTCTTTCTCTTCCTTCTTCCCTTGCAACAACCTATGGCCTCCAGAGTCAAGCTCCAGCCCTTCTTCTCTGCGGCCTCCCTGGTCCCGCTCCCCCTTCTCCCTGTTCAAGGCTCCTCTTGCCCACCCAGCCACCCGTGGCTTCCAATGGGACTCCAGTCAGATACACACTCTGTTCCTGACGGGCCAGCAGTGTCCCCAACAGAAGTACCTGCACACCCCAGGGAGAAGTCAGTCTCCCTGATCTTCCCCAGTTTGACAGAAATTGCGAGGGAAGGAGGAGAGAAAGGCTGGTTCTATAATCCTTTTCCTCCCCACAAAGGGTGAGCACACCCTGGGCTGGGGACAGGGTGGCACTGCCCACCTCACACTCCAGCAGGCTGTGGCGGGAGCTAAGCCAAAGCACTTCCAGAGGAAAGCTAGAAAAAGGAAACAAGGACAGAGGAAATTATTTCAAGAACCCAGATTGCCAAAGACTTAAAGTAACAAATATACTTTTAATTGATCTCAGATAAAAATTACTTGGGAAAGGTCAGTAATCGTTTTAGCCCCTAATCTGTTAGAGTCGTATCCTGAACAGCCTTGAGGAACTAGGTTACCTGGCTATTTTCACTATTTCACCTCATCCACAGGATTAGAAAAAACAAGGCATCGTATCAGTTTAGGTTAAATGCATGGTTGGCAGCCAAATCCAGTCTCTTATATTCCATATTTTTTCTTTAGCTCTTCTACTTTGTTGATGTAAGCTTTCATGGCATCTTCCCTGGTAGTTCCTGCAAGGAATCAACAAGGATTGTCAGGGAGGCAGCATGGCAGAAAAGAATCAGCCTTTAGAGCCACTCACAGCTCCGGGTTAACTCCCTGAGGCTCACTTTCTCCCCTGTGAAAGGTGAGGTTCTACTGCCCACACCTCAGAGACCGGCCACGCACTAAAGCATTCGAGGAGCCCAGCCCAGGGTGAATGCTCCATAAACCGCTGAGCTCAGCATGCATGGCAGAGCTGGCTAAGGCCTGCTGTCCACCTGCCGGCTACATGCGTCCCCCAGGACAGTGGAGGGATGCTCAGCGTGAGCCTCGGGAGAAAGGCTTGGCCCTCCGGACGGACAAGAGACTCACAGCGGCGACTTCACTGTACCTGCGGCCTCTTGTGGTAGGCTTTGGCCTGTGAAGCATTTCTGTGCTGGGCTCTTACCTCCCAGAGCGGCTAAGCTGGCAGCAACACAGCAAAGCCAGGCCCCCTCTTCCCAGAGAAAAGCTATGAGAAAAGTTTCGAGAACTCTGAGCAAAAGCAGCTGGTTCTGTGAGGGGAATGAGACAAATCTTTGTCTTCCTACTGTAGTACGAAGTGCAATGAATATATCCCTCAGAGACGGAGTGACACCCAGCTTCCTGGATTCTACAGTGAAGGAGAAAGACCCTCTGGGACTCGGAGCTTGTTCTGAAGCATGACAAATACGTGGGGCCTGAGAGCGGTGTGGAAATGCCCGATGAGAACGGACAGTCAGACAGGCATTCCCTTCCCAGTCACTTGCAAATCCTAGGAGTGCGTTTATTGTACTGTGGCTTTTTCTGAATTCAAGCGATTCCCATTTGCAGGCAGACAGAGGGCTTATTCAGAAACTAGCCAGAGAGAACACTAAAGCTGCCAGGAGTTTTGGTGCCAACTTTTGGGTCTTGCTACCACAGGTGGCACGTGATTAAGTAGAAGCTTGGACACTTCTTGGCTGCTGGTGCTTAGCATATAATAGCTCCATTCACTGAGCCTACGTCGTGCCAGCAGCTTGCCATGCATTAGCTCACTCCCTCTTTTATGTGCCCTTCTGGCTGGGAGGGAACTGGGGAGGGCCACTCAGGCTAGGGGGTCACTGCCTAGCCTTGTGGGGGGAGAGAGCTGTGGGCAGGAAACCACCCCTTATTCTGAATACTCCAAAGCCCACAGCAACTATACCACCTCCCCGCCTAACTTTCGGTGGTCTGGTCCTCAGCCCCTCCTCTACAGATGATACCCCTGCTCAGAGACAGTGCTCTTAGAAAAGGCATAAACAGTATTAGGAGAAAAAGTAGGTGGCCTGGTTTTTTTTCTTTCTGGCATGGGTCAGGCGGGTTTCTAGCATGTGCCTCATTCACTTTGTTCTCTCTCCTCACCCTTATACTCCATAATGAAAAGTCTTTCATCTCTGGGCTTCATAAACGAGGAGAAGTGATTAGAACAATTACCTTTCAGCTCATTCCAGGCATCCCACTTGGCCTTGCCTTTGAAGTCCAACATCCCAGGCCGTTCTTAAACAAGGGAAGGAAAGACATTAGATCTGTTTCAAGTTTTAATGGAGAACTTATCAACTTTCTGGCTATAAAAGTCATCTTTTATTACACCTATTCCCTCTTGGCTCTATCATGGAATTAAATAGGTCTAGTACAATGAGTTCTGTCTTAAGAAACTCAGGTGTATAGAAATCTAGAGAAAATAGGAGGAAAAACCCCGTTTTCATATCAAGACCATTTTTGTCTTACAAGTTAAATAACTCCAAAATCTCTCCTTCTAAAAATTGTACTTAAATTTTTTTTTAATAAAACATCCATTCACATGGGTCAAAATTTAAAAGCTACAAAGGGAATACTATAAAGTTTCTCTCCCACTCTCAGCTACCCAAACTCTCTCCGTAATCATTAACTGTATGTTCATATCCTTGCCTGATTTGGCTACCAAATTGATAGTCTATTTCTTGTTGATTTGCAGGAGCCTATACTGAGGGCAAAGTTCTTTAAATTATTCCATGACTTTATGCCTACATAACTGTTATCATCTGCAGTTGGGAAACACACACTACCTCCCTCCTTCTCTGTTTCACTGCCACACTGACCACAGAGCCAAAAGGAGCAATCAGAGTCTACAGCCTGGGGCACTGTGTTGGAGAAAACCTGTGGTGTCCCCGAGTACTTTTAGGGAAGCATTCTCAAGGGCACCTGCAGTTACCAGACTCCTGGAGCAGCACTCTTCCCAGCCTTTTCTGAGATGATGGAAAGGTACATTTGCAACATCTAATTCAGAAGCCACTTGTCACATGTACCTACTGAGCACCTGAAATGTGGCTCATGCAACTAAAGACTAAACTTGACTTTACTTAACTTTATTTTTCAGTTAAAATTTAAATAGCCACATGTGGCTAGTGGCTATTATATTGAACAGCACACCCCTAGAGAGAGCCTGTCCTACCTCCCTGATCAGAAAGTGACAGATTCCCAAGCCAGTCTTCCTACACTCATGTGAAAACAGGTAGTTCCAGCGTGGGCAGAGGCCAGTCTCTGTGAAAATACCATTTGGCAGAAAAGCATCTCAGTACCTCTGGCCACCCCCACTTCACCTTTCCCTCTCCTCCCTGGGAGGATAGAGTTTATAAACTCACTGTAAAACTCAACTTCACCACAAGACCTTCCTCAACTAGGTCCTCAGTGTGAATCCCGGGGTTTGATTTGGATTGTCAGGATCCTTAGCTCTGGGCACCACTTCCTGCCTTCAGCTGGCCAGCAGCCAGTCCACGTGCTCCAACCTCCACCCTCCACCCCAGCTACCATGGAATTGGGAGCCATTCTTGGCCTCCTTCTGAAAGGGGTATGAGAGACCTCCTTCAGTGCTGTCATGAATCCTTGCACAGAATGTACTGTGCTGTATACACTCAGTATACACCTGAGTTTCAGGGACTTAGGGGCAAAATGAAAACTTCCCAAGGCAGGAAAGACATTATTATAGAACATGGTAGTCCAAAGCACAGCCTTAAAATCTGTGCCAAGAATTTTGGATAGGGAATGCATGGTCATCAGGAAGGTATATATTGTTGTCAGCAAAAATACTTTTAACCTGCCCCTAGAAGCCAGGTACTGCTCTGCTTACGAAATCAGGCCTGGCCTGGCTGCCAAGTGCTCTAACTTTGATCCTGCCCATCTCGGGCAGAAGCAGTAGGGTTCAACAAATCCACTACTGAGCTGACAGCCTGGAGCAAGTCTCTTCCTAGCTGGGGCCTTTGTCTACTCTCTAGCAGAGAGGAGCTGCTGGTGATAACCAGCAAAGCCCTTCTAAAACCAGGACTTGAATTCTTCTCCCTGAGACACTGAGAATCCTGGAACATGGTTTTTGGGGAAACTGTCCCAGCTTAAACCCCAGGAACCATCACCAAGCTCCACCTGAAGAGCAGGGGCAGGGGTTTGCAAGGGAAGTTCCCACAGACTTCCAGTCAAGGCTGCTGGGCCGGCTTTGATGGGAAGGGGCCCTCCAGCCTCAGCTCAGCATACCTGTGTTTACATCGCCCACAGTCGCTTGTTTGTAGTGGCCGTAGATGAACAGCATCTCATCGTCCGCTGGCTTGGTCTTGAGGTTCTTAACCTCCTCAGCAGCTTTCTCAAATTCAGCCTAAATGGAGGGGAGAGACCAGGAATGAGGCCCTTCTGAGCGGCAGAGGGCAGGAGTCGCTGCGGCCTGGACGGAGCCGGTGGGAAGGGCGGCACTCCTGCAACGCGGCCCAGGAAAGCAGCCCCCTCAAGTGCGTCTCCCCGGCCAGCAGCACCGACAGCGCAGCCAGAAAGATTCAGAAACACAAGAAGGGGAAGCACATCTGTTCACTCATTCAACTGACACCAACGTCTCGGCGCTGTCACTGCAGCAGGCGCCGGACGCTGGAGGTGCAGGGTGACAGGGGCGCGAGCCCTCGCCCGCAGGATGCGTGCACTCCGCGGAACGGCAGCGCGCCGACTGCTGGCCCCCGCCTGGCCAGACCAGGGCACGGCCGGGCTTCCAGGGAAGCGCTAACCGTGGACAACACAGCGGAGAAGGGGACTGGGCACCCGTGCGGCGCCGTCAGCGGCCAAAGCCCGCCGCCCCTTCCCCTGGGGGCCCCGCGCTGACGCCGACCTGTGTCCGCGTGCCCCGATTGGGGACAGGCGGGCGGGAGGAACCCCGCGCCCCGTAGCTCCGTACCGGACAGGGGTCTACGGTGGAGGGAAGGAAAGGCCTCGGGGTCACCTCTCCGCTCCCCGCAGCCGGGCATTCGGCCCCCCACAACCTCCGAGCTCGCAGCCACGGCCGGCCTGACCTCCACTCGCCGCGCCGCCTCCAGTCCCGCGTCCCTGCGGGCGGGGCTCAGCCTCCCGGCCCGCAATCCGTGCGCCCCTCCCCCGCCCGCGCGCCCGGTGGGCAACTTCCCCGCACTCGCGGGGGCAGCAGTTTTAAAGCAGGCATCCGCAAACGGAAAGTTCCGCTCACAGGCTCTGTGCGGAGACCGGGGCTGGCTGGGGCCCAGCGGCGGCTGCGGGGCGCTACCGGAAAGGGCGCGGGAGGTTTCGCACCTGCCTCCCGCCCGCTGCACCTCCGCAGCCCGGCCCGGCACGCGCCGTACCTGGGACATCCTGGCAGGGCGGCACGGACCCCGGGCTCGAAGACGCAGCGAGGAGCAGGAAGCGGCAGCGAAGGACTCCACTGGCGAGCGCCTTTAGAGGCGCAGCCCGGGCGCCCCAGCCCCGCTCGGGCGAGCGCCGGGCAGCCAATCGGGAGCCAGCTTTGCGCTGGGGGCGTGCCCAGCCGCGGCCGCGCGCCAGCTCCTCCGGGGCCCATGTGGGCCTGTTCGCGCACGCGCCGGGAGGAGCCGAGGGGGACGCCGGGAGCAGGTGGGGACCGCGGAAGGAAGGCGCTGTTGGCAGCGAGGGCGCGTTGGTCCGCGGCTGGGTTCGGTCCCCGGCCACTGTGGGAGGCGGCTTGCGGGGCAAGAGGTGGGGGCGGAGGCTGAAGAGCAGAGGTCCTTCAGTTTGTTTCCTTAAATTTCTTGCTCGGCCTGAAGTTGCATCTCTGGGCAAGTGACCTCTGAGACCTGGGGATACCGAGCGGGACCCGCTGCTCGCGAGGGGTCTAGAGGAGATGCTCCGGGGACGGTCCTGCTGAGCTGCGCCGTGCGCTAGGCTGGGCTGGTGCCCAGAAAGACGAAGCCGAGGTTTCCTCCTCTGAACTTTTGGCATGTTCTTTGAGCTGCCTGTGGCCTTAGTTTTTGGTCCTCTATTGCACATTTATGTTTGTGGTGTAGTTCTCCATCTGGTGCGTTAAAGGCAGGGATAGTGTCTTATTTATCTTCACTTAACAGACTGGTTTGGGAACAGGTGCTCAGCAAACGTTTTTTAAAATGAATACTGAATTCTTGTCGGGTAACTTGCACTGCTCTACCCCTTGGGGATACAGCAGTGAACAAAAACAGGAATCCCTGCAATCCCAGGGATAATAGTTAATACAATAAGTTAAATAGAGAGTTTTTTAGGGGCATAGAAAGTTGGAAGTTTACAGCTTTAAATGAGGAGTGGGGGTGTTGAGGGAAGAAAACATTTGAGAAAGTCCCTCAAGAAGGTGGAGGGAGGATTCCAAGCGGAGAACAAGTGTAAAGGTGTGATCAGGAAATGAGGGAAAAAGTAAAAGAGATGAGGCTGGAGAGTTAGGGAGCTGGCAGGTTGGCAGGTGATGCAGAGCTTGGCCATCTTAGGGACTTTGACTTTCATTCTGAGTGAGATGGGAAGTCATCAGAGTTTTGAACAGAGGATGGTGAGCCTGAAGGGGGAAGGTCTTTACAAGGTTGTTTCTGAGACTGATCTCCATGGAAATAGAAGGGAGCAGCACAGGTGATGGAAGAGTTTGAGGTTTGAGGCTTAGGAGGCTAAAGGAATAATAATCTGGTAGTGGTTACAGAAGCGCTGGGTGAAGGGAGGCAGTGATAGAAAATTCTCCGGAGATCATTGAAAAAGAGAGATCATTCGTCTCCAATTCCTAATTTGTGGCAAGAGGTCGGACTACAAATCTCCACTCTCCTTTTTCCCATATCCCCATTTATAGCTGTAGATGTTTAGAAAGAAAGGCCAGGAGGAAAATTTCAGACAGCTTTCTAACTTAGGCCCTGTGAAATGTTTGGAAAGAAGTGGAGAGAGATGCAATATCAGAGTATTTTGTTTGAGAAAGGAAAGCCAAACAAATCGACAAAAATCCTGAGGTTAAGTTTGGAGAAATTACACTGAAGAGTAAGAAATGCAGGTTTCTTCCTAAATGACAATTCAGAGCTGCTTTTTCCTTTTGAGTCCTGGATTCCTTTTTGTTCCACTTGGTGCTTACAGCTTCCTTGAGTTTCCTATGGAAACTCAGATAATTATCTGTGTGTCAGATTTGTAGTATAGAGTATCTCCTAGTCAGAGGTTTTAACATTAGTGTGTTGTGTTTACTAGGGCAGATTTAAGAAGATTAGGCATCTCTGATAATGTAATTATCATTTCTCAAAGATCAGTTGGTGTGATTGAGGGTTTTTTTTTGACTGGAGCTAAACATTGTAGGAATCAAGGCTAGTGTTTGACATTAACTTGCCAGTCTCCAGTTGAAGTAGAGTTGATTTATTGGTTACTTGTTTGGAATACATTCCCTTTTCCTGAAAAAAAAAATGTTCTCCACATAGTGGTTTTGTACCCAGGTGAGTCTATAAAAGCTACTTAATACAACTGAAGTACAGAACTATTAAGGATAGTGGATCCCAGGGAGTAGTGTGCTAAGTAGTCTTGACAAGGAGGAGAAAGAAGAATGTTTTCCTTGTTACAGAACCCACCCTAGGCGATAATTTCAAGATAGGTGAAAGCATGTTCTTGGGCATACTTTCTGCTTCCTTCCTTCACTTCTCAGTGACTGTTTTGGTACCTCCCTCCTTGGAAATGCTATCTAAAAGCCCTCCACTTAATTCTTCTACTCTAGGGAGTTGGTATGGCATTCAACTTTTAACATAAAGAAATGGTAGTGCGCTGGCATCTGGAATTTCATTTGTAAAATAAATTTTAGAGTATATTTAGGATCGATAAATTGTGTTTTTTAAATTCTGTATTTCTACAGTACTGGAAAGGGTAGTTCTTCATAATCCTGAGAAAGTGCAAGATCCTTAGCTCTGCGTATGTCATTCTTCGCAACTGTCATATGCTATATGTTATTTACAGTTATTTTTGTTTTAATTTACTCTTCTACTGTCTGAGCCCCCTCTCCTACATGAGTCAGAGAGGATAGGGGGTCACTGTATATTGGTCACTGCTGTATCTCCAAGTGCCTGGCACTTCTTAGTCATTCAAGAAAAGGTTGTTGAATGAATAAAGTTCTTTTCTGTCTATGAAGATTTGTTTCTTCTGATTAGCTATGAGATTGGAAACCAAAGATTTATTCGAACTGAATGTGAAACTATGGGCTTGAGTAAAGTAGATGAACTCTGGTACAAGGACCATGTAATCTCTTTGTACTGAGTTTTGGAAGCAGAGCACCTACAGTGTTAAGGGAAGATGTGATGCCTGACCAACCAACTTGTCAGCTCAGTCTACCCTGTCAGCCAAAAGAAAGGCTACTGCACTGTTGCAGTTGCCCTTGCATCCACGGATACCATTTTTGACTGTCCACAGGCTTTGCTTGCTGGGTTTCAGCTTAAAGCTGGACGGGCAAGATGTATTAACAGGTGAAAACAGTTCTTGCGCAGTAGTTTATCATTATGTTTCTTGGTATAAATTAAACCTCTAATTTCTAAAAGTAACCTAATCGTTTAAAAATGAACTACAGTTACAGGAGAGCTTTACTAGAAGGCAAGGGAGAGCATTCACAAATGACGGATTATATTCATCCTGTATTTGCTTTCCAGTGCCTTGGAATGTGACTCCCATGGCAGGGCTCCAGCAAAGCTGGGCGGAGACTAGTTTTAAAAGGAAGGAATGAGAGGTGGGTCAGTGAGTGAGGAAAAAAAAAAAGAAAAGAAAAGGGAAGGAGCTTGGGAAATACTTCTGAGATGGGTGGAGTCAGAGTCGGGAGTTTTATGAAGGCTGAGGGAGTTGAGAGCTGAGTTCAGGAGTTCAAGGCCAGCCTGAGCAAGATCGAGACCCCGTCTCTACTAAAAATAGAAATTAGCTGGACAACTAAAAATATATATATATATA
This sequence comes from Microcebus murinus, assembly GCF_040939455.1. Taxonomy (NCBI): domain Eukaryota; kingdom Metazoa; phylum Chordata; class Mammalia; order Primates; family Cheirogaleidae; genus Microcebus; species Microcebus murinus. The sequence goes on from NC_134111.1 coordinate 11,024,468, forward strand.
TATATATATATATAAAATTAGCTGGGCATGGTGGTGCATGCCTGTAGTCCCAGCTACTTGGGAGGCTGAAGCAGGAGGATCACTTGAGCCCAGGAGTTTGAGGTTGCTGTGAGCTACGCTGATGCCAAGTCACTCTAGCCAGGGCAACAGAGTGAGACTCTGTCTCAAAAAAAAAAAAAAAAAAAGAATGCAGTATGGCTTTCCTCATCACAGTAGTGAGAGGAGGCCTGGAGCTGGAGGTCTTAGCAAGCCCTTCTTTGCCATCCTTACCCTGTTCTTTGGGTGTTTACATTCAGAGGAATTGCAGCAAGGCGGGCATGAGAGAAGAGTGAATGTGTGTGTGTGACGTGCACATGTGTACCATTTTTTCCTTTCTCCATCTTCCTGTTTCTATCTAGCCAACATGGGACAGGATAGTTAGGGCTGAGGTGAAACAGACAGATTGGGAGGGGGAGATTCTAGTAGGGATATGTCCTAGGCTGTTTGGGAGTGAAGAAGGGAAAAAGACTTTATTTAGAATTGCTTGTCTGTAGGTTGGTCATACATTGGTCAGGTGCTGCTATTTAGAAGCATTTATGATTATGGGCTGGAATAATGTAGGTATCTTGAATTCACTGTAGTTCTCATTGCTTCATGAGAAGTATTAATATATATTCTCTTCTCAGTCTACAGTGTCTTCTACATCTTTGCCTGTTTCCCTAGCTCCTAGTTACACATGACAGGCACGTGGTAAATGCTTTGAAATTAGGTTGTTAGAGATGGATTTTCTTAGTAAGCTCTTCTATTGCCTATCAACAAAAAAATTAGAAATATTAAAATCTTGTGACAGATGCTTAGGCTGATAATTCCTTTGGAAGACAATGCCATTTTTGAAAACTTTATTTTTATTTTGAGATAATGCTATTAAAAAACCCCCTAATTTTTATTTTGAGATAATTGTAGCTTCACATGCAACTGTAAGAAATACAGTAGTCCCTGCTTATCCTTGAGAGGACTCCAAGACACCCACTGGACACCTGAAACCGTGGATAACATGGAACCCTATGTGTACTATTTTTTCCTATACTGTCCTCTCGGTGTATGTGACTTTTTGTTGAGGCTTTTTTATGCTGCACCAGTTGCTGTTTCCAAGTTGCTGATTCTTCAGCTCCAGGTCTGAGATGTATAGAAACTCCAGGACTCACTACCATGTCATGCTGATACGGAAAATGGCAGGCACCAGGACGAGGCTGCTTGCTGCCTCCCCGTAGCTCCGCATCTCCACAGGCCAGCACTGTGCGTGGCCAGTTGGAGGGTGCGCTGCTGGTGCCCACCCGCCCTGAAGCAGAGAGCCACCTGGGGCCCCTGCGTGCTGGAATGCCCCCCGCCCCCCCCCCACGCATGTGGCCTATTTCCGGCCACGCTGCTTGTGTGATCCTGATTGGGTAATTTTTGAATCCCACTGTTCTTGATTGGATGTGAAAGCTTGTTGTTGATTGGATGTGAAGGCTTGTTGTTGATTGGATGTTAAAGCTTGTTGTTGATTGGATGTGAAGGCTTGTTGTGGATTGGATGTGAAGGCTTGTTGTTGATTGGATGTGAAAGCTTGTTGTTGATTGGATGTTAAAGCTTGTAGTTGATTGGATGCTTTTTGAGCCCTACCAAGGGTATAAAAGCAGGAAGAGAACAAGAAGGGGCGGAAGGGTCAGAAGATCGGAAGACTTGTAGAGAGCTGTAACACTAGGTGTGCTGAACCTGCTGTGGAAGAATAAAGGCTGTTCTCCAACTCTTTGCGTAATGGTCCCCTCAGTTCTTTCCCCAGTCAAGAGCTGTAACACTAGAGCTGTACATTGCTGCAACAATGCTTTGGACCTAGAGATCCCTAACCTGTCTGCCTGCTTCTCTCCTCTTTTCAGAGTCTTCTTATGTTTGTTTTATATATAATGTCCAGGGTTTTTAGTTGTACTTAATGGAAATTATAGAGAAAAGTACATCTACTCCATCTTTCTGGTAGTGGAAGTATATAAGTATTTATACTTTATGCCATTTAAAATTTATTATCATTATTGTTAGTTCTGTGAAGTACATTGGCTCCTGAATTTGTGACTTTAGTTGTGGCTATTAAAGTTGAATAAAGACTCATTGTTCTTCCATTCTCTTCAGAAGAGCATTGGTGCTGTTTTGGCTACTTCAGAGCTGTTTCTCCTGATTATAGATTATTCCCTGTCAAATTTAATAGGATGTTTTTCTTCTTAAGAAGCCAGTGGTCAGATATTTATTGGTTTGGTCATTAATAATGAGTATAAGTAAGGCCAAATCCAACTTCAGCTAGTGCTTAATAAAATTGTATACTTTTGAGTATTAGCTGTAGAAATAGTTCAATTTATAAAATATCCTTCCTGGGATGGATGATACTAAAAGGTAAGTTTTGAATTTACCTTTCATGACAGTATTTTCTGATTATATGCAGAAGTACTGGGAATGTTGCTGTGGTAAGGGGTGTTCTTTATTATAGTCTATCAGATTCATTATTAGAGTAATATAGTGGGTAGCAAGTGATGGAAGTCAGAGGATGTGTGTCTAGTCTTGGCTCTACTACTGAATTGGCAGCTTTATTCTTAACTAACACATCCTTCATTTCCTCCTGCAAAATGGGTATAATCATACCTATTTTGCTGGATTGTTAAGTGGGGATTACAGAAAGATGTATCTGAAGCATTTAGCACAGTGTTTGCTACACACTGGGTAACTGTCATGACCATGATTAATGCAGCGTATTAGAGCAGGAACCTTGAAGCAAACTCATAACAAAACAGAGGTAAAATAACTTGCCCCAGTTCTTATAATAAGGTCATAAATTTGAGACCAAGGAGTCTTTCACTATAAAGGTTGGGTTTTTTACACCAAGTCTGTGGCCTTTTTTCATTGACTCCATTATAATTTGTCAGTCTTTGTTTTTAACATCTTATTTTTAACATCGATAGTGTAATAAGAAATGTTTGCACGATCCACACGTATATGTATATTTGCCTGGCTTCGTTGTCATTGCAGTCCATATTTTAATAGTTAGGTTGCTTTCAAAAAGAAAATTTTAGTTTAAATAAAGAGACATAATATTAAAACTGCTATTCATGCCCCTCTCATCCTCCCCTCTACCCCAAGAACTCCTTTCACTTGTGTGTTTTCAATTTCTATTAGTTTCCTAGGGCTGCCATAACAAAGTGTCACCAATAGGATGTCTTAAAACAATAGAAATTTACTGTCCCATAATTCTGGAGGCCAGAAGTCCAAACTTAAGGTGTGGGCAGTGTTGGTTCTTCCTGAGGGCTCTGAGAGGGAATTTGCCACCTGTCTCTCTTGGCCTCAGGTGGCCCCAGGGGCTCCTTGGCTTGTAGATGCATCACTTTAATCCTCCGTCTTCACACGGCATTCTCCCTGTGTGTCTGTCTTCTTGTAAGAACACCAGTCGTGTTGGATTAAGGTCCCACCTTGTCTTAGTCTGTTCAGGCTGCTATGACAAACTGCCACAGACTGGGTAGCTTATAAACAATAGAAATTTATTGCTCATGGTTTTGGAGACTGTGAAGTCCAAGATTAAAGTGCTGGCAGATTTGGTGTCTGGTGAGGAACTACTTTCCAGTTCACTGATGATAACTTCTTGCTGAGTCTTTACATGGGAGGGAAGACTGAACTCTCTAAGCCTCTTTTATAAAGGCACTAATGCCTTCATGAGAGGGCTTCACCCTGATGACCTAGTCACCTCCCAATACATTGAAGATTAGGTTTCAACATATCAGTTTTGGGGGAACATAAACATTGAGACTGTAGCATACCCTAACTTAACTGATTATATCTACAATGACCCTATAAGATCCAAATAAGATCACATTTTGAGGTACTAGGGGTTAGGACTTCAAAATTTCTTTTGGGGGGGACACAATTCAACCTGTAGGACATCTAAAAACTGGAAGTAAGCAAATTAGTATTAGACACATGGTCTCTCCCCTCCTGTGTTCCATTATCATGGTGATTGGGAACAGAGAGCAAAGGAGTGACCAGTGGGGCCAGGTGGTCAGGAAGGGTCCTTCTGAGGAGGTGATGTTTAAGCTGAGAACAGAAAGATAAGAAGGATCCTGTTTTGGAAAAAGCAAGAATGTTTCAATCAAGGAGACAGCCTGTGCAAAAGCAGGAAATAGGGTAATGTCTTTGGAGAACTGAATGAGGGCCAGTGTGGCCGTTGGGTGGTGACCTGGAGGAGGGGTCATCTGGGGTTAAATCACGCAGGGTCTTGTTGGCCAGATGAGAAATTTGCACTTGACTTTCAAGGCTGTGGGGAGCCTTTCAAGAATTTTAAGCAGGGGAGAGAGAGACTCGAGTGTGTATTTTTAGATGATCATTCCTGCTGCTGTGAAGTATGGATTGAAGGGGCCAGACTAGTCGTGGGAAGACCAACTGGGAGGCTTTCTGTCGTCCCAAGAAGGAGACAGTGGTGACTTGGACTAGGGTGGCAGTAATGGAGACAGGGAGAAATGGAGAAATTCAAGATACATTTCGGGGGTAGAGTTGATAAGATTGCTGATGGATCAGCTAGGGAGTAAGGGGAAAGGAAGACTCCTTTCCAGTGGCTTGTTTAGCATATGTTAAATGTTAGATGCCTGGTGATTTCTGAATAACATTAAGTAGCCAATTCATTGTATAAGCTTTGAACTCGGGGCTGGAAATGTACTTTAGGGAGTGGCCGGCCGAGATGACAGTGAAGGCCATGGTGGGAGAGAGGGGAGAGGTTGTCCAGGGGCGGTGCAGGGGGAGAAGAGGATGGATGAGTCCTGAATGTGGAGGAGCACTAAGCTTAGGTCTCAGGGAGGAGCCTGGAAGAGATCTAGCAAAGTAGCAGTGCAGTCAGAACAGCTGGGGCATGTGGTGTGCTAGAGGCAGAGGAGAGTGGGCCATATATTCAGCCGTGTCCAGGGCTTCTGAGGAGTTGAGTAATCATCTTACACTGACAGCAAAATGTTGTGAAGATGAGGACAGAGACGTGTTCATTGCAATTGATTAAGTGCTGTTTTAACTGAGGAGTGGGTGCAAAGTCTAGCTTAGAATGGATGAAAGAGAGAGTGGGAGGGGAGGAATTGGATCAGTGTGTAGACCACTGTCTGTACTACTCTGGACAGTAAACACACCCACGCTCTGCTGCGGGAGGACACACTGTCACTGTCTTCCTGGGCTGTTGACTGTACAAATATCCTGGGGAAAGTCCAGTCAAGACGAAACTTAAGAGACTCATGGATAATTGTCTCCCAGTACGAGCCAATCCTTTCTACCTCGTATCCTAGTAATTTCCCCTTGAGTATGCCATTCTGTCAGCCGCTCTGGGCAATCTGATGACCAGGGGCTGGCACTGAATTGGTGCAGTTAGGGTCATGCAACATTTAATTAGGGCTGCTATTAACAGGACTCCAACAGCAGGATGAGGCCAACCTGCAGTGTTGACCTCAACCATGCCCAGGATCCTGATCTCAGCCTGCCACACAATTCCAGAAACCATCAGGTTATGTCTTAAAAACCAGTTGGCTTTCTCCTTGTTTCTCTACTGACCTTTCCACTTGGTTCGAGGCATTCATTGATCCAGGCATGGCAGCATGTGTTCGTGATTGTGCAGATTCTACCTGGGCTCTCAAGGAGAAAGTCTGGGGCAATTCTTTCGTCCATAGCAACCCTGGCCAGGGAGTTGGCTGCTGACCTGAATGCACTGCAGGGCAAAGTGGTGTTACTGACCACTTTCATGAAAGTTGGGGACAGATTTCATACCACCTTTTTAATTGGATCATTGTCATTACAGGGAAATTGCCCATAGGATGCACATAAAATAATGAGTCAGTTAACCCTACAGGAAGCTTCCCTGAGTAACCAAGGGCAGTCTCTGGAGAGATTGTCATGGTCCCCTGAGAGCTTGCTGGTGATGTTTTCCGAAACACCTACAGGTCTCTCATGAACACCCCTAAGATGTCAATAACAGGGTTTTCAGGTGGAGGGCAAGTTAATGCTGATTTCCATAAAAAAACACAGGCTTTGGGTGCACGTGATGCCCTGGAAAGGAAGTGTTGTTGACGGTTTACCGCTGGGCGTTGTGTCACTTGGAGGACACAGGTTGTCAGGGCTTTGGGCCAGCTGGTAGGCCTGAGTTTTCACTTGAGCCCACATCCTTTCATTTAGCCCTTGTTTTTGGAAGGACCACCCGAGGGCAGTTAGTCCCTTTTGTCTTGTTTGCTGTTAGCTGAGTGGTGTTTGTCTGCCCCATTGAATGACTGAGGGATGGCTGGGGGGGGGGTGCCTGGGATAAATGTTTCCGATAGACTTCTGCTTCTCTTAGATTTATTGGTTTGTTAGGGGTTGGCAGATTCAGGTGTCAGTTATCATAAATTTAAGGTGCCTGTTACAATGGAATCTTTTTCAACCTTAAAAAAATTAGGAAATCCTGCCATTTGCAACAACATGGATGAACCTGGAGGACATTATGATAAGTAAAATAAGGCACAGAAAGACAAATACCGCATGCTCTCACTTACATGTGGAATCTAACATAGTGTAACTCACATAAGCAGATAGTACAAGGGTGGTCGCCAGATGTTAGGGGGAGGGGGAAGTGGGGAGATGGTGGTCAGAAGGTACAAACTTGTCAGTTATAAGATGAATAAGTTTTGGAGACCTAATGTACTGCATGGTGACTATGGTTAATAATGTACTATATACCCGAAATTTGCTAAGAGTGGAGCGTAAGCATTCTTACCAGACAAGCAAAAGGTAACTGAGGAGATGGCTGTGAGGCGATGGATAGGGAATGTGGTAAAACACTCAGTACGTCACATTGGATATCTTGAGTGCATGTGATTTTTGTTAATTATACCTCAGTAAAGCTGAAAAAAATTTAAGGTGCTCACAACAGTTTGGGAGAGCCTCTCCAGGGTGTTTGGCTTCTGAGGGCAGCTCCAGGGCAGTTCTGAAAAATAAAGGAGGAATGCTCTCTGCACCCCTACCTCTGGGGTATAACCTGTTTCCTCCCCAGATGCTGAGGCTACTTCTCTCCCTCCACCTCCACAAATCTGTGTGTCCCATTCCAGTAGCTATTATATATAACTTCACTTTTTTTTTTTCATTTACTATGGTTAACTCTTATTCCCTGAAGGGGATTTTTACAAAACTTACAGGGAGCCATTATGCCTCCCACTTTGGGCCACAGTGTACCCATGGTCATTACCCTTGTGACCTAGGACCATGTGAATCCCACAAGAGGCTCCAGGTGGCTGGCCCAGACTTAAGTTCAAATCCCCTAAGCCCTCTTTTGGCCGGCTGCCACATGGAGGGATGCCACCCAGGCTGGCCTGGGATTCTATAGGGGAAAGAAAGAAGCAGCATGCCCAGGAATGGTTAGGGTGGGATCCCAGAATTTCAGGTTGGTCTGCACCCCCCCATCCCTTCTGTCCTGATATTACCCAGGAAACTGCTGAGAGAGGATGATCCTTTTCCAGGGACAGCCACAATCAGCAAGCAAACTGCCTTACTGTGTTGTGTGGACTAGGAGGAGATGAAGGAGATAGAGGGAGAAATCTTTGAGTCCATTTTTTTCAGAGGCTCTTCCAGTGCTCAGCAATACCAGATGCCTGTGGATCCTAGGGAGGCACGGAAAGCCTGCTGAATACCTTGACTTTTAACCCATTGTTTAGTAGCATTAGTGTAAAAGGTGTGTCATTGTCAGACTCTGAATAGTCAGGGAACCAGACACAGCAAGATTCATGTCAAGGGTCACAGTGGTGTGCCTGGAGTCTGAAATTGGACTAGAATATCAACACCATAACCTGGAAAAATGTGAATGGGGTGTGGAGTCCTGAGAGGAGGTCCAAAGATTGACTGTAGTCAGTCTTCCAGGAGTGGGAGGAGGTAACAGTCCTTGTCATGTGGCCTCCCTCACTGCAAGAGGAATGGGTCAGCTTCCGGCAGGAGTCCTGAGTCTGGCATGCAGTGGTAGCCTCTGCATCAGAAGCACAGTCCTTTACTTTGTGCCCGTGGAGGGTGGTGGACGTATTATTGTGCAGGATGATGACGGATGCAGGCAGCAGTGGTGGCAGTCTGGGCAGTGTAGGCTCAATCAACAGCTTGGCTCCAGTCATTGCATCATGGAACAGCCCTTTCTGCAGGCATCTGTGTGAGTCACCCATGTGGTTCAATCCGTATCCCTAAAGAGAGGCGTCTTTAATCTGCTAGTCTGTAGTTTTCTAAAAGGCAGACCAAAGTAGCTAGGCTTTTGGCAATAGCCCAGGAGTCAGTAAAAATATAACAAGATTTCACCCAGGGGATATCAGCCAGAGCTATGGGGATGGCCTTGAGTCCTGCCCACTGAGCAGGTGGCCATGTGAACTTTCGCTTCTTTGTATCTGGAGCTGAGCTGAACAGCCACAGCATCCCAGTGGGTACCACTGGGTTCCAGCTTAGCCAGACGACCCATGAACAAGGCCCAGGCATTTAGGGGACCCCGGTGAATCGAGGGTTGTAATGAGGCAGCAACTGTGCTTTGGGTAGTGTAGTGGGGAATGAAGTTTTCCCCAAAGGGAAAACTACCACTTCTCCACATTAAGCCTATAGACTGCTGGGGCCTGGCCAGCGGTGTTCTTGAATGCACCACTTCTATTTGACAAGGGAACTTGTTTGGCCCTTCCCACCTTGGTAGTCGTCGTGTTAGAGTTGACTGAAGAGTCACAAGGCTCCATCATTCAGATGTCCAGTTTTGACAAGAGCTTGATAGCAAGCTAATAGCTGCTTGTCAAAAGGGGTGTACCTGGTGGCTGTGTCGCAGGTGAGGAGTTGGAAACCTTAAAAGGCACCTCCAGGCGCAGGCTGCCTCCTTTTGCAAGAGGCTTCAGTTGGCAAAACATCAGCCACAGAGACTGGCGCCTCAAAGGTAGAGAATGTGTCATAGGTTGCCGGAGAGCTTGCCATGCAGTGACGGGTTAGGCACTATTCAGGATGCTGGTTTGTGTGTTAGCCACTATACAGGACCTAGTAGAATGTCTGTGTGGACCATCTCAGTGAGAGTTCAACTGGAGAAGCAAAACCAGTAGGGGAAAAGAAATAATACACACAGAGAGCACACAAGGAATTGGCTTACTCAGTTGTGGGTCTTGCTAAGCGAGGCTCAAGTCCAGGCTGGCAGCCGATGAAGAGCAGGCTGGACACCGTATGCGTGAGCCGAAGCTTGTTGTCCCAAGTAGTGGTCAGGAGGGAGGACCCAGGAAGAGGGAGAGCAGTTGCAGACCCAGGTGCTATTTGGTTGTCTCTGGGCTCAGGGAAAGCTTATGTTATCCTAAGGGGCTTCTAACTGATTGAGTCAGTCCCACCCAGGATAATCTCCCTTTTGATTACTGACTTGAAACTTAACACCTGCAAAATCCCTACCTAGCAGCACTTTGATGTGATTGAATAACTGGGGGAAGGTGTGTGTATGGTACAAAACAGCCACTGCCCCATCCAGCCTCTAACTCTCTGGAGCAAACGTTCCCGTGGCCCACCTGAATCGGAAACATACTAGAAAGCACATTGTAAGGACTTTAGTTCAGGTTGGCCACACTGACACATCACATAGCCATCCCAGGCACATACTGTTTTCAATACCCAGAGTCCAACAAGGTGATAGGCTTCCTTTTTGGTGGTGACAGGATGAAGAGCCATTTTCCTCTGATGGCCAAAGGGATTAGTCATTATAAATGCACCCACATAGTCCCAAGAAACTTGGTGAGTAGTCCTTGAATTCTGCTGGCAGAGATGTGATCACAGCCTGGTGAAAACCATTGAGACTGAGGCTTCTGACTTGCCAATGGACAGGACATCATTTTATGTAATGAAAACTTGAGACGTCAGAGGGTAGGGGCAGTTGCTTTATATCCTGACCACCCACTGGTGACAAATGGTGGGGAGATTGTCCTACTGACATTTCTCCATCTGCAGCTCTTCCTGATTGGGAGAACCCCCTCTGGCTTTATGTACAGGGAAGTAGAAGTCTCTGTGACACACCACTTTCTACTGTACATTCAGATATAGAAACAATAGCACATTGAATTGGCACAAAGGACCCCACCTACTGTGAATCCTGTCCAAACCTTTTTAGTAGAATCTGTGTAACTCCCTGCCCCAGGGCCAGGTAGCATGATGACTTGGGTGCCTGTATTCACAGAGTCATAAAAGTTTGTGTCGCCTTTCTGAAGTTCTCCAACTTGGTTGGGTGCATAAGGTTTTCAGTTCCTCTTAGGGACAGGGATACCCTGGATCACTCCTATCATCTTTCTCTTTAAAGCAGATGTCATGGTGGAGGGCAAGGGGAGGGATCAGGGGCATTGGGGGAAACTGGCTGTGTGCCAGTAAGCGAGGTACATTTACTTCCAGTTTCAAATGGCCTGGTGGTTACTTATGGCTCAGCCCAATGAACTGTTCGGTCACCTAAAGATCTATGTATGCTCATTGCTGACATCATCTGTTTTAGCTTTGGGACTCCTACATTCAACAGCTACAGCCACATTGCCTCTCACCTGGTGCCATGGTGCCTGCCGCCTCAATGTCATGATGACATCCCTTCCTCCTGGCACCCAGAGGAGAGTGGGCAACAACCACAGCACCGCTGGGCAGCTTGTTTCAGTCCGGTCTTTTGCTGCTCACCTTCTAGACATTAATGTTACTGCTCCACACCCACCACTTATGCAAGAACGTTTGCTACTGGATCCCATGGAATCTTCTCATATCACCTAAGCCCACAGACCCTTGTCTTTTCTGTTTCAGAAAGCTATGTCTCTGCCAGCATTCTCATCCTTGTCACCAACAACTGTTGAGAACTGTGCTGGGTATGAGATTTTACCCTACTCGCAAGCCGACACATGTGCCTGGCATTTTACTGGATGCTGGCAGAAGACACGAGACTTCTGGGTCAGAGACCAAGACCATATCACTCACAGCGCAGCCAACAGCATCAGCTGGTTAAAGGAAAAACTTTAGATAAATTAAATCTAACAGTGTTTATTTAAACAAAGAGGGATTCATGAGTTGGGTAGCACTCAGAAACAGAGGGTGTTTAGAGAGCTGCACCCTAGCAGTGTGAGCAGCGAGTCACACTGCCAAACAGAAGCAAAGAAGAGAATGACCTGATTTGGCTGCAGGTGGGTATTTGCCTTATTTGGGTGTGGCGTGAGGAGGCATTTGCTTTATTTGCATATCGTCTGATGGGAGGTCCTAGTTGTATAACCAATTGGCTGGTTGGTCGTTTGTGATTTGTGAGGCGTATTTTTTTTTTTTTTTGAGTCAATTACAAGAAATGTTTCCAAGTCATATTCAAGTTTGCTTACATAAGACCTCTGGCTGCGGAGACAACCTCAGGCGAATGGCCTCCTTCTTATTTGTGTCAACAAACTTCATGTTTGTGTCAGTTTCTCTTGCCTTGTAAGTCCCATGGGAACAATGCGGAGTGGCCTTGATGGCTGCGGCACACGCAGTGGGTTTGTGTCATAGGTGTAGAACCCTGAGTTTAGGTAATCCAAACCTTGATCCCGGCAAAAGACACGTGACCCTGGGTCAGAGACAAAGGACTGTGTTATACCCCAGCCAATGGCAGCTTCGTGTTTGTGTCCATTCCTCCCACCCTGTAAGTCCCACAGGGGCTGCCGCAGTGGCTCAGGTGGCTGTTGCATACACAGTGGGATTGTGTTGTGGCTGTAGAACCCCAAGTGTAGGTAATTCCTTCTTCATAAGGGGCTATGAGCAGAACTTGCCTAACCTTACCCTGGAGGGATATGTTATTATTTACTGGACAGTCTGGTGGGAGGTACTGTCTGTCTTTCTAGACTGTTCACTCTACACACATTCTTGAAAACGGCATGCAGAAGTGTGAGAGACCCATGGAGAAATGTCGCTAAACACACAGTGCAAGGATTAACATTCTCACTGGTGATTGTGAATCAAGAAATATAGAATTTATATTCAATATACCTTGTTTAAGAAAGAAAGTATGCGAAATAGTCTTTCCAAATGGCTAAGTCTCCAACCCTTTGGAGAACTTCGCTGTCCAGATTGGTTAGTTTCCTGAGAGTCTCACATGCCTTGAGCAGAGGAAACAAGTTACGGTTTTGTGCATTTGCCCCAAATTGAAGGTCTTGATGACAGGTCTGTGGAACTGTAAATGCTGATTTGTCAGAAGGTGGTACATTCTAACTGTGAACAGTAGTCAAGGATTTATTTATTTGGAGTTGGTTATGACCGTTCCTCTGGAGAGGCAGCTACTAACGCCACTATGCAGTAAAGCAGGTACCGCACGGAGAAGCATGTGCACAGGTACCAGAGGTAGCTAATGCTTATGTTGTATCCGCTGTGTTACCCAAACCCCTAGAGATGGAAGATTTTTTTTTTTTAGTCTATCTAAAAATGGTTGAGGTTGGCCAGGGGTGGTGGCTCATGCCTGTAATCCTAGATCGCTGGGAGGCTGAGGCAGAAGGATAGCTGTGGGAGCTCAGGGGTTTGATACCAGCCTAACCCACCAACAGTGAGACCCCATCTCTTCCAAAGAAAAAAAAGACAAAGAAAGTACACAAAACAACAAAACCCAGCTGGGTGTTGTGGCGCATGCCTGTAGTCACAGCTGCCCAGGAGGCTGAGGCAGAAGGATCACTTACCACCCAGGAGTTGGAGCTTGCAGTGAGCTACAGTGACATCACTGCACTCTACCCAGGGCAATTGAGTGACACTCTGCCTCAACAAAAACAAACGTGGCAACTGAGCACCCCCTCACAAACACGCCCTCTTCATTTAAAAAAAATGGTTGAGGTTGAAGATTTTAAAATCATTTATAAATTAATGTTGAAAATATCTTTCTCAAAAGTTTTATTGTTAGTGAAAGATTATTTAACTGATTTTTTTCTAGAATAATGCTTTAATTTGCATTATGAAGCTAAACAGAACTTATTCCTCCTAATTGTGACTTTGTACCCACTGACTAACCCTCTTCACTGTCCTCTCCTCCTCCCTCCTCAGTCTCTGGAAACCACTGTTGTACTCTGTGTTAAAGCAAATTTTGTTACCTTTTTTCTTTTTCTTATAATGACCAGCTTATGACCAGTTACTCAGGTCTATTTTTGGAATAAATTTTTTTCTCCTTCCAAGAGTTAAAAATTATGCTTTTGAAGTAGACCAAAATAGATTAAAATGGAATTAACATTTTACTTTTAGTCATAGTCTTAAATGTGAATTAATTATATTTTTCACTCTTATGGACTATAAAAGGTGAATGTTTATCATTCACTTACTAGCAGTGTTCTAGGTGCTCAGTATTTTTAGGAAGGGTAAAAAAAAATGTAGATCTCCCCACCCTCCACCCCTGGCCTTAAACAACATTTTTTTTTTTTTTTGTAAAATGACATATTTGAATGATATTTAGTACTTAACAATTATTTATTCCAAAATCATTAAGGTACAATTTCATAATTATTTGTACATTCAGTGATTTTCTTGGCAGAATTCTGCTTTTTCTACTTTTATACCTGGTTATCTGTGATGGTTTCATTTCCTCTCAAAAAATGACAAATAACTGTGTTTCATATTCATTTTATTGAATTATTTGTTTTAAAAGGAAAGTGATGGACTCTTGGCCTTGTGATACTGGTTCCTAAATCTAGAGGAATTAAGCATTCAGGGTGATATATATATCTATATATATCTTTTTTTTTTTTTTTTTTCCCAGCCTGCTCTTGGCTGAAGATTTGGCTGCTATGATTAGTTGAGATTCAGTTACCTGTTATAAGAAGAAACTTTCGGCTGGGTGCAGTGGCTCACGCCTGTAATCCTAGCACTCTGGGAGGCCAAGGCGGGAGGATCTTTTGAGTTCAGGAGTTCGAGACCAGCCTGAACAAGAGCGAAATCCCGTCTCTACTAAAAATAGAAAGACATTAATTGGCCAACTAAAAATATAAATAAAACATTAGCTGGGCGTGGTGGCACATGCCTGTAGTCCCAGCTACTCGGGAGGCTGAGGCAGGAGGATCGCTCGAGCCTAGGAGTTTGAGGTTTCTGTGAGCTAGGCTGACCCCATGGCACTCTAGCCTGGACTCTGTCTCAAAAAAAAAAAAAAAAAAAAAAAAAACCAAAACTCACAGGTTGCAGTTTGTTTACATATTTAGTTAGGTTACAGTTTTCTAAGTACAGAGGCAGCTTTAGGGCAAATTTATTTAAATTTAGCAGTGGTTAGAACCTTACTTTATTTTTTTTTTGAAAGTTGTACCTTTTTCATTTGGGTAAGACAAACTTTAAAGCAAACTTGATATATAACAAGTTTGATTTTATAATACTTAAATTTAGGGAGCAGGTATAACTTTATAGGATATTTCAATTTTTCAAAACGATTCACTCTCGGAGTCTCTTAAAATTCCAGTCATATGTATCACTTCTCAAAAATCTCCCTGTCACATGAAGGAAGTTCAGCCAGTGCCTGATGGTTATAGAGCTTCTCCGTATTAACCACCTTAGTGCTGGAGCGCTCTTCCTACACTGGAAGCTTCTAACAGGTAGCTCATTTTGGATTCCATTCTTTTATAAAAAGGTCAAGAGCACATGCTTTCTTCAAATACTGGAAGGTAGATGTACTGTTGTTTTGGTAATACAGTTAATCCTGATTATTGGCAAATTCTATATACACAAATTCACCTGCTCACTAACATTTATTTGTAACCCCCAAAGCAATACTCGAGGTGCTTTCTAGATAATTCTTGGACATGTGCAGAGCAGTGAAAGATTTGAGTCACCCAACACTCAGGCTCTCAGCTGAGGTCAAATAAAGCGATGCTCTTCCTCCTTGTTTCAGCTCTTACATTGTCAACAGCTGTCCAGTTTGTGGTCTATTTAGTGCCCTGTACTTCTCATTTTTGTTTTTTTGTTGGTGATTCTGCTATTTAAAATGGCCTCCAAGTGCAATTCAGAAGCACATCTAGAGTTCCTAAGCACAAGAAGGCTGGTATGTGTCTTATGAGAAAATATATATTAGATAAGTTTTG
Source organism: Microcebus murinus (assembly GCF_040939455.1). NCBI lineage: Eukaryota > Metazoa > Chordata > Mammalia > Primates > Cheirogaleidae > Microcebus > Microcebus murinus. Next base: position 11,039,518 of record NC_134111.1, read on the forward strand.
TTCAGGCATGAATTACAGTGCTGGGGGTTGTGAATTTAATGTTAATCAACAATGTATTTTACATTAAATAAGGCATCTTTAAACAGAAACACGCACAGAAAAGGTTATGTGTTGATCCTTTGATGAAAATGTGACAAGAGCCTCATGGGACTCTGACCCTGTATTTCCCCTGGCAGCAATGGTTCAGGATTTGTTAATTCAGTGTTTGCAGCCAGCTTTATAAACCAACTGCCACAAATAACCAGAATCCTCTGTAGTTACATGTTTTTCTTTTTGAGCTCCCGCCCCTTTTATGTGCTGTGCCTAGTTTTTCACCTTAGGGGCCTGCCCCTGCTGGTTCCTAGCTCTTCAGTGAGAACCCTCCTGTGGAGGGAGGAGGAGCTTGTGGAGGAGAGTGGTGGGCAGGTTAGGGGGCCCACGTACAGCTCCTCCTGGCTTTCCTTAGTTGCTGAGCTTCCATCACAGGCCGGAGACTGCAGGTTGAAGGCCCATCTCAGCTGTAGGGGCTCAAAACTCCCAAGCCATGCTTCCCTCCTCACAGTGCTGGAGCCTGAGCCAAAAAAGCAGCCCTGCATAGGGACCAGGGAATTCTGTAATACCAGAACAGGTATTACAGGCAGAGAGGTTTAAAGATCTTCCTAAGCCCTAGGCACTCTTACTTTTCAAAGTCCCACCTGGGTCATATAAAATGTATTAGAATATACCAATATCCCACATTAAATATAACATATATATAATTATGAATGCAATTGAGTTGCTATTGAACTTTATGTTTTGTAGATATTAAACATTTTGATTTTTTAAAAATTCATATTCTGAAGCAATAAGATTTTTTTACAGGTCTCAAACATTTTCTTGGGCCGTGTGTCAGTGTGCAGGATTGGTGTGTCAGTGTGTCCTTAGGAAATGGGAGAATGCAGGTTGTCCTCAGCCCTTTCACTGCTCATCAGTTCTACAAACATTTATGGGGCCACTGATGTGCCTCATGCTACGCGAGTTGCTGGGACTGCAGAAATAAACCATGCAGTGTTCTTCCTTCAAGGAGCGTGCAGGCCAGGCCCCTAAAACAGATGTCAATAGGAAATGATGAGGTGTGGTGGCAGACAGAGGGGCCTGCAGCTCAGCCTGGGGGAGAAGAGGAGCTGACCCCAAAGGTGTCCTGCAGAAGATGGTCGCTGGGCTGAGTCTCAAAGGATGCTTGCATGGGAAGGCGAAGAGGGTGAGGTGCGGAGTGGGTTTGGAGAGAAGCTGGAGGTGGAAAGGAGTGGCAGAGGCTTGGCAGCAGCGGAGTAGGCATGGGAGCTGGGAGCTGTCATTGCTGTCATTGCGGCTGGAGGGACATGTGAAAGGCAGATTGTGGTGGTGACATACGCTGTCAGAGAGGCAGGGAGGGACTGTGTGTGGAAGGCCGTTTGTGCTATCCTGGACAAGTTCAGACTCTTCTGGGCATGTGACCTGCTTCTGCTGCCTCTGACTGCTGTTTGGATTGATTTCATATCTCTCAGGACTATCAGGAGTATAACAAAGTTTCTAGCTCTCCCTGTCCTTTCTGATATTCTGTAAGTTCTCTATTGTTTACTTTGTTCAATCATCTCTTCTTTCTTAAGAACAAATGGAAATAGATGAATTTTTAAAATAACTTTTTGTTGATGCATAATATATACATCAGAAAAGTGCAAATATAAGCATACCACGAAATAGCTTAATTTAAAACATATGATCATTACTAAAACATCAGGAAATGTTAACAAGTATATAAATCAAGTAACAGCCTCTTGGATTTCTACCACTCAGAGATAGCCACTGTCAACATTTTGGTAAACACATATTGAAAATTTCGTTACAGGTTACCCATTCACATCCAGAAAAGCTGTATGATTTTTTGTTCTTGCCAATTATATAGACAAATATTTATTTCTCCATATCCTTGCCAACACCAGTCTGCCCAGTTTTTTATTTTTTTTTATTTTTGCCAATCTGATGGCAAAATTGATATCTCTTGCTATTTCTATTGCAGTTCTTTAGTGAAAAGTAAAGTTGATCTTTTCACATTATTGACTTTTAAAAGAAATTTACGGCCGGGCGCGGTGGCTCACGCCTGTAATTCTAGCAGTCTGGGACGCTGAGGTGGGGCATTGCTTGAGGTCAGGAGTTCGCAACCAGCCAGAGCAAGAGCAAGACCCTGTCTCTACTATAAATAGAAAGAAATTAATTGGCCAACTAATATATATAGAAAAAGTTAGCCGGCCTGGCCAGCATGCCTGTAGTCCCAGCTACTCAGGAGGCTGATGCAGTAGGATCGCTTGAGCCCAGGAATTTGAGGTTGCTGTGAGATAGGCTGACCCCACGGCAGTCTAGCCTGGGCAACAGAGTGAGACTCTGTCTCAAAAAAATAAATAAGTAAATAAAAGAAAAGAAATTTAGCCAATTGCATGCTAAGTACCTTTACCCACATCTCTATTGAGATATTGGTCTTTTCTGATGTTTTTATGTTATTATATTTATTAACATTTTTCTTGATGGTTGCTCTTTTCTATTTGCTTGAAGCCTTTCTTACCTTAAAAATTACAAAAATATGTACCTATTTTTCTGCTGTCTCTCTGATTTTATAGTTAAATTTAAGTATTTGTTCCATGGAAAGGTTATTTTTATAAAAGGAGATGAGAATCCAACAGTACTTCTCTGCAACTGACAAGTTTTCTCAATGCTATTCACTAAACAAGCTATTTTCCCTATTAATTTAAAATGCCACTTTTATCTTATGCTAAATTTTCTGTAATCTTATTTCAGAGTTTTCTGTTATGTTCCACTGATTTGTTCATTTGTTCCTGTGCCAGTATCACAGTTTACATTACTATAGCTTGATTTTTGCGTGAAAATGCTTGTTATTGGATTTTATAAGATTATGAAAATCATAGGAACTTATTCACATATGATTGTTGCTTTATAAGATGTTTTAATAATTAGTGCCAATGGTCTCTTTTTCCTTCTTTTGTAACTTTACTGACAAAGCTCACAAATTCTTTCAGATGGATTTTAGAAATGTTTGTGCCAAGTTTCCCAAACAGCCTTTCTATGTTTTGCTTGGGATTTTACTCAATCTATAGATCAATTTAGGTAGTGAGGACTAAGCTTTGATCTTTTTCTTTTGCTAAAAACTCTTTCCTAAGGAGGCCAGCTGGGTCAGGCTGACAAACACTAAATTCCCACTAAGCTGCTTTTGTTAACCAAATAAAGCCATGGTTTACTTCCCAACCTGATTCTAGTCTGGCATTAACATCACCTAAAAGATAAGAAGCCCCTATCTAACTCAAGCATCCTAGCAGATGCCTATCATAAATTTAAAATATCTTAACTCAAGCATCCTAGCAGGTGCCTATTGTAAATTTAAAATGTCCTCTTGTTTGGACCTCCCAGAGTGCTCACACCCTTATCTTAAAATAAGCATATCCTTTCTGGTCTTCTAGATAAAGTCTAAGTCTCTCAGCCAATTGCCAGCCAAGAAATCTTTAAACCCACCTATAACCTGTAAGCCCCTGCTTGGAGATGTCCCACCTTTTTGGGCCAAACCAATGTATGCCTCTCATGTATCGATTTGTGACTTTGCCTGTAACCCCTGTCTCTCTGAAAATGTATAAAACCAAACTGTACCCCAGCCACGGTGAGTCCACTTGCCCAAGGCCTCTTGGCAGTGGCTCCGGGTCATGGACCTCAAGTTTGGCTCAGAATAAATCTCTTTAAAATTATTTTACAGAGTTTGGCTTTTTTCCATTGACAGTAGAATTGATTACTTTTCAACTTTGAACCTTTGTAGTTAAGAATATGGTCTGTCATTTCATTTATTTAAATCTTTTATGTCCTTGAATATTTTTTAAAATTAATTTGTCCCTAACTTTATTGTTGTTGGTTTCTCTGTCCTTTCATTTGAGGAATGCCTTTTAAACTTGATCAGATTCTTTTTTTTTTTTTTTTAAGTAGGTCAAACCTTTTGGGGAAAATGCCAGATTTTAAAATCTGTAACATCACTTCCTAAACTGCCTCGTAAGTATAGCACTCTCCCTAAGCTAACAAGCTGTGTGACCCACCATCCTTAAGGCAAATTAGATAATGGTCCTTCTGGTAGTAGCTATTCTTCAGTTACTGAGTATAAATTACAACAAATTTCTGAGAAAGATGACAATACATTGTTGACTAAAATTAGATATGAACACAAATTTGGAGTTTTAATCGAAAACTTCAACTATTTAAGTACAACATTTGAGCACTTAACTTCACTTAACTTTTTATTAAGTGAAAAAAACCAAACCTACAATTATAAAACAGTTTGATAAGGCATGCAGGTGCCAGCCTGCCCAGCCTTGGTTTCATCACACTTGGGAATTTATCTTTACCTGCTACTTATATGAACTGTTTTATACCCAAACCTATTCTAGCCTAAGTAAAGCAATAATGATAAAAGTAGCTGCTGTTTATTGAGATGCCCTATGTGCTAGAAACTGTCTTAATTGTTTAATGTATGTTAATTTCTTAATTCAAAGAGCAACTTTTTTTTTTTTTCCTGTTTGTTTCTATGGAGCATTTCACTCTCTCCATATTTTATTTATTTTATTTTATTTTTTTTAGATAGGTTTTTGCTCTGTTAGTCTGGACAAAGAGCAACTTTTTAAGGAATTCTCCTTACTTTACATATGCGACAGTTGCAGCTAAGAGGCAGAGTTGATGTTTAAGTTAAATCTGTCCAGCTCTAAGCTCTCTGGGGTCGTGGGCTGCATTGCAGGGCTTCCTGGAGTGTGTGGATATAGGTGTATGAATGTGGGTGTATTTTGGAAGGGTTTTTTTGTTGCTCTTTGGGGGTAAGTGAGAGGAGGGAGAAGTAGTCATCGCTTTAGCTAACCTGTTAACACTGCTCTAAAATATGAGAAGGTGTTTATGATACCTTTCTTAAGAGCTATTTATTCTGTATTAAGTACTTTAGTATGTTTTGCATTTTAATTCTGTAGATTTTGCTGAACTGCTATTATTTCGTGGATTCTAGGAATAGATTTTCTGGGGAGCATTGTAAACTAGGTTTACTAAGAAATAGTATAGTAATTAATATTGGAATTATCAAAAGATTTGTTAAGCTCGTTAACCACTAAACAAGATTGTAAGTTTGAGTCCTTATTTTAGGGGGAAAAATCTATTTTCAGGTCCTTTCGAACCACTCATTTAATTATAAACAGCATGCTGATTATAATTACAAATTATTTTTATGCATTAAAACAATTAGACTTTGTGCTTTTTATATGTAATGTGCTGTATATTCTCTCATACTTAAAGTAAAATAGTTGTATAAGCAATCTAACATTCAGAGAGACTTTCCAGGCCAAATTAATGTATCTTGTTTATGTAATGAAATATTACATAATCTCAGATATCTAAGATATCTCTCAGATATCTAAGAGGCATAAAGACTAATATAATACCTATATGCCTAACATCTGCTTAAGACATTAAAATGTTAGTAACATAATTGAAGGCCCAGTGTATCCCTCCCCAACTGCATAATTCTTCTTCTGCCTCAGATATAACAAATAATTGTTTCCTTTTAAACATAATAAAAACTGTTTATAAGCTTTATATAATTGGTAGTACTCTATACTCTGATTCTTTTGCAACATTTTTTATACAGTATTTTTGGGATTTATCCATGTTGCTGTATGTGGTTTTAGTCCATTCATTTCTATTGTTTGTAATATTCTGCTGATGAGTAGCCATCATTTACATTGTCCTGGGGATGGGCCGTTAGTTGCTTCCAGTTTTTGCAGTTATCAAACTATGCTGCTATTAATGTTTTTTATAGTTCTCCTTGTGCGTATGTGTGAGATTTGCTAGGGCATCTATGTGTGAGTGAAATTGTTGGATTGAAAGGTATCTGTATTGTCGGATCAAAAGGTATTTGTTATGTTCAGTTTTACTAAATATTGCCTAATTATCTCCAAAAGTAGTACCCCTTTGGGTGGCCAACTTCACTGATTAGGTTCTCATTGTGTTCTACTCACTTGCCAACACTAGATATTGTCAGACTTTTAAAATTTTCAGTTCTATGAGTGATATATCTCATTGTTATCTTGAATTTCTGTGATTACTAGTGAGGTTGTACATCTTTTCTTACATTTATTATTATTGTAGGTATTTTCCCCAAGTACTTACTTTTATTGTATATTATGGTTGAAAGCTATGTGCAAAGTTGAAAGTAGCATGAAGTAGCTACTGCTGGATAGAAGTACTACTAGCTATACCCTACTTGCATCTTTAAAACAAATGGGTTGCTTTTTGGTACTTTGGAAAGTAAATATGAAAGAGTTAGAGTTACATCTTTCAATACAAATAAATGAAAAATGATACTGAGAAAGTTATTGAAGCTACAATATACCATTTATGTAACTGTGTACTTGTGGGCATCTTACTTCACTTATTTGTGTTTCACTTTTTCTGTAAACTAGGATAATCATACCAACCTCTCAAGGTGATTGGGGGGAGTGGATAGTCAATGAAATAATGTACGTAGAGTGCTTAGAATAGCGTCCGGCATGTAAGCACTGTTGGCATATAATAGATAGTGCTGTTACTGTTTTGAACAATAATCTATTTTCTGTAGGCTCAAATGATAGGGAATAAGAGTGTAAAATCATGTGTTGGAATGATGTGTGCAAGTCACTGCTCTACCTACCCAGGACAGAAAATGCTAGTGGAATTGGGGAGGCTACATAGGGCCTTTAGTTGTATTTTATTTCTAAGAATTGATGAAGATGCATCAGAATGTTAATTTTTTTTCTTTTTTTTTCTGAGACAGGGTCTCACTCTGTTGCCCAGGATAGAGTGCAGTGGTGTCATCATGGCTCACTGCAACCTCACAGACCTGGGCTTGGCTCATTCTCCTGCCTCAGTCTCCCAAGTAGCTGGGACTATAGGCACGCGCCACCACACCCAGCTAATTTTTCTCTTTTTTTGTAGAGACAGGCTCCTTCTCTTCCTCAGGCTGGTCTGCAAGTCCTGACCTTAAGCAATCCTCCAGCCTTGGCCTCCCCAAGTGCTAGAATTACAGGTGTGAGCCACTGTGCCTGGGCAGAATGTTAAGATTTAACAGGGCAGTGTGATGGGTTTTTAAAAACTGTTTGCTTAAAACAATTCAAAGTAAAAAAATGTTTTTTAAACATAGAAAAAAATCTGGTAATTTTGCAGACTTTTTTTTGGAGGAAATAATTTGGGATGATTTTTTGATAGTATTTTAGAAAGCCTGGACTTTGGAATTAAATTGATGCTTGCATGCTGGCGCCATTATTTACTAGCTTTATGACCTTGAGCAATTGATGCAATCTCTCTCTGAGTAAATCTCGTCTTTAAAATGAGGGCATAATACCTCGTGGTTTGATGAGAGAATTAAATGGGATAACATTAGCACCTGGCATGTGAGATTAGTACTTAGTTTGAGGATAAAACATACATACTCAACTTAAGTAATGTGAAAGATGGGTAGCACCATGGCATGTAATTAAATCAGCCCTGAAATCTGGCAGCATTTGTGAGATTGAAGTGCTGCCTGTTGACAGTTGACTCTAATATCAATGCACTTCTACCTGAAGGCCAATGGAAGAGCCCTCAGGCATAGACAACCCAAAGCAGTCACGTGCCTGTGTTTGCCTGCGTCCGTCTACACGTACCTGTGTTTGGCTGTCTTGCTTCTCCCTGTGCAGACAGACGCACGCACCCCACTATGTTACTTCTGTTCATCTTCTGCGCCCCGACAGTTTTCTGACAATCAGAATGTCTGTGACTGTGACAAAGCTGTCCAGGGTCCCAGTGGATGGGAGTGTGTAGCCTTGAGACCCTCCTGGGTGCCCTGGAACCTGGCTTCTGCTTGGGCCTGTCAGAACCGTACAGCACGTACTACCTAAATTCTTAGAAACCCTCTAGACTTGAATAGTCTCCTCTCAAGACTACACGGGGAGACTTTGTAGCAAGGCTACAAAGGATCTAAAACCACTTCCTCTCAGTGCAGCTCTTCTCTTTTGAGCCTGCCCATGTTCCTCCCTGAGAGTGTACTTTTGCTTTCCGTAAAAGCCTTCTATGCTTGGCTTATGTGGTGTGTCTTGAAATTCTTTTCTTGACACACACCAAGAACTTGGAAAAACCTCCACTTGGAGGCCGGTAACAAGCAGGTGTTTGGTACCTGGAGGTAGCTATCTAGGTTTGGGAGATAAGTAAGATTAAGTAGCATAGAGCAACAGCGGCTAGATGATGGAATGTCTTGTGGGCCATGATTAAGGGAGCTTGGATTTTATCTATAAGAGTAAATGATGAAGAATTACTGAGGCATTTTCAGAAGGGAAATGAGTTTAATGGTTTTGAAATGTAACAGGAAGATGAGACTCAAGGCAAGAAGATCTGCTTGGGGGCTATTTAATAATTCAGGTAGAGTCAATGGTGTGGCAGTAGGCATGGGAATGAAGAGGAAGGAAGTCTAGAAATGCAAAAAAGAAAAAAAAAAAAAAAGAACGGTACAGCACAGAGGAGGTGGGCTGGTTGCCGGGGAGCCGATCGTGGAAATGCAGGCCAGGTGCTGTAGATAACCGTGAGTTGGTTTCATTTAGACTGTTCTCCTGTCTCTTGCCACAGGAATTTCTTCACATGGCTCCTGAAGAAGTGACCATCACAGTTCGCCTCATACGTTCCTTTGAACATCGCAATTTCAAACCCGTAGTGTATCATGGAGTTAACTTGGACCAAACTGTAAAGGAATTTATAGCATTTTTAAAGCAAGGTATGAGATGTGATAGCCATTTTGTTTTATTAGTATTTTGAAAAAATAGTTGACTATAACATTAATAATAACCTTTTAAAAATACCACAGTACTTTGAAAAATGAATCTATGTTCTGAGCCAGGTGCTGGGCTAGCTCCCGTTCTGGGCCTTGGCATCTGCAGACGTGCCTCCCCCATGTTTTCTTGTTTAGTAGTATGTGCCCTCATCAGGGATTGCTGCCATCATGTTTAGCTGCTGCTGCTGCTTTTTTAATTAAAAAATTAATATCTAGGTTTGTTTGTGATGGGCTTATGTATTGGGAGACTGATTGACAGGGCAGGGTGCTGTAGCTAATGGCATTACCCAGCTGAGCATGCGGGGCTTGTGTGGGGTGGGTTGGCAGGAAGGAAGCAGAAGCCTGTGCAGCCAGGAAGTCATGAGAGCTGCTGGTCACTGTGGTCACAGGACAGTGACCAGATCAACGGTGCTCACTTATCATTTCCAACTAAAGGGCATGAAGTCAGTCTTCATTCTGTTATGTCCTGTTATGATGTGTTTCTTATGTCTGTTTTTAATTATTGAAGTGTTCCAATCATTAAAATTTGATCAAACATCTAAAATAAGCTTTTATTATTTTAATTGAAGTGTAATTTATATATAGTACAAGGTACAGATCTCAGTGTACATGGGTTTTGACAAATGCATCACTTTATATCCAGGTTAATTTGTTTACTTTGACATAATTTCAGACTCACAGAAAAGTTGCAGGAACAGGACAAGAATTCCTGAATGCTCATCACACAGATTCCTCAAATGTTAACACTTTATTCCTGTCTCTCTCCCTCATTTTCCTCACTCCCCCCGGATTATGTAGCATCTTCAACAAGAACAGCACACTTTTAGAGAAGTGACAAGACAAAAGGACTTTGAATCTCTAACGGAGGCAACTTGTGGGATAGCAAGTAAACGGCAGACCGAGGCTAGTTAGTGGAGCTGGTTAAAGTGGATTCCTCTGGTGCCATCTCGAGATGGTAGGGTCTACAGTTGTCTTCAGTGGTTAACCTTTGCTCTCCCTGGTAGAGAGGGAAGCAGGATACCTTTTGTTTTTGTGAATCTATGTCCAGCTTTTAGGGAAATAGAGGGAGGGCAGAGACCTTTCCTGTATCTGCTGTTTCTTTCTTTCTTTTTTTTTTGAGACAGAATCTCACTCTGTTGCCTGGGCTAGAGTGCCATGGTGTCAGCCTCGCTCACAGCAACCTCAAACTCCTGGGCTCAAGTAATCCTCCTGCTCAGCCTCCTGAGTAGCTGGGACTACAGGCATGTGCCACCACGCCTGGCTAATTTATATATATATATATATATACACATATATGTATATATATGTATATTTTTTTTTTTTTTTTTGAGACAGAGTCTCACTTTGTTGTCCAGGCTAGAGTGAGTGCCGTGGCATCAGCCTAGCTCACAGCAACCTCAAACTCCTGGGCTCAAGCGATCCTCCTGCCTCAGCCTCCCGAGTAGCTGGGACTACAGGCATGCGCCACCATGCCCGGCTAATTTTTTATATATATATCAGTTGGCCAATTAATTTCTTTCTATTTATAGTAGAGACGGCGTCTCGCTCTTGCTCAGGCTGGTTTTGAACTCCTGACCTTGAGCAATCCGCCCGCCTCGGCCTCCCAAGAGCTAGGATTACAGGCGTGAGCCACAGCGCCCGGCCATGTATATATATTTTTTAGTTGTCCAGCTAATTTCTTTCTATTATTTTTAGTCAAGATGGGGTCTTGCTCTTGCTCAGGCTGGTCTCAAACTCCTGAGTTCAAACAATCCTTCCCCCTCGGCCTCCGAGAGTGCTAGGATTACAGGCATGAGCCACCACGCCTGGCCTATCTGCTGTTTCTTAATTGCCTTTAGCGTAAAATAATGCTTATGCCAAAGAGGCATATTTTGGGGTATCTTATCTTTGGGGTGGCATGTCCTGGCATCTCACAGTGTCAATTGCAGAGTGTTCTGCTTTTGAAAGGTCACCATCTAAAACATATTCAGGGTTTGAAGTAGAAAAAAACCCTACACTTTTATTTTTATGTGTATCATGGGTTACAGTGTTTCTTAGTGTTGAAACAGCAAGTGCTATGATGTTCTTGGTACCCTGCAAAATAGGTTCTTCTTGAAGTCCTTGAGAATGAGATGCAATTTTCAGGCTGCTACAATGGCAGGGGAAGATGTCTTCTCTCCAGGGTCACTGTGTTCTTTTCTTCCCAGGTACTAACGCCTTCCCCAGGGAGCAGTGTTACTGATCACAGTGACATGCCCAGACCTGCTTACTCACACCCTTCACACGCATCAGTAGTAACACAGCCACTGCTTGTTTCAATTGTGCGTGTAGCGAAATGTGTTCCACTGATTAAAAGGTGAACTTTTGGGATACAGACTTTTTTGAGTTGTGCCCAAGCCTATCTTTGCCATCTGCTTTGAGGTCCTGTAGAACTCTGAAAGGTCGGTGGCCACGTATTTGCCTTTTATGAATTGTTTACGTAACAAAGACCACATAGTTTGATAGTGAAGAAGTTTTGTGATACATGATAATAATGATAGCTAACATTACTATGCTAAATTGCATTAGCTAAGAGTTTTACCTGGATTATCTCATTTCATCCTGACAGCATCCCTCTAAAGTAGGGACTGTTACTATCTGCATTTTAAAGGTGGGTAAACTAAGGAACAGAGAAGTTAAGAAGCTTTCCTGAGGCCACACAGTTAATAAAAAGCAAAGCTGCAAATCACCCTAGGCAGTTTAAGTATAAAACATGTACTCTTAAGCACTACACTAAATTGCCTCTTTATTCTTCTCTACTGCCTCACTTGCTGGAGGAGGATATCTGAAATAAATGGATTCTCTCAGTGCCAAGAGTCTTTGAATTTAGTTCATCTTGCTCTAGCATTTTGAATGCTGAGGGTTGGAAGGATGGTTTCACATCATACTAGTGAATTTTGCACAGAAACAGTCATTGTGAAGAATAATCTCTTGGGGTTATTTTAGATGCCTTATTGCCTTTCTAAATGTTCTTTTCTTATCATACTCACTATTTTTTTTCCCATCCATGGCTTAACCTAGTCACCTGCCATAATCGTCTGTATCTCCCCTTAGCCAAGAAGCTTTGGTTAAATTTGATTCATTCTCTATTGAGAATGTTGTCCTAGAGCTTTGTACCATCAACACCTAAAGTCATATATACATATAATAAATATGAATGTGTGTATTTTTATATATATATAATGAACCTGTTGTTGACATGGGGGATGAATATTAAATATTCTGATCACAGAGGCACCATAATATATTACCTTCTATATATGATTATTTTTCTATATTAAGAATAGTACACAAACCAATTATTTAGATAATATGAGATTATTTTAATTCTTTGATTTGAAGCATTTCAATACTAATTAATAAATACTTCAGATCTGGCTTCTGAATGTAAAATCATCCCACCTGTGAAACAAAAGGGAGCTGTGGAAGTTCTGTCCAACTTTCCAGTTCGATCTGATGTTTTTCTCTTGATCAGACCAGGGTTATGGGTTTTGGAGAGGAAGATCACAGAGGTAAAGTGTCACTTTTATCACATCATATCAGGGGTATGTACTTTCCACACGATTTATGTTTCTTGATGTTGACCTTGAGCATGTGGCTGAAGTAGTATCAGGTTTCTCCTCTGTAAAATTACTCTTTTTTCCCTCTGTTTCCGTACTGTACTTTCTGGAAAGAAGCCATGTGTGCAGCCACAGTTAAGGACTGGGGAGTTATGCTTCCCTTTGTTTACAGTGGGATATGCATGTAATTCATTTGGAATTTTTTTGCATGGGAGGTTTTATTTATTTTCTTGCTCCAATTATTCTAGCTTTGGCCATTGAGAACTCTTTCAGTTGGCTCCTGTGCTCCTTTGGCATTTGCCATCTCTGTGTGTGTACATGTGTGTGTGCACGCACATGTATGTGTGTCAAGTACTTTCTTTCTGGTCCTATAGGATGGTGTGTGTGTGTGTGTGTGTGTGTGTGTGTGTGTGTGTTGAATACTTTCTTTCTGGTACTGCAGGATGTTCCAGATTCATCTTGTCTATTTCCTGTCCCATGCCTAGAATCAGCCCTTTGTCCAAGGAGTTCTGGTTCCTTTTTATTGGAAAATGTTATTAGAAACCAATACCTGGGTCCTAGATGTACTCATTGCTACTGGAGTGTCATTTCTTTTAGGCCCTTGCTTTGACAGAGCAAAGAAATATACTTGTAAGAATTATAACTACAAGTATATTTGTAACTAACGCATGCATATCTACAAATATTTTTATTTGAAACCATCTGTATCTATATGTGAAACATAAGTTTTTACTGATGTTTCTAACTAACCCATTACCACATGGATCATTCTAGCTTCCTCTCCTTGCTTACCTGTAAATTCCACACCAACAGTGAGAAACCTGGCTCCCACCATCTGCCAACCATTTATTTAATTCCATTATTCAGATACAGCAGTGTATCCCCATGGGAAGTAACTGGCTATCAATTAGAGTACACTGCCTATGTGCAGTTCCATTTGCTGTAGTCTTACAAAAATCTGTTCATTGCCAGAGTTATTTAGGTCAGCACCTTTTCTTCTACCCCCTTCAGGAGGTGGTTTCATACACTTGTAGTGCAGCTAGATACTCTTGTCGCCATTTGCTTTCTCTCCTGGGATCCCTGACTTTGTAAATAATTTTTTAAGACTTTATATATATTAAAGTTCACTCTTTGTGCTGTCAAGTTTTATGGGCTTTTGACACACGTATGATGTCATGTTGCTACCATCACAGTGTCATACAGAACAATTTCACTGCCCTAAAAACCCCTTGTGCTTCATCCTTCCCCTCCCTGCCCTGCACCCTGCCAACCACTGAGTCTTTTTCTGCCTCTGTGTCTTTTCCAGAGTATCACATAATTGAAATCATACAGTGTATAGCCTCTTCAGACTGCTGCCTTTGCTTAGAAACATGCATTGAAGGTTCCTCTATATCTTTTTGTGACAAGTCGTGTCTTTGTAATCTCCCTTAATCTGGAAATAGTTCCCCACTTTCTTTTGTCTTTCATTATATTGGTTTTTTAAAGAAAAATCTAGGGCAGTGTTTTATAGAATGTTACATAATCTGGATTTGTCTGGATTGTTTTCTCATGATTAGAATCAGGTTGAACGTTTTTGGCAAGATTACTACAGAGATCAGGGTTAACACAACAGCCTGCAGACTAATCTGACCTGCCACCTGTTTTGTGCGTAAAGTTTTATTGAAACACAGCCATGCCCATTTGTTTATATATAATATGTTTGCTTTTATACTTCATTGGCAAAGTTGCAGAGTTGTAACAGAGACTGCTATTGAGACAGAGACTGGCCCACAAAGCCTAAAATATTGACTAGCTGGCCTTTCCAAAAATAGTTGACCCTGATGTAGGTGATTCTTCCTTGTTGCATCACACCAGGAAGCGCTTAATGTCAGTTTGTCCCATTATTGGTGATATAGATTTAAATCGTTTGGTTAAAAGTATCATCCACCAGACTTCTTTTATATGGAAGTATCTTTCTAATTTATAAGTAGTCTATGGCGTGATAAGCATTGAGACTATTTGCATATTTTATTCCTAATGGCTTTAACATTTACTGATAATCCTTACCTGAATCATCAGTGGTTGCAAAATCGTGACTGTCCCAGCTCCATGATCCTTTCCACATTTATTATCTGGCATTTAACTGTAAAGAAACACTTCCTGTTACCCTTCTTTTTTTGAAAGGAACAGCAATTTTGCAGTAGCACAGTCATAGCATATTATCTCCTTACTATATAGGGACTATTCCTCTAACACATTGTTGAGGCAGTGCTTTCTTATTTGTTCTATAATATGTACTGCAGAGTATTTCATTTAAATACTTAACTCTATAATTTTAAAACACAAAATAGTAGTCTATTTTCTGTGTCTATTACCTACGAATGAGAGTATAACAACAAAGAGGGCATGGTAACCAAGGCTAGTTAGTGGTTTCTTCCAGGAAGGGGGAGGGGTGGTAGGACTGGGGAAATATAGAAAGAAAGTTGCACCTGTATCCATGTTGTTTTATTCAGTAAAAAAAAATAGCACAGGATCTGAAGTAGTTATGATAATATGTTAACATTCGTTAAATTTGGTTGGTGAGTTAAATGAATTTTTTGTTCCATTCTTTATACTTTTCTGTAGTTTAGATTATTTCATAATTGAAGTAAAAAGAATCTTAATATAGCTTAACCTTGGAATCTATCGTATCTTTTTACTTATCAGGTTAGAATGTTGGCACAGTGTTTCATTAAGCAATGTTAGGTCTTTGGTAGTCTTTGCCCACACAAATGAGTCATTGAGTTAGTCAACAGTTTTTTCCCTTAGGTGTCTGTGCTTTCCTAAGAATCTTCAAATATAGACCCAGCATCTAATAATAAGTTATAAATCATACCACTTCTAATTTTAGAGTCTTTACTGTGAGGTAAAGAATCATTTTACTGTCCATTTATATTTTAATAATTTTTCAGACTTTATTGATTTTTATATTGGAATGTGTGTTTTAACATTTCAGAACCCCCTGTGGCATCCTAATTCCCAGCAGTATACTTATTAAGTTGCCTTATTTTTCTAATAATTTATTTTTCTATTGATGCTTTTTATGTAGACTAAATGTATGAGTAAAGTTAGTTGTTACCTTCTTGTGAACTTTCCTTTCTAGTAATGAAATATTAAATTAATTTTTGCAGCATTCTGTAATCTTA
Organism: Microcebus murinus; assembly: GCF_040939455.1. Taxonomy (NCBI): domain Eukaryota; kingdom Metazoa; phylum Chordata; class Mammalia; order Primates; family Cheirogaleidae; genus Microcebus; species Microcebus murinus. The sequence goes on from NC_134111.1 coordinate 11,055,120, forward strand.
AATTCTGTAAAAGTTTTATTAGGTTCCCGATTAAATTCAAAGGTGGGAAAATGTGAAATGAAAACTCAGTGCAAAGTGGGAAATAATTTCCAGAATATAATAGATATGCCATAGAGTCTTGCTTTCAGCCAAGGTGGGGTAACAGGGGACCAGATTTACTCTTCTACTTGAAACAACTAAAAAACTGTGAAAAATAAATGAAACAGTGGTTTTCAGATATTGGACTTCAGATGGTGCAAGACAGTGGTCCCTGGGATAGGGGAAACAAGCAAGGTGACCTCTATGATTGTGCCACATTTTAGGTCACAGAGCAGGGAGGGAGGATCCAGGCAAAGCCTGGCGGGTTCCATGAGTTTAGAAGTCAGAGCTGGCAATCTGGATTGGAGCCTGGAGAGTTCACAGGGCAGAGGACTGGAATAGAGAGAGCTGTACAAAGAGAGAGCTCTGAAGATTTGTAGAGCATCATTGAAGGTTTGCAGAGTGTGAGCCTTCAATTGAATATGGATCAGTGCAAGCATGTAAGGAAACCACTGGAAGCCTGGAAAAGAACCACCTGAAAGTAGCAGAGGGCAAAAGGCTGAGAGTTTATACAAGGATGGGAATAGTTTTAATTCCACCAGCTAGAGTGGAAAAACCTTGTTATTCACAGATAATTGGGCAGAGTATCCAGAATGGTGTTGCTGCAGTAGTTGAGCAAAATTAGCTCTAGGCTAAATTCTGCTGTGGTCACACCTAACAAAGTTGAAAAGCAAAGGCCGGGCGCGGTGGCTCACGCCTGTAATCCTAGCTCTCTGGGAGGCCGAGGCGGGCGGATTGCTCGAGGTCGGGAGTTCTAAACCAGCCTGAGCAAGAGCGAGACCCTGTCTCTACCATAAATAGAAAGAAACTAATTGGCCAACTAATATATATAGTAAAAAAAAAAATTAGCCGGGCATGGTGGCTCATGCCTGTAGTCCCAGCTACTTGGGAGGCTGAGGCAGGAGGATTGCTTGAGCCCAGGAGTTTGAGGTTGCTGTGAGCTAGGCTGACGCCATGGCACTCACTCTAGCCTAGGCAACAAAGCGAGACTCTGTCTCAAAAAAAAAAAAAAAAAAAAAAAAAAAAAAAAAAAAAAAAAAAAAAAAAAAAAAGTTGAAAAGCAAGACTCAAAAGGATCAAATTGTTTCCCAGTAATTTAACTCTGCCCTAAAAGAAAGTTTAAGAAGGTTTATAAGAATGCAAGAATATCCAGCACCCAACAAGATACAATTCACATTATCTGACATCAAATCATAACTCACCAAGCATGCAAATAAGCAAGAAAATATGACCCATAATGAGCAGGGAAAAAAATCAATCAATTGAAACCAACCCAGAAATATTGCAGGTGGTAGAATTAGTAGAAAAGTATGATGGAAACAGTACATATTGCAAATGCTCAAGAAGGTAAGGGAAAGATTGAGCATGTTAATACCAGAAAATATTTTAAAAGACCTGAATTGAACTTCTAGATATGAAAAATACAGTGTCTGAGATGGATATGTATTGGACAGAATTAACATGCAGATTAGGTGCTGCAGAAGAAAAGATGAGTCAACTTAAAACATAGCAACAAAAAATGACCTAAAATGAAACACAGAAAAAAGACTGGAAAAGAAAAACAGTGGAGAGATATGAGACAACTTCCAGTAGCCAAATATATGTGTAATTGGAGGCTGTGAAGGAGAGGAGCAGGGACAGGGGTCAGAATGTTACTGTCCAACTATGTTCTATTGCCTGCTGCACATAAGGAAGCCAGTGCACCGAGACAGCAGTGTTGTAGTGGAGAAAGAGTTTAATACTATAAGGCCGCTGAGCCGGGAGGCAGGAGAAATTTCTTAGATCCACCTCCCTGAGCATTCTGCAGCCAGTGTTTTTAAAGATAATTTGGCAGACAAAGGGCTAGAGAATTGAGTCTGCTGATTGGTTGGGGATGAACTCATGGGGTTGGGAAGCAGAAATTGTCTTCTTGCGCTGAATCAGTTCCTAGGCAGAGGGTTGCAGGACCTGTTGAGTCAGTTCCTAAGTATGGCCACTGGTCTGGTTGGTGTCAGTTGGTCTACCTAAATGCAGAGTCCAGAAAACATCCCGAAGACCAATCTTAGGTTGTACAATAGTGATGTTATCTACAGAGGCAATTAGGAAAGTTATAACTCTTCTGACAACCAGGGATACCTGACTCCTAAGCAGTAAGCAATTACAGGAAGGCAGGCCATGAAACATTGGCTAGTTAACTGTTGGAGATGCCTGTACTTTTGTAGAAATCGGACTTCTATCACATTTCTTGCCTTTTGGCCCTACATTATTTAATATAGGCAGTTTCAAGAAGACATTTGGGCCGGGCGCTGTGGCTCACGCCTGTAATCCTAGCTCTTGGGAGGCCGAGGCGGGCGGATTGCTCAAGGTCAGGAGTTCAAAACCAGCCTGAGCAAGAGCGAGACCCCATCTCTACTATAAATAGAAAGAAATTAATTGGCCAACTGATATATATATAAAAAATTAGCCGGGCATGGTGGCGCATGCCTGTAGTCCCAGCTACTCGGGAGGCTGAGGCAGAAGGATCACTCGAGCCCAGGAGTTTGAGGTTGCTGTGAGCTAGGCTGACACCACGGCACTCACTCTAGCCTGGACAACAAAGCGAGACTCTGTCTCAAAAAAAAAAAAAAAAAAAAAGAAGACATTTGAAGAAATAATGGTTGAAAATTGTACAAATGTGATAAAAGCTGTAAACGGACAGATCCAAGCAGTTCAACAAATCTCAAGCAAAAGAAACATTAAGAAAGATGCACCAAAGCATACCATAGAGAAAATCTTAAAAACAGAGAAAGAAGAACATATTAAATAAAAAGGAACAAAGATGTAAAAGGAACAAAATTGTACAAATGTGATAAAAGCTGTAAACGGACAGATCCAAGCAGTTCAACAAATCTCAAGCAAACGAAACATTAAGAAAGATGCACCAAAGCATACCATAAAGAGAAAATCTTAAAAACAGAGAAAGAAGAACATATTAAATAAAAAGGAACAAAGATGACAATGATAGCAGACTCCTCATTAGAATCAGTGTATGCCAGAGAGAAGATATTGGAGCAACTTCTTTAAAGTAGTTAAAGCAAAAAAAAAAAAAAAGAGTCAACCTGGGATTCTATATGTTTATTTCTGAAATGAAGCAAAATGAAGATGTTTTCAGATATACAAAAGCTGGAAGAGTCTATCATGAAGAGATCTGCACTATGAGAAATGCTACAAGACCTTCAGACATTAAAAAAAAATGATACCAGATGGAAATCTGATGCACACAAAGAAATGAAGAATATTGGAAATAGTAAATATAAATATTAAATATTTTTTTCTTATTTCAAAAAATTTAAAAAGATATTTGACCATTTAAAGAAAAACAATAACAATGTATTGTGGAGTTTGTGAAAAATTTATGACAGCAATAGCACAAAGGCCAGGAGGGGAGAAATGGAAGATTCTTTTGTTATCTATCAAGTGTTATGGTATGACTTACAGGTAGACCAATGAGTTAAAGATATTTACTACAAATCTTAAAGAAACCCCCCAAACACAATCTAAGAGTTATAACTGATAAGCCAAAAAAGGGATAAAATGGAATCATAAAAATATTGTCAAATAGTGAACTCAAAAGAAGGTAGAAAAAGAGGAAATAAAGAATAGGTGAACCAATGAAAAACAACAGCAAGATTTAAACCCTGCCATATCAATCATTATATTAAATATAAATGGTCTAAATACTCCAAATTAAAAGACAGACATATACCAGGAAGTTCCAATTATATGTTGCCTACAAGAAATGTGCTTTAAATATGAAGATAAAAATCAGTTAACGGTAAAAGGATGAGAAAGTTATACCATGCTAATATGAATCATAAGAAATGGGGAGTAACTGCATTGATATCGGGTGAAGTAGATTTCACTGAAAAATATAACTAGGGATAAAGACTATCATTTCATAATTATAAAGACACTTAACCAAAAGGACATAATGATGCGCCTAGCAACAAAGCTTTAAAATACATGAAGCCAAAACTCATAGAACTGCAGGGAGAAATAGATGGGTGGAACAAGTAGACAGAAAATCAGTAAGGAGCCAGAGAACTTGAACAACACTATTAACCTAATCAACCAAATTGACATTTATAGAAGCCTGCATCAAACAACAGCAGAATATACCCATTTCATTCAGTGCACATGGAGCATATATCAAAGAGACCATATTCTAAGCTATAAAACAAGTTTCAATAGATTTAAAAGGATTCAGATTATACAATGTCTGTTTTCAAATGTAGTGGAATTAGATTGAAAATCAGTAATAGATCTCAAGAAAATCTGCAAATATTTGGAAACCAAGTAACATACTTTTAAATAGTCTATTGGTCAAAACAGACAGAGATCAAAAGGGAGAGTACTCTGAATTGAATGAAAATTAATATACAACTTTTCAAAATTTGTACGATGCATGTAAAACAGTACTCAGAACAAAGTCTATATTACTAAAGTGCCTAACTTTTAAAGAGGTCTCATGATTTCAGCCTTTATTTTAAGAAACTAAAAACATAAAAGCAAATTAAACCTAAAATAATCAGAATAAAAGAAATAAAGTTTACTGCAGAAAATAGAAAAACTATAGAGAAAATCAGTAACGGCCAAAGTTGGTTCTTTGAGATCAGTAAAATGGAGAAAGCTCTAGCCAGACTAATCAGGAAAAAAAAAAAAAGACATAAATTACCAGTATCAAGATATAAATTACATCACTACAGACTTTCTATAGATCTTAAAAGAATAACAAGGAAATCATCTTAATACTTTCATGCTAATATGTTATCCTAGATGAAGTGGACAAATTCCTTGAGAGACCCAAACTATCCAAGCTCATAAAAGAAACGGATAATCTGAACAATTCTGTATTTTAAAATGAATTGTAGCTGAATATTTCCTTAAAGGAAACTGTAGGCCCAGATGGCTTCGACCATATTTTTAAGGAAGAAATAAATCCCAGTGCTATGAATGGAAATTCTTCCAGAAAATTTAAAAAAAGGGAATGTTTCTCAGTTTATTCTCTAAGGTCATCCCTACCCTGATACCAAAACCAGAGAAAGTTGTTAGAAGAAAATAGAGACACCAGCCAGTATCCATCATGAATAGAGATATAAAAATTCTTAATCAAACTTTAGCAAATCAAATCCAACAATATTTAAAAAGGATGATACATCATGACCATGTGGGGCTTATCCAAGGAATGCATGCCTGGTTCCATTTAAAAAAGTCAGTGAATGTAATCATATTAATCATCATATTAATGGATTAATAAAAGAAAGCCATATCATTATTTTAACAGATGAAGACAGAATCAAAAAATCCATTGCTGCTAAAATCTCTTGCAAACTAGGACCTTCCTCCACCTAATTAAGGATATCTATGAGAAACTGACAGCTGATATCAGACTTATGATGAGAGACAGTGCTTTCCTCCTCAGATTACAACCAGGCAGGGACTTCTGCTCATCATCACTTCAGCATGACACTGCAGTTCTAGCCAGTTAAGGCAAGAAAAAGACACAAAAGGCATCCCTCTTAGGAAGGAAGGAGTAAAACTGGCATTATTTATAGGCAATGTGATTGTAGAAAATCCTATCAAATCTATTAAAGCTCTACCAGAACTAATAAGCTGAGCTTAGCAAGGTTGTGGGATACAAGATTAGTATGCAGAAATCACTGGTAGTTCTAATTACTGGCAATAAACAGTTGGAAACTGGAAAAAAATTATAACAGCATCAAAAAACATGAAATACTTAGGATATATTTGGTAGAGGTGTAAGACTTTTACACTGAAAACTCTAAACATTACTGAGAGAAATTTAAAAAGACCTAAGTAATTGGAGAGCTATACTGTGTTCATGTATCAGAAAACTCAACCCTGTTAAGATGCCATGTCTCCTCAAAACGTATAGATTCCAATCCCAGTCAAAATCCCAATGGGCTTTTTGTTTTCCTTTCAGATATGAAGCTTATTCTAAAATTGATAAGAAAAGGCAAAAGACCTACAATAGTCAAAACAACTCACAAAAAAGAAGAAAAACAGTTGAAGGAATTACTCTCTGGTTTCATGACTTACTGTAAAGCGACAGTCATCAATGCAATATGTGTGGAATTGGTTTACAGATATATCTCAGTGGGAAAGGGTAATCTTTCCATAAAAGGTGTTGGGACAATTTGGTAGCCATGTGCAAATAAATGAGCCTCAGCTCTTACCTGCTGCCATATGCAAAAGTAAAGATGGCCAAGGCCTAAATGTACAAGCTGAAACTATAAAATATCTAGAAGAAAACTTTAGTTCCCGCCCTTCTCAGTGCTGCAGAAGGAGCCCAGGAGTCTGAGGTTGCTGTGAGCTAGGCTGACGCCACGGCACTCACTCTAGCCTGGGCAAAAAAGTGAGACTTTGTCTCAAAAATAAATACATAAATTAATAAAATAAAATAATAAAATAAAACAAAATCACTATAGGCCAAAGGAAACCTCTTTGGAGGTTGGACTTGGAGGCCTGGGTTCTAGTCCTAGCTCTTGACACCTTGGCCCGATTACCTTCTTGGCACCTCAGTGTTCTCAACTGCCAATTGAAGGGATTAAGTTATATTTATTCATTCATGAACTTTTTTTGAGCACATGCCATGTACCAGGCTCTCTTTTAGGCACTAACAACACAATGAAGAAAGTAGGTTGTGCTTCCTGCCCTCGTGGAACCAGTATGTGTTTATCTGTCATGCGCTGGACATTGTCCTAGGTTTTGAGAATATAGCCCATAATGTCTTCATCTCAAGGAATTTATGAATTCATAGGGAATAGAGACAAAAATAAGCAAACAGATAAAACTATAATTATAAACATGTTACAAAGGAAACAGTATCAGAGGAGACCCCTCCTTTGGGCAAGGTTGTCAGAGGAGGTGACACTTGAGCCAAGATCTAAAGGAAGGAAGAGAGAAGGAGCTTGTGTGCGGCTCCATCTTTGTCTCTTCTCTCAGAAGTCTAGAGTGAACGTAAGACTGATGTGATTTCTTCAATTGTAGACATCTCTAAGCGGTAATAGCTTCCTGGGGCCATCTGTTCTTCACTGCACCCCTTTCTTCAGGGGGTTTCATTGTCTTATTCAGGAACTGTAAAAGGGAATACATTAAATGGATTTAATTCTCCTTTCTGATATTTAATGAATACTTTTTTAGCTCATAATTCATAACTGAGTGAAAAACAAGAAGGATAAAATGAAGCCTAAGCCCGAGGTTTCAGACTGGTTTCTGGCAGGTGAATGCTGCCTCCAATGAGGTTTCCTTTGGCCGATAGTGGATCTATCTATCTATCTATCTATCTATCTATCTATCTATCTATCTATCTATCTATCAATGAATGAATGAGACAGTCTCACTTTGTTGCCCAGGCTAGACTGAGTGCCATGGCATCAGCCTAGCTCACAGCAACCTCAGACTCCTGGGCTCAAGCAATCCTTTTGCCTTAGTCTCCCAAGTAGTTGGGACTACAGGCATGCGTTAGCATGCCCGGCTAATTTTGTGTGTGTGTGTATAATTTTTTTTTTAGTTTTTTCTATATATTTTTAGTTGTCTGGTTAATTTCTTTCTATTTTTAGTAGAGATGGGGTCTCACCCTTGCTCAGGCTGGTTTCGAACTCCTGACTTTGAGCGATCCTCCCACCTTGGCCCCCTAGAGTGCTAGGATTACAGGCGTGGACAACAGCGCCTGACACCTATAGTGTTTTAAAAGTCAGGAAATTTCAGCTAAAACCTTAGATTTCTGGTGTTGCCATTTAAATCTGTAGGTGTGGTCACGCTGAGCCCATATTCCTACAGCCCCCTCTCTTGTTTGACCTGCTTCTCTCACCTGTTGTTACTTGACTGGCCCCAGGTGAATTTGTTTGACCAAGCATCATCTCAGGGGGTTTTGTTTTGTGTTCAAATATCTGTACCTGGGAACCCTGCTGTGAGCCTGATCCACTGGTGCCAGGCCAGGTGACACTAATAAGTAGCCAGGGAGGAGAACCACACTCACGGACCATTAACGCTGGCTGCACCTGTGCCTTGGTCACAGCATTCGCCATGGAGGGCACACTCTCAGAAGTGGAGACCTCTCCTGGTAACCGCTCATTTACCCTGTTCCTGGAATACCTGGTAGTAGGTACTTTAAATGCTTGTAACATAAATGAATAAACTATATTTTAATTTTGGTATGTGTTTGACTTCAAAAAGGCATATGTACTTAAAAAAACACATGGCTTACTTCAGATGTGTGGGTTTTAAAAAATATTTTTTGTTTCGTAGATAACATGTTCATGTGGTTTTAAGATCAAAATGTAGAAAGGAAGACAGTGAAAAGCCACCTTCGTGCTTCTGTTTCCTGTCTGACCCGGTGCCCCATATCCCCCCCGCCCACTGTGCAAGTCCAGATGAATATGACCATATAGTCTTTGTTTTTTTTTTTTTTTTTTTGGAATTTTAGGAAAAGCTCTTTTAGTAGATTTTTGTTTTTGTTTTTGTTTTTTGGCATATTATGGGGGTACAGATTTTAAGGTTTCAATAAATGCCCATTTCCCCCCCTCCCCCCAAAAGTCTGAGTCTCCATCATGACCATCCCCCAGATGGTGCACATCTCACTCATTATGTATGTATATACCCGCCCCCTCCCCCCTCCCACCTGCCCAATACCCTATTACTGTAGTACCTATGTGTCCATTTAGGTGCTACTCAGTTAAATATATTCTTATTTTATTCCCTTTTTACTCAAAAGGTGGCTTTCTAAAAATAATGTTCTCTTTATCCCTCTTTACCCTTGAATTCTTGAAGATTTAATATTAGTAGAGAGAGAGCTTCCTCCTTTATTTTTTCCAAATATTTGAAAAATACTTTCCATTGTTTGGGCATATTATGGTTTATTTAACAAGTACCTCATTGAAGGACATTTTGATTTTTCTAACCATTTGCTACTGTGAACAATGTTGCAGTTCATACCCTTGTATGTATGTCATTTTACATACACATGTATGCAAAGTTTATATCTGATAATTTCTGAAGTGGAATGGCTAGGTCAAGGAGTGTGTGCATATGTAATTTTCATATATATTACCAAATCGTCCTCTCTGGGGGTCGTATCATCAGATGTTATTAATTAAAATTAACACTGGTATTTGGAATGTGTTTTAAAAAGAATGTTTACTTTGTTTTGTTTCATCTTTGTGGAGTTAGAGAAGTTATTTTGTATGTTTCCTGAATTTTGGTAAGAGTGATAAGATTATTCAAGAACATTGGTTCTCACTAATGGCCAAAGATCCTTTAGAGTTCTCAGATTCCTTTGCTAAAAAACATCAACTATATAGAAAATGAATAATGTCTCACACATATATGTTAGTATATATTTCAGATATATATAGATACTATTGTATTTAATAAAATATAAATTCTTTCAGTAGTGCTAGTGAATTCTTAGTTCAGCTAATAACAGCTCAATATCATATTGTTGGTTTTATTGTTTTAGATGGCCGTTTCATTTTGGCAGTGTATTAGCTTCATTTTGTGTTCTTCAGTTTTTCAAAATTACTTAGTCTGTAAATACAGGAGACTAGAACCAGAAGATTATGCACGTATTATGAGTATTTGAATATTTTGCAATAAAAATAATCTTTCCCTTGTAGATGTCCCTTTAAGGACCAGCCTGCCACCGCCATTCAGAAATTATAAATATGGTAACCAATTTTTCTTATTCTTTAAATATACGTAAGTACGTTAATATAATTTTGCATTTGTTTCTTGTTGCCATGAATTTAAATTTGATTTTCACAAATGAATTTACTATCTGTGAATAAAAACCAATTTGGAAGTTTATATAGAAATGTAGGAATTCTAGTGTATCATTAAAGTCAATTGTAATAGTAGGGAAGCGACATATTTTTGCATAGAATTGCGTGTTGTATGGCAAAATTATTGTCTAAAATGAGTTTCTTTGCCAGGTAATCAGAAAAGGAAAAATGATTGAGGACTAAGAATTAAAATAAGAGATTTAACATTTTAAATGCCAATAACTTGAGCATGTTATGTAGTCATTTTATATGTTACGATCAGTGATTTAAAAATGTAATAAGGCAAGAAACTGGGTGTCATCGTTCAGTATAAAGACGGTACAGTTATTAACCTTTAGCATAGAGACACTCGCTAAACTTTGAACTTGAGACTTCATTTGAAAGTTATGGCACATCTAATAAATATTTCTGTTAATTGGTACAGGCATTTTAAAGTATAAATGTTTTATTACCTTAGATTATTTTTTGGTGTGGCTTTTCATTCTGTTCCCACTTAATAAAGCAACTTATGACCTAAAATCCTTTGAAATCACAATCTTCACTGTGTGTATGCATTCTAATATCCAGAGACTAATTGTGAGGTTATAAGGGGTAGTCAAGCAGAAGTTGAAGGCACTGAGTGGAAAGTACTTTGATTTATTGGACTTAAAGAATTTACATACTCAATATTGAAGAAGAAAAAGGAATAAAAAGCATGATTAAGGTAAATATGAAACTTCTCAATTGTGGCTTTCATGGCTTTCAAAGCATAATGCCTTGAAATATAGCCTTAAACTTGAATCAGCCTACAGATGTCATTTCAAATTAGAAGAGTTACATATGGTTTCCCTTTTTGCATAGCATGTGTGTGTGTGCATGTATGTCTATATGCAAACTTGGGTTCCGTGTCAGTTATTTTCCAATATAAGTTTTAGATAATGAAAGCGTTAGAATATCTGAGTTGCTAAGCATTATTGTGGTAGATAATGTACCTTTTAGATTATTTCATCTTATTAACACCCTTTCATCTTAGTATTTCTATACCATTCAGATGAATTGACAGAAAAAAATGAATACATTTATCTGTGAAGAAATTAGAGTTCTGATAGACTTCAAGCAGCTCTTTGTCTGAGTTTGGCTCTTTAACAATCTACTGCTTTGTGTTGAACAAGAAAGGCCAAAGTGTCACTTTTTCCCCTGTCACCGTCATCCAGTATTGCTGCATCACGGTCTGTGGGAACAGGACACTGCATTGCGCGTTGGGGAGTGGAAGGGCGCAGAGTCAGATTTCAGTTTTGTTGGTGACTGTCTGCCTGTCCTTGGGCAAAGGGCTGGCTCTCTTTGCCACCAACAGTCTGAGATTTCTCAGAGTCCCTCCTCCTATTTCATTGGCATCTCCATCTATCATTGATTTGCCATGCATCCTACTTATCTTAAAATCCCTATAGCTTAGACGTTGCGCATGCAGGCACATGTAAGTGTTGGTTGCTGTGCCGTGTGGGCTGCTCACCCCTGTCTGTTTCATAAAGCCGTGTGAGATTAGATTAAACAGTGCTTGTGCCAGCACACTAAATGCTTCACAAATGTTATTTTTATGAGGTTTGCTTTCTTCAAGGAGTTTGCATGAAGGAAACAGTACCCACAGATGTCATTTTTGTTAATAATGAAGATTTTTTTTAAATTAAAAACAAGCGAGAAGTGGATTATTTGACAAAGAAAGGGACATTAAAACATCTTTTGCTGGTTTGTCATTTCTCCTTTCTTACCTACTTCTCAGGTCTCGATAATTTCTGTTGGAGAGAAAAATCTGGCAAAAATTTCTGTTCAAAACAATTCTTTTTCTGCTAAAAGGTATAGCCTTTTTATTGTGGGTTTGCCAAACCTATTAGAGCAATGATATTTCTAATTTAAAGGCTCAGTAACAGAATATATAGAGCATGATTAATATTTAGTAAGGTCAGACTACAGTTTTGTAGGTTGATTGTAACAGACCGTAGGCTCCTGTTATTAAGAAAATTATTATTGGTTAGAAGATAATGGGATTTCCAATAAAAAAAAAATTACTATTGGCTTCTCTAACTTGTCTCAAATAATAAACTGATATTTATTTATGGTGAGAAAAAGGTAACTCAGAGTAATAGATAATCCAAAAGTCACATTTAAAAATTTTCTGATGTACATTGTAAGCTATTTTTAGCAATTATGGCATATTGACATTCCTACTATATTAATACATATTTTACCTAGGTGAGATTTATTTTATTTCTTAAGATTACAGAGTTAAAGTCCAAGGATTATGTTGACCTTGTTTTAAAAATTGCAGTAGATAATTGAAAGCTGACTATTTAAAATACTGGACAATTCTCAGTGCTGGTGCTTAACTGGATAATAGGTATCCTATTCTTCTATATTATGAGAACCTAGTTAAGTCAAGGTCTGTTTTTAAGTATTAATAGATTCTTTCATTTCATATCACTATTGAAATTCCCTGATATAGTGTCATTGATAGAAATTAATTTTAGTTTAAAATAGTTTATTCAGATATAATACTACATTGTAATCATAATGCATTAATTAAATGGTTAAATAAAACTGAGTAAAGAGTTGGAAACTTTCTGAATTTCAACCCGTTCAATGGCTGCATCTGTTATATAATTAAGGGCTGATTATTGTAGAGTTAGAATTTTACCGAAGTGTGGAGAAATTACTTATTGGAAAAGCATAGTGTAGCCTGACTCTAAGAAAAACAGATTAAGGAGTGAAGTTGGATTTGAATCGAGCAGATTAGATGGTGTAAGCCTGTGCAGAATTTGCAAACCAGGAGGCAGATATTGATATTCTTTGGGCATTAGCAGCCTTACTCAGATTACCAGTGATCCTAGATAAATAGTGTTTGAATTCTGAGAGTGCTAACACCTTTTCAGTGTCATCATTTGACCTCTTGTCATTGGATCCAGTCTGAGACATGAGTAGAGTTTTTTGAACTGCTTTTGTTAATGTCTGTCTTTACTTAAGACAGTTTTTTGTTTTTAACATTATTTCCTAATCCTGACCTGTAGTGACTCCAAAAAACAGAATAGAATAATGTGATTGGCTTGTCTTCTATTCTGAGAGAAGATGTGCTGAGTTGACGTCAGGTTCTGACACACACCCATCTGTGTGTGCCAGAGACCAAGGCTTTAAAGGACCTTTGTACTTTGATCTTCACTTTTAATGATTTGCAAAAATAATTTGTATTTTACAATATACCAGATTTTTAAGTGAATCTGGTCAGAAGGCGAAGACCTAAATTTCTCAATTTCATAGCCACCCCCTCATCTCACTTTAATAATCTGAAAAGAAGTTTTAGAATAATCTGTGTAAAAATACAACTTGCTTTTTTCTTTCAGATAAACTAAAGATCATTCATCAAGCACATAAATCAAAGGTACGTTTCACATATTTAGTATTTGGCACCTAGCAAGTAATCAATGTTGGTTGAATTGGTGAATAAGTGAATGAACAATGTGCATCTAAAATATTTCTCATTATACTAGCATGTTTTATTTTGTAGGTTCCCTATTTACTGCCTTACATTTCCATTAAAAAATAAAAAGGTGAAGTCATTATCTCTGTTAGTAGTAGATGCTTTTAAAAGGCCATAATTTAAAAAAAAAAAAAAGCATGGTATATGTTGTTTATCAAAGACATATTTAACATAAAATAAGGATAAAACTTGGGAAAGTTTTATATATTACATATTTAAAAATATTACATATTAAGATTACATATTAAAAAAGAACTTATTATCTGGCAATCCAGTATCTTTGATTTTCTTAATTTTGCACCAGAAGAAAAGGGCCAGAAGAAGATACAAATAATTTACTTGTTCTGATTGACTCTTGCTGTGTGTAAGAGAAGGCCCAAGACTGTAGCTCTAGGAACAAATCTAGTTTCACCAAGGCATAGTTTGCAACCCTGAAGTTGTCTAGCCTTCCCCACAGACAGCTATTTAATTATGTATTTGTCGTGTGTTTACATTTGTTTTCTTATTCTTTAAATGTTTTTTATGAAGCCACAATCTTAAGAATGTTCTTTTTCTTCAATCTCAATGACCTTCTATAGACTCCTCATAAAAGCAGTAATTTGATTTTACTATATAACTGTATAACTACTCAAGGACAACATAATATTCTTTTTTTTTTGAGAAAGAGTCTTGCTCTGTCTCAGGCTAGTTCACAGCAACCTCAGACTCCTGGGCTCAAGCAATCCTTCTGCCTCAGCATCCCAAGTAGCTGGGACTATAGGCATGCACCACCATGCCTGGCTAATTTTTTCTATATATTTTTAGTTGTCCAGCTAATTTCTTTCTATTTTTAGTAGAGATGGGGTCTCGCTCTTATTCAAGCTGGTCTTGAACTCCTGACCTTGAGTGATCCTCCTGCCTGGGCCTCCCAGAGTGCTAGGATTACAGGCATGAGCCACCGCGCCCGGCCGACATAATATTCTTCATCTCTCCGATATCTAGCACAATGCCTGGTTCATAGGAGTTTTTCCATAACAATTTCTGAATGAAGTATTTATGAATTCATTTCATTCTCTCTTTTTGTCATAGATGTACTCCATCAACTCAATCAGCTCTGAAATAAATATATGTCACAGATCACAAAGAAAGTGCCAAGAGGGTATTTCTGTTGACTTTGCTTTTAAATTTATTTTATTTTAATTTTATTTTTTTGTGTGGCTTAAAACAACACACATTTATTCATTCACAGTTCTGGAGGCCAGATGTCTGAAATCAGTTTCACTGGGCAACAGTTGGCAGGGTTGATTTCTTCTAATAGTAACTTTATTTTTTTATACCAAGGATTATATATGTAAATACCTCAAAATGTGCTCACACGTGTCTGGAGCCGCAGTGTGGGACATGCCCTTTTTGTGGGTGCTGGAATGTATTGCCACTGTATCTGGCCACTGACTTCACTTTCTCTACAAAGGGTTTCCAATCTGGTTCCTAAAATGTAGAGAATAGGAAGTGTGTTCCTATTTAATAGGGAAAAAGTATATATAAATATCTTATAAAATGTAAATAAAATTAAAATGAAACAATATGCTCTTTGAAAAGATTGTAAAGCAAAGTGTATCATTCTCCATTCGGTGTTGCATGTTCTGCATTGGTGGGCCTGTTCATATGCTCATATTTCCTGAAAGGAGTAATTAGTAGATTATTCCTTTATTTAAATCAGGAGTCCTCATGCTACCGCCTGAGGGCCACATGTGGCCCGCGGAGGACATTTATCGGGCCCACCGCAGCCGACTCGTCCCGGGCCCACAGTGCGCATGTGTGGAATGTGTGCCGCACTCTCCAATAGGCCTCCAAAGGTCTGAGGGACAGTCAACTGGCCCCTGTTTAAAAAGTTTGAGGACCCCTGATTTAAATGAAGACATAGTTCACCATGTTCAAATAATCAGTATTATGACATTTTAAAAAGTCAGGAAATTCTCCTCCTGTAGTTGGAAGAAAAAAATCTTAGAATGGTTAGTTATATTTAAAACACATGTTTCACCCTGGCATGTTCTAGTTGTAAATTTTGGGCTTATTTTCCAGCTGAATGATGTATTTGTTTAAGCGGGAATTCCCAAAACAGATTAAGTCACTTAGAATGTTGCTGGAATCTGGCTTCATAAACTTTCATCTAAACCATATTAGTCAGTTACAGACTATATGCTCTGGGGATGGTCTGCACATTTACACTTCAACTTTTATAAGGGAAAGGTTTGATATATTTTTTATAGATACAGTTTTAAAACTTCAGAAGTACTTCATCCACGTGTCCTCATTTGTGCCTTATCCAACTCCCAGACATTTTTCTGATTCCCAAGTGATTGTTGTCCTTTCATCTTCCTCTCCTGTCTGTGGGGCCTGCGGCATTGCTGGCCCAGCCTGTCAGTTTTCTGGCCCAGCTGCAATTAAATCTCCTTCCTCAGTCAAAGGGAGAGACTTCCAAATAACCCCTGTATCTTAATGAACTCATTTATAAATTTTCCCCATTTCCCCAATTTTCTGGGTTTAGAGACTTTCCTAGTTGCAGATACTAGGTATCCTCAGAAATTCTTCCCGTCACCATAATAAAAAGGCTATCTGGATACCTTCCCACCAGAGCCTCCTGTTTGGACTGTGAGCTAAGTGTTTGTGGAATGGCTGAATCAGCACTACATTGTAAATAATTACTATTATGTGACTATGATTATCAAAAAAACATGTGTATGTGTTATGGATTGAAATCAGTAGTCTATTTTTAAAGTCAGAATATTTCTATTAAAAATATTTTGAGGCCGGGCACGGTGGGAGGCCGAGGCGGGAGGATTGCTTGAGCCCAGGAGTTCAAGACCAGCCTGAGCCAAGAGTGAGACCCCGTCTTTACTAAAAATATAGAAAAGAAAAAAAAACTTAGCTAGGAAACTAAAACTAGAAAAAAAATTAGCCGGGTGTGGTGGTGCACGCCTGTAGTCCCAGCTACTTGGGAGGCTGAGGCAGGAGGATGGCTTCAGCCCAGGAGTTTGAGGTTGCTGTGAGTTAGGCTGATACCATGGCACTCTAGCCAGGGAGACAGAGTGAGACTCTGTATCAAAACAAAACAAAACCATATTTTGAAATAAAAACTTTATTTTTTGTCTTATATTTTGTGAGTTTGGAACCAGATAGCTCTCCTTGTTAAAAGTATGTAAAAGGAAGAAATCATACCCTGGAATAAACTTTACAAGAAATGTGCAAGGGCTTTAAGAGGAAAACTTTAAAATGCTATTGTCTTCCACCCCTCTTTGTCTCTCTCTGTCTCTTTCTCTCTCTCACACACAAACACACACACATACACATACGCTCACACACACTCTTGAAAATATGAATCCGAGCTCTGGGATTAATTGTCTAGACTCACTGAAGTGAACTCCTCTTAAACTGTGTATTTTATTTTGTGAATTTCTACTTTAACCCAAAATAAGACTTAAGTAGAAATGCTTAGGATATTTTGGATAGGAAAATGCAATAGCAAGAAGATGTCAGTTCTCTCTTGACTAATTTATAAATTTAATGCCACCCCAATAAAATGCTAAGAACATTTGTATATATATGTAAACTGAAGCTGATTGTAAAATTAATATGTAAAAAACAAATAAGAATAAGAGAATTCTAAAAAAAGAAAAACGAAGGTGACTAGGCTTAACATATTAAGACATCATAAAACTATAGTAATTAAAACAGTGTGCTGCTATCACATGAGCTGGTAATTTAATGACACAGAATTAAAAGTCTAAAAGTAGACCCAAATATATAGGGGAATTGAGTGTATACTAAACTTGGCATTTCAAGTGTATGGATAAAAGATGGAGGATTCAATAAATGGTATTGGGACAACTGGGTAGACATCTAGAAAACAGTTTTGCTGAATCCCTATCTTTATGCTAATATGTATACCTATTTGATTAATGGCTTAAATGTAAAAAATTAAACCCATAGATGAGGATAGAGATAAAATGGATTGAACATGACCTTATAATTTGTTCGAGTTGGGTCATGGGTATGAATGGGGGGGGGGGTTCATTACACTAGTCTGTATGTATTGTATTTTTTTTTTGAGACAGAGTCTCACTTAGTTGCCCAGGCTAGAGTGAGTGCCGTGGCGTCAGCCTAGTTCACAGCAACCTCTAACTCCTGGGCTCAAGCAATCCTGCTGCCTCAGCCTCCCGAGTAGCTGGGACTACAGGCATGTGCCACCATGCCCAGCTAATTTTTTCTATATATATTAGTTGGCCAATTAATTTCTTTCTATTTATAGTAGAGACAGGGTCTCACTCAGGCTGGTTTCAAACTCCTGACCTTGAGCAGTCGGCCCGCCTCGGCCTCCCAGAGTGCTAGGATTACAGGCGTGAGCCACTGCACCCTGCCAGTATTATATTTTTGAAAGTCTCCACAATTAAAAGTTTAAAATACGAAACTCATAAACATATTTGAAGAAAACATGGAATTGAAAACATAACCTTGGTGTGAGAAAAGTTTCGAAGTATGATAGAAAACTAAGAAACCATAAAAGACTGATACATTTTCATTAAGTTATTCAGCAAAAATTCATTTAGCACCTTCTGTTTGAAAAAAACACTATATGAAAAATCAAGGAACAAATGAAAAGTGGGGAAATTTTTCAAACAGAAAAGGCCTAATTTCTTTAGTGTATGAAGATATTCTACAATTCCGTTAGATAAATTATCCTACAACTCCACTAAAAACCAAAATATTTACAACTTTATTCATAATAAATATGAATTAAGACTATGTGTAGCCCAGGAGTAGTGGCTCACGCCTGTAATACTAGCACTATGGGAGGCCGAGGCGGGTGGATCGCTCGAGGTCAGGAGTTCGAGACCAGCCTGGGCAAGAGCGAGACCTTGTCTTTACTAAAAATAGAAAGAAATCAATTGGCCAACTAAAAATATATAGAGAAAAAATTAGCAAGGCATGGTGGCGCATGCCTGTAGTCCTAGCTACTCAGAAGGCGGAGGCAGGAGGATCGCTTGAGCCCAGGAGTTTGAGGTTGCTGTGAGCTAGGCTAATGCCTAGCTCTCTAGCCCAGGCAACAGAGTTAGACTCTGTCTCAACAACAACAACAAAAAGACTGTGCGTAATCTACATCTGTCAGATTGGCAAAGATCAGAAGAAGGTTTTCACAACACACTATTGGTGAGGGTGTGGGAAACAGGTACTGTCAGCGATTGGTAGTGATAGTGTAAACTGGTATCGCTTCTCCAGAGAGTTATTTGGCAACATCTGTCAAAATGTGTAGAACTTTTTTTTTTTTTTCAGAGAGTTGTGAATAACTCTCTGACCCAATAATTCTACTTCTAGGAATTTATCTTACACGTAAAACTTGTACATATGCAATATATGTACAAGGATATACATTACAGGATTATTTATGGTAGCAAGAGATTGGAAACAACCCAAGTGTCGATTGGTAGGGCCCGAGTGGGGGTGTGTGTCCCTCAGTGGAATATGCCACAGCCTTGATAAGCTGTGAAGCAGCTCTTACTGGTGTAGAATGATTTTAAGCTACGTTTTTAAGAGAAAAAAGTGAGGCGCCCCATAGCATATACTGTGCCACTGTTTGTGTGGAAGAATTGAGAGACACATCTGCCTGCACTACATGTACAGAGACAGCCTCTGGAAGGAGGCACAGGAATTAGAGCAAGTTCTCTGGAGGAGAACTAGGTAGCCAGTGGATGGGGGTTGGGAAGAGACTGACTTTTCATTTTTAACCCTTATGTGATTGGATAATTTTGTATCATAAGTATGTATTACCTACTCCAAAATTACTTTTTTAAGTTTCTTTCTTTAATCTGTGGCTCTGGAGCTCAAGCCCCTGTGCTCTGCAGCGAATGTCGTCCTCGAGCCCCGAGCGTGGCGTCCGGCCGCCGGGCTTCTCTTTTGGCTGCGCAGAGGCCTTTCTGTTGGCTCTGCCCCAGCCGAGTTCTAGAAATAGAACGCGTTGCTAAACAGCTGCATCCTGGCTGACAGGTGGTACTGTGCCCACGTAGTGGTCAGCGCCATGTGCTGTTCAGGGCCGGGATCGACTCTACATTTGCTCCTGTGTTTATGAAGTCTAACTGGATTTGAAGTGTCACTGGAGGGCACCCTCATCCACCCCCATCCCAAATAGCATAGAGAAATGTTGCAGTCGATATGACAGGGAACCAAATGCTTATTAGCTGGGGCAAGGCTTTTGGATACCTGACTTTGGCCATTTGAGGTTAACTTGCTTCTCTTGGAAGTCAGACTGGCCAGAGCTTGAACCCCAGCACCATTGCTGCCTAGTGCGTGCCCCGGGCCTCTACCCTAACTTCTCTGATTCCTCCTGGGTTATTGTGAGGATGACGTGAGAAGATGATGACCACACAGAGCGGTGACAGCTGCTAACAGTGCCTGCTGCATGGCGTCACCATGCCGAGGGCTGTGGCCTTATTTTGTCCTTGCCACAAGGCCATGAGAAAGGGGTGTTCTCCTCCCCTGTTCTACAGAGGAGGAGGCTGAGTCTCAGACAGGTCATGTATTAATAGTTTGTTGAGAACACACAGCTGGGTAGTGGTGGAGCCTGGGTTTGAATCCAGATCTAGCTCCAAGGCCTGTGCTGTATAGCACGGTCTCTCCAGGGCTTCATATGGTGTGTGCGCTTAGTAGGTCCTCACTGTGCACCTGCTCACGTCCCTCGTTATAGTAGCAGGGATAGAATGTGACTTAGAGTATAGCTGTGACTCAGAGTAAGAACTCTGCCTTTGAGACGTCCCACCAAATGTGATACTCATGTAAGTACTGAAAAAACGCATATTTTCTTTCTTTTTAGTCAAATGAACTTGTGTTGAGTTTGGAAGATGATGACAGACTCCTGCTAAAGGAAGACAGAACTCTGAAAGCAGCTGGAGTCGGTGAGAAAGGGGGCCTTGTGTTGCTAGAGGGGGCGCTTGCTTTTCCGGAGTGTATGATGGGGCCTGGCTGATTACATTTGGGTAACTCGCTGCAAAGTACATGCTCCCCTTGGTGCTTTTTACACTCCCTGATAACTATTCAGAGGACAGGAATGCTGTGATTCTGGTCGCCTGACTGAGGGCAGTAGACATTGGCTCCCCAAATGTGCAGAATCAAATAGCGCTTTTCAGAAATGGTGCTCAGAATTCTGCTGAGGGTCATCTTAAGTGATTGATGGGTTATTAGTACCATGTCTGCTTAGTCTTATCATCATCACCTGAGCTGATGGTTTGAGAGAAATGGACACAGTAGCACGAATGTGGAATGTGATACGAGATGTTGTCTGTGTAACGTGCAGCGTGGTTTCCGATAGTCTTCCAAATCACTCAGGGCCCACCAAGTCGTGGAATCTAAAACAGTCTAGTGTGCAGCTGAAAAATTACTCGATTTGGCCTTTCACCCTGGAACGTGCAGGTAACTCCATTTAAAAGAAATGTTATGTGACGTGTTTTGTGGCCATTAGATGTCACTGTTATTCTACTTATGTGTATACCTAAAGATATCTGGCAATAGAGGGAGTGGTGGGTGTCAGAGAGGTCTGAGCAGTTAAAGACATTGTGCCTCTGACACACCGCTGTGGTCAGTGACTATGATAGAGCGTCACAAATCACATGTCCTTTGTAGTTATTTGTACACACTGGTTAAAGAACACAATAAGTGAGGTCCACATTGGGAAGCCTTAATTTTTTTTTGATAGGTGTTCTATTGAGTTACTTTAATTGCATATGTCAGGAATTTACTTTTGAATGACTCATGTGATTAACGTGAATTCCTGACATAGATCTTCATATTTGAATAGAATCTTAAATAACATGTTGTGAAATCTTAGACTTGTTTTCTGTGTTGAAGTCTATAATATTTGCCAGAATGAGTGTCTTTCTGTATTATGAATACATAAGGTTGATTGTTGTTATTTGAAAAACAATTTTTAATGTGGCATTTGTTTCTTCAAATACTATTAATATAGCAGGTGGCACCTAGAAGGTACCTCTGTTTGTTGTTAAAGCATAAAGCTATAATAAATATTAGCTATTGGTACTGATGTGGGAGTTGACAGCTCCGTGGAAAAGAATGGGAAATCCAAAAACATAGTAATGAAAAAAAGTTAAGATTTCACAAGATGATAAAGTTAACATCTCAAATAAGTACAGAGAGAGTGAGTTAGCCAGAAAATTATATCAAACCCATTGCCAAAGTATTCAGGAAAATAAAATTTAAATCCTTATCTCAGTTTTATTATAGTATAAATTCTAGATGGATTAAATGTTATAATGTAAAAAAAAATTTTTTTTTGAGACAGTCTCACTTTGTTGCCCAGGCTAGAGTGAGTGCCATGGCGTCAGCTTAGCTCACAGCAACCTCAATCTCTTGGGCTCAAATAATCCTACTGCCTCAGCCTCCCTAGTATCTGGGACTA
Source organism: Microcebus murinus (assembly GCF_040939455.1). NCBI lineage: Eukaryota > Metazoa > Chordata > Mammalia > Primates > Cheirogaleidae > Microcebus > Microcebus murinus. The sequence goes on from NC_134111.1 coordinate 11,076,967, forward strand.
CAGGCATGCACTACCATGCCTGGCTAGTTTTTTCTTTTTGTGTGTGTGTGTATATATATGTGTGTGTATATATATTTATTTATATTTATATAAATAAAAAATATACATATATATTTTTAGTTGGTCAATTAATTTCTTTCTATTTTTAATAGAGACAGGGGTCTCACTCTTGCTCAGGCTGGTTTCGAACTCCTAACCTTGAGCAGTCCTCCCGCCTTGGCCTCCCAAAGTGCTAGGATTATAGGCGTGAGCCACCACTCCTGGCCAAAAAATTTTTAAAAAAGAAAGTATAGCTCAATAATAGCATAATCTTGGGGCGGAGAAGAGCTTTCCAAGCATGACCTCAAAGGCAGAAGAAGCCATAAAGGGGAAGATTTGACCACATAAAAACTAAAAACTGTAAGCAGAGTTAAAGAAGCAATAAACTATGAAAAAATATTTGTAGCATATATGATAGGTAAGAAGTTATTACCCTGACTTTATACAGAGCTCTTGTAATTAGTATGAAAAAGATAAACAAGAAATTTTACTGATAGAAAAAATAGCTAACATATGAAAAACAGTTCCATCTTATTAGTAATGAGAGAAATGCAATTAAAATAGATAACTATTTTTTTGTAGTAGACTAATGGTTAAGAGTCCAGAGCTGGGCACGGTGGCTCCCGCCTGTAATCCCAGCTACTCCAGAGGCAGAGGTGGAAAGTTCACTTGATGTCAAGAGTTTGAGACTAGCCTGGGCAACATAAAGAGATCCCATTTCTAACATATTTTTTAAAAAAGTTACCTGGGTACGGTGACTCACACCTGTAGTCCCAGCTACTTGGGAGGTAAAGGTGGGATGATTGCTTGAGGCCAGGAGTTTGAGACCTACCTGAGGATATTTCGAGACCCCTGTCTCTTAGAAAAACAAAAACAAAAAAAGTTAAAAAAAAAACCCTAAAACCTCAAAAACCGAATTCTGCTTCTTACTAACTGGGTCACCCTGGGGAAGCAGCAATTATTGTAAGATTAGTAGACATGAAAAAAAATGGATTTCATGGTGTGGGGAAATGAATTCTCTTGTACCATGTTGGGAATGTATGTTATATCTAATTTTCTGTAGGACAATTTGACCTAAGACTTTCTCAAGGTTAACTTTCTGTCATATTTATTACTGAGCCAACAGGAGCAAGCTATGAGGTTGTAAGATGCCTTCAGTGGGTGGAGGGGTTATCCCTCACCTTCTCTGTGTGTGAATCACCGATGCAGAGCTTTATTTAATGGGTGGGCATAGAATATATTGTGTGATGCCATTATTTAAACATGTTGATATTTACATTTGTGCATGTGTATATGGGGAAAAGATCATATACCATAGAAATATAATATAATATAATATAATATAATATAATATAATATAATATAATATAATATAATATAATATAATATATATGTGATATATAATATATAATATAATTATAGAAATGGTTTCTCAGGGTAGTGGCATTGCCAGTAATTCATATTTTCCTTTCTTCTCTGTATTATCTAATTGCTTTTCATGTGATTTTAAAACGTTTCTGTAGTTTACCTATATTCCTTATAATTAAGGGACTTATTTTTTTAAACAAAGAAGAAACCCCCAAAGTTGGGGAAAATCCGTTTGAATAAGGGCTGTACATTTTACTTGCTTTGTGACCTTCTGTAAGGCACTTATTCTCTCTGAAAATCTATTTTGTTTTTTGCAAAAATGGGAATTATAAAGCCAATTTCAGAAAGTTGTCAGAAGGGTTTCATGAAAGAATGATGTTTTCGGGAATAACACATGTAAAAGGCCCTCAACGACGCCTGTTTGATCTGGAAGCCATCCTGGGGAAGGCAGTTGGCAAATGTTTTGACTTTACTAAAACACTGAGTTGTTGGTTCTTGTCATTATTTTTAGACTGACACATGTAGTGAGCGTCCGTAAAGGTGAGAATCAAATCCCTCTTTTTGTCATCTCATTTTGAGGCCACAGTTCTTGGATCAGAGTCAGACCCTTTTCCCCGATTCTCCACTCCTTTCTGAGTGGGATGGGGGCTGCAAACTGCCCTCCTGACCCAGGAGCCCAGGCAAGCCGGCAGCCCAGGCACAGGGCACCTGGGGCCCTGCGGGGAGCGATTTCCTCTTTGTTGCCTAGAGCAGCGTTGCTGTGCTCCAGGGAACAAGCCGAGGTTGCACCCAGGGAAGGAGACGAGGGTCCCCGGAGAGCAACAAAAAATTCTGAGGGGGAGTCAGAGTTGTAAAAATGATACTTGAAGCATGTGATTTTTCTAGGGAATTTTTCCTCCCTTGGTGCCATGTGTGGTTAGGTTTTTCAGAGGTTTAAGAGAAAAATTTGAAGTCGTCCCTGTCTGCCTTTTCACCACTTGATCTTGCTGTAGAGCTGTCACTCTGCTATCACAGCCAGTTGCCATGGGAATAATGCCCGTGTAACAAATTTATCATTAGGACTTTTCTGTAGGAGTCATGAAAGGAAAAGAAAGGCTTTGAGAGAGGAAATTAGGGGGGAAAAAAACGTGTTTGAAGATTTCTTTTCTCACAGAGAAATTCTCCAGCTCATCCTCTGGGTGTTATCTGCACTGCAGATCCCCATTGTATATTCCACACCTGACGTCAGTGGAAGTTTTTGCTTGTGGACTTAGTACAAAAATATATAAATAAAAAAGATTTGCTTGGTGAAAGGAATAAGGTAGCTTGACCTAGACATGTTATTTATAATTTAAAGACTTTTAACTTTGTTATTAACAATTGTAGTACTAATTTTTGTGTACTAATTCCCCTGAGTAATATATTTGTATGCAAGGTTTTTTTTTTTAAGTGATATTTTATCTCTTTCATGTCCCTACATTTTATTACTATTATCTTTGAATCCACTCTAGTGTAAAGAGAGAAACTGTAGCAGGGTAACTCTTCCAAAGCTGGTCATTTTTTATTGGAAATATTTTAAAACAAGATACAGTGGGCCAAAGGGTAAATGCTTGTCTGAGGGAAGGCTTCTCATCAAGCCAGGTCCTGAAATAATTCCAAAACTCCTCTGTGGTTTGTTTTCACTGTGTATGTCCCTTCTGTCCTCCGCCCCCAACCAGAGCTCGGTTGTGCCTCGTTGGTTATCTCTTATAAACTGGGAATATTGTAGGATTCTTCTGCTCCAGCTTCTTTATCAGGATCCTGTTTGATTTGTGTTTCCTTGGTTTGGTTCCCTTCCCCCTTCTTATTTCGGGTAGTAATATCTTAGGGCATGCATGTTTTCTTCCTCAGCAGGGAGTCATGGTGGCCATTGTTCACATTTATGTGGAAATGTCGATGTGGTAACCTGGGTGGTGAGCCCAGGGAATCTGGGATTCCAGAACAGGAACTCAGAATGAAACTCTGTAGGTTGTTCTTCCCTTTTTACCACCCCTACCCCCACCATTGTGGAAATTACAGGCATGTACCCAGGCTATCAAAGAACAGGTTTTCAAAAACAATTATTTGTTTTCTTCAAACTGTAGCTTGAAATCATCTCTGCCAGCTGATTCAAAACAGTCACTCGAAGCAAGTGTGCAATAAAAGGCTCGGCAGTTGGGACCTGTTTGCCGAATTGCTGGCCTCCTTTGGTAAAAATTTAGAAATATAAGTCAGCAGTGAGCACAACTTTGAATGATCTGTAGTTAGGATTTTGCAAAGTCTGGAAGGATAGGCTGTACTTCTGGAGCAGGAGAGAGGGTGGAACTTTGTTTTGGCCTCAGATTGCCACAGAAGCCACACCCCGCCCTTCACGTATTTTTTGGCTGGTGACCTGTAGTTACTGTCACGTGGCAGCCTGCCCCAATTGTGGATCATCTGGATGACAAAGTCAGTGCCCATGTCTCAGTCTCCTGTTTCCAGACAGCAGGGGCTGGTGCCTCATGCCACTTTGGGACTGACCAGCAGCAGGCTAGGGACTTAGAAAATATGTGATAAATTCTTATTGAGAGATGAGTTTATTGAGATAAATTAGTTGAAGAGTTTAAATACATTGCATTTAATTTTCTTAGGGATTTTACACTTAAAATTGGTGGTTATATTCTTTAACTTAAAGTCATTATTTTCCTATTAAAGGGTGTGTGTGTGTGTGTGTGTGTTGTTTGCAAGCATTAAAAAATTATTAATTTTTTATCCAAAGTCTGAATACCATGGCTTGTGTTCATGTCATTAAACTTGAACGTCAGTATTAAAATGATCCTACAAATGTATTTGGGGGGTTCTTACTTGATTTCATTTGATAGTGAGACGAAGGGATGAAGTGGCAATGTATTTATTGGATTTTAGATTGCACATTCATTTTGGATTCCCATGCCAGGGCACTCTGCACCTGACTGCACTGCCGCCCGCAGCACATTTAATTTAAAATCAGGTGCCCTAGGGGACCAGCACACGGTAGACGGCCTGAGGGTTCATCCCGAGCCATTTTTAAAGGATCCATTTTAAATAGTATTTGGGAAGCAGGAATTTAAGGGATAATGATAGAAACAGCGATTATGTAGAGGTCTTAAAAATCATTTCTAATATGTTTTCACTTAAATTGGCAAATTTGCAATGTAAGTCCCTGAAATTATTCTCTCAAACATTTTTAACAGTTTCACAGATTTTTAGAGCCATTATATTCTACTTCTATTTAGGACCATGTTACTGAAGTTTAAAATCCATTTTATGTTTTATTAATACTTTTAAATGTTCAGAGTAACTTTTAATGTGTGTGTTTTCCAGTTTGTTAAGGGTGAAATTTTTTTTTTTATCAACCCGAAGTATTTGCATTTAACCCATTTGTCAATATAGTTTTCTTGACAAAAACTGCTATCATCTGAAAAGAAAATCTTTACCATAGATTATCTCATTCTGAGACTATATTATGAGAGGTGGCATAAATACTTTATGTAAATAATGGGTTGATCTGTAAGTTAATTAGACCCAAGAGAACCTACCGTCAAAACAAAACTGCTTTGTCAGTCCTTGCTTTCCATCAGCTTCTTCTTCTGAGCCTACGATTGCTGGCTGTACCGAAGAGCTGCGCAACATATTAGTTTTTCAAAAGGGGTGCAGATAAATGTCAACTGCAGTAAGTGAAAATTGTAATTACAGTTAGCGTGAATTGAGCGAAGTGCTGTGTAGGCAAAGCCCTGTGCAAAGTTCCGTATGTAAATAGCACATCGCAGATAAAAGCTTGCTCTGTGATTATTAAGAACAGGGTGTCTTTTGCTCATTTTCCATCAGAAGGTTGATTAGAATCACTTGCAAATTATATAAGTCTACCTCTGGGCATGCTTCCCTTCAAAAAAGGAAACCTCAGGAGCTTTTTGTATAAAGGATAGATCTCCAAATATCTTATCTTTGAATACTGAATTTTTTGAAGCCCCCTTTTCTGATTTTTTTTAAAAAAATGAATTTTAAGTGTGGAGCCTTTTGCCCATTCTTTTAAATGCCATTTTCTTGTAAAATTTAATGGTACATTAATTTACTCTTTGCCTAGGGTGCATCTGTTGACAGTGCCTCCTCCTTGATCCCCAGTTTCTCTTCCTTGTCCCCAGGCACCTTGTGCTGAGAGTTTGCAATCTGATTTTCATCTACTCAAATTTAATCTTGAAGTATAGTATAGACCTGAATGAGGATCTGAGGCGATGGGTGATTTTATTTTTTTCTCTCAGCACTTCTTTATTTTCTGTAATGAGCATGGGTAGCTTATGATTGAGAGCCATTAAATTTGATATTCTTAAAAACAGCAAAAATATTTTTAATGCAACATTATGCTAATCTCTTTAATTTCATTCTTTTGTGATAAATCCTAATGAGGAGATGAGAGTTGTAAAGGAGGAGACCAGTGGTAATCCTTGGCACCCTTCCTTATTATCCTATTTATTTGACTTGAAGAGTTTCACTTGTCTGTTTTCAGAGTATGTTAATTGAGTGCTCAGTATTCATTACAAATAATCTTGTCTGTTTTCTCGTGGAGATTCTGAAGGCCCTTTTGCTCTTTCTGTAAAAGCCAAGCAGACTGTATTAACTTCTGGTTTAATTTAAAAAACGAATGTGGAACTTGTTGGCACAACACCTTAAAGAATTGCATGTTTAATAATTGGAAGGCTCTCCATCAGATTTGTCTCCAGTCTGAATTAATAATGTTGCTGACTTATTGTTTTAGAAGACAGAGTCCTTGACCTGCTAGGTTGAAAGAATTGTGACTGCTCTGAACCTTTGTGGGTCCTTTAGCTGTGCCATATCCCCTGTGAATAATTAGAGGTATTTGAAGATATTGAGGTAGAAGCCAATTTGTGTCTTTCACTTTGCATATTGTTGAAGCCTCATGAATTAATCATGAGCAGGGCAAAAAATTAACTTCTTCAGACACATATTTTGATGGGTCATGAGGGAGAATGTAAAGTGATCTGTAAAATATTCTTCTGATCCTCTAAGTATTAAATTATTATACCTACAGGCTAATTTCATGGGGGGGAGTTCCTCTTCCCCCTCCTTCAGTAACTGAGTAGCATATTTGAAAACATATAAAGGTTTGTTATTTTCTAAGACTGTAAATGAGCAATTTTATGATTCCTGAAAACCAGATTCTTAATCATTAACCTTAATTTTAATTTGTTGGTTATTTTTCTTTTTAGTTTTAAATAATTTGAATTTTAGACTCTCATAATTGTGCTTTAAACTTCTTGTTGATTTGGTGAAATGTATTACCCTTTTCACTTTGGGCATCTGAAGCTATTCTAAAACACGGAATCAAAGTAATACGGATTTCCATACTTGTTTAAAATTTAGTTTTATATTAATATCTTTTTTCCATTTTCTGTTTTTCTTTTTTTCAGCCAGTGAAACTGAAATTGCATTCTTCTGTGAAGAAGATTATAAGACCTACAAAGCTAATCCCATTTCATCCTGGTGAAAACGTCTCGGGGGCTGCCTTTTTGCATACCTGTATTAAGCTCTTTATTCCACTACTGAGTTTTTAAAATTGACAAACAAATCTTAAAAAATTAATCCCAGGCTCTCCTATTGGAGCCAAAATCTGGTGATTTATCTCTCTGCAGTTCTCCTCTCTCTCTCTCTTGTTGTAAAATAGTATATTATTAGAAAAACATTTGCTTTTTAAAAAGTGAAGTAAACTGTTATTCAAAAATCATCTTGGACTATTGTTTTTAAATCATAATTTGTTTTCTAAAATTAGGAATTATTTTCGTGACTTGCATTGTTGCGTTCTTTAAAAAGATTGTAAGACTAAGTCATACTGTTTATTTTGTGTTTTTTCCATAGTTTCTAATTAGAGTATCTGTTATTGTCTTTGGCTACTAGAGATTTTGAGTTCTCTTAGACCCATCAATGCTATTTTGGTAGTTCAGGGAGTGTGTGATACACTTGACCATATGTGACATTGAATGGTGTATATTTTAGGGAGGTATGATGTAAGAGAGTTACTTTTCTTTTTTTTTTTTTTTTTTTTTTTGTATCTCAGCCTATACAAATAACCTTGCTGAATTTTTTCTTTCCGAGCTGTGTTTTTCGATTTCAGGAGCAAACTATAATGGGACCAAATTCATTTATTTTTGAGACAGGAGGTAGGAGGATGGTTGCACATCTGGAAAAAAATTGTTCCTTGAACACAAGTCTATGTCCTGGTAGATACATTTTTTCAAAATAATATAATACTTTTGATTCATGATAATAGCTGACTACCAGCACCTGAGGAGGAGTAGTTTCAAAGGGCCCTCTCTGCCAGCCTGTGTCTAATCAAAACTCCTAGAGAGGTTAGCTGGCTCTGGAATTACTCCATGAACCCTTAACATTGCCAGTAGGGCAAATTGTTTTCATTGTGGTAAAGTTTAACTTAAGAAAACCTATTGTTTTTAAAGAATCAACTTTGAATGTCTGATTAACATGATCAAAAGATGCTGTGCTTTATTGAAAGAGTTAATAGTCTTCTTTAAAACAGAAATGCTATTTATTTTATTCATTAAACAAAGTGCTCAGCACACAGATGACCTGGGTTTCTGGGTAGTTAATAAAGAAGAAAATAAGACACAGTTTTTGCCTGAATGAGTGGGGAAAGATATAGTATAAACAAGTGATTTTAATAGAGTATCAGTACTGCTATGGGAGCATTGTTGACAGGGTAATTAATTCTGTGTGGGATTATTTTTATCTTATTTTTTAAAGAAGTACCACTTGAACTGTACCTTAAAAGATTGAACACGGACTTTTGCGTGGAAGAGAAGAAGGGGAAGCTTTCTGGAAGAGGGACTAGCATATGCAAAGGCAGAGCACTGTGGAAGAGTCTGAGGTTTCAGTAGAAAGCGCAAGTTTCAGTGTTGCTAAAAATAATTAATTTAAAAAATTTTAAAAATGATTAAGGACCCTTTTTGTTTTAGAAACAGGATCTTGCTCTGTTATCCAGGCTGGAATAGTGGTGCTACAGTCGTAGCTCTCACTGCAGCCTCAAACTCCTGGGCTCAAATGATCCTTCCGCTTCAGCCTCCCGAGTAGTTGGGACTGTAGGTGTGTGACATCACCCCCAGCTACTTTTCTTATAAAAAATTTTGTGTAGAGATGGGATCTCATTATGTTGCCCACACTGGGCTCAAACTCCTGGGCTTAAGTGATCCTCCTGCCTTGGCCTCCCAAAGTGCTGGGATTACAGCCATGAGCCACCATGACCAACCTAAAGGCCCTATTTCATATCTTTTACCAAAATTTCAGACAGACTAACTAAATACAAGAAAACAAAATAATCAATTTATTAGAAAAAAATATGGATTATGTTTGTGACCTTAGAGTAAAGAAGGCCTTCTTAACAAGCAAAATGCAAACGCCATAATTTGGTATAATTGATGTATTTATGTGAAAAACTGATTCCAAAAGCAATCATAAAGTTTAAAAGATAAAGACTAGGAGAAATTACATGTCCTTGTAAGAGAAAGAATTAGTTTTTAGAATATATAAAGAACTCTCACAAATCAATGAGAAAAGAACAAACATACAACAGAAAAATGGATACATTTTTATAAAGAACTTAATAGAAAAGAAAACATATATAGCTTATAAGCATGTGAAAAATGGACATCCTGTTATTTAAGGAAATTCAAGTTAAAACAACAATAGGGTAGCATTTTCACTCACCAAATTGCCAAAAAGTAAAGGGTTTGGTAATAAGTATTGGCAGTGATATGTGTCTACACTGCCAATAGAAGTATAAATTCATGTTCAATCACTTAGGCAAGTGATTTGGTTTGGTGTCTATTAACAAATTAAATGTGCATATTCTGTTGACCCAGAAGTTCCAGTTCTTGGAATCTACCCCAAAGAAACCCTCTCATGCCTACAGAAGGAGGTGTTTATAAGGGACCTCACTACAGTGTTATTTATGACAGAAAATCACTGTAAACAGCGCAACTGATGCTAATAGGAGAATAGCTAAATAAACTATGGCATATCTATATCTGGATTTCTACTTAATCTAAAACAATGAGGAAGATCCATATTATTAACTGACATGGGATGGCCTTTGAGACATCTTGATGGATGAAATTGCAGAGGGATTCATAAAATGTGATACTTGTTTTAAAAAAACACAAAATGATATGTATATATAATGTGTATATATGTATGTTGCTATGGACTGAATGTCTATATCCTCCCCAAATCCATATGTTGAAACCCTCACCCCCAAGGTAATGGTATTTGAAGGTAGAGCTTTTGGGAGGTGATTAGGTCATGGTGGCCGAGCCCTCATGCATGGGGTTAGTGTCCTAATCCCTAGAGAGACCCCTTGTGCCTTCTACCACATGAAGTTAGAGTGAGAAGACAATGTCTATGAGGCAGTTGGCCCTTATCAGACATCAAATCTGCCAGTGCCTTGATCTTGGACTTCCCAGCTTCTAGAACTGTAAGAAATAAACTCGTTTATAAGCCATCTAGCGTATGGTATTCTGTTAGAGCAGCTGGAATGGACAAAGACATGTGTTGTGAATGTACACATGGTACACACATATATGCACATGCACTCCAGAGGATACATTCCAAATTAATTATGTTGATTACTTCTGGGGAGGGGACTAGGATTGGGAGGCGAAGGTGGTAAAAAGCCTTATCTATAACGTTTAACTTCACAAGGAGAGTGCCCTTGTGTTAAGAATTAGTGAAAACCAGCTGAGAGCAGTGGCACACGCCTGTAGTCCCAGCTACTCAGGGGGCTGAGGCAGCAGGGAGCCCTTCAGTCCAGGAATTTGAGTCTAGTTTGGGCAATATAGCAAGACCCCATCTCTTAAAAAAATTGGTAAAAACAAAACCAGTACACATACAGAAATCTAAAGAAGCAGGAAAAAACTCATTAGGCAATTGCCATAACCATTTGGACATATTTTCATCTAGGTTATTTTTTCTATTTGTATATTTTTTAGTATTTATGATCTTTTTAATGTGTTTTAAGTTATACAAGTAACATTTGCTTGTTAAAAACAACCAGTTTTGAGGGTAAAAAGTTAAAATCCCTTCAAAGGTCATTCCTTTGCATGGCTTGGTGTGCATACTTTCAGACCTTTTTTCCTGCACATATATCATTATTTAAACTTATGGGTATGCATTTCAAAGCATCATTTTATGCATTTTAAAGCATTATTCTTTTAAATATGGTTGTGAACTCTCATTTTTTTTTTTTTCCGGTCACCACTGTGTGCAGACACTATGTGTTTTATGTTCCATCTCATCTCACCCCCACGGAGCCTGTGACAGAGCTCTGGGGAGTCCTGGCTTCCCATCTGGGAAACCAGAGGATAACGAGGGCTACCTCACAGAGTTTGGGGATCAAGTGCGACATTGCTGGCAAGGCACTGAGTGGGAAGGGGCTAGCACGAAGTCAGTGCTCACCACGCGTCTCACCATGCTCCTCGCGAGCAGCGGGTGCAGAAGCCTCTGCTTCATCTTGGAGCACAGAGCCCTGAGTCTCACAGGTATTAAGCCACTTGCTTGAGGCCTAAAATCTGATAAAGAGGTTTCTTCTGGCTTCAACTCCCACTTTCCGCTACTCTGAAAACAAGGGGAGTTGGGCATTTGGAGAAACAGGGTAGAAAAGTTGTCACCCACGGGCCAAGAGACAGTTTCCCACCCGTGTTGATTGGCACCCCGTTACATACATTTTTGTCATTCTCAGTTGGGGAGAACTTGTTTTCTCTCCCTGTGCCAAAGGATCATACAGGCCCTAGCCCCACTAGCCAGGCCAGGTTTCATGTGAGCTTGAGCACTTTTCTGCCAAATCGAATGTGCTTTCCCTTCTTTTTCTGGCTGCTCCAGACACAGGCAGGAGAGATGGTGACCCTGCCTATTTAGGACACCCAGAGATGTGGCCTGGCCTGGGCCCTTTTGGAAAACTGCTGCCACTTGCTGAGGTCAGGAGGGGGAGGGAAGAGTTGGTGGGGGAGGGGGCTGAGATTGCCGTGCCACTTCTCTCCCGGGCAGAGGGGTCTGAGTATGGCAGTGGCCGAGAAGCCAGACTCTTGTCATAGTTTTTTCATTGTGTGTGCGCACGTGTACATACATGTACATGTGGGTGCATGCATGTGTTGGGGGAAGGGCTCTGATTATTGGTTACTGGCAGTTTCACTTCATTTTACTCTGAGCAACTCATGATTAACCAGAGTAGCAAAGGTAATTGAAGTGGAATATTTACTTACTTGGTTTGAGGTTAATATTTTGAACTCTACCATCAAGACAGGGGGTCTCGGATGTCTGCAGGCCTGGAAAGTACCCATCCCTCCCGTTGAACCCACAGCGTGGACCCCAGCGCCACTCGGAGCCTGTCACTCTGCACTTCTAGCATTTGCAGGAGGTGAGGCTGTGGAGGAGGAAGGCACAGCTTTGTCATTTCTTTCCTTCAAAGGAGATAAATTTATTCAGTGAATCAGACCTGAGACCAGTTCCCCCATCCCCAAACGTGCATTTTGGGTTAGATTACGAACATAAGAGTTTAGATAATGGCCTTTGGAGACTCATTTTTCCATCATTAGTGAAAGGATCGCGTAACGTGTAATGACTGAAAAGACACGTGCAGGATGTGTGTCATGCTGCTCTGCAGTGTGGCTGGTAGCCAGCAGTGACCCTCCTCTGCTCTGCGCTGCCCGCACTTCCTGTGAGTGCTCAGTAAATAATGCCATTCATGGGCAGCGAGGTTTAAGACGGAGAAAATCCATTTGAGGTCCCCGATGAAGTCATGCGACTCTTTTGAACCAAGTGAAGGCAGAGCGTTTGGGGCATGCTGCCTTAGAGACTCGAGCTTTCGGTTTTAGCCTCATCCCTATCAAGTCCAACACACGATGCCACCACCGCTAACAGTGTCCTCGTCATCAGTCGCATCTGGTCGGTCGGGTCAGTCGGGGCAGTGACCAGGGCACTCTCCTGGCTCTGACTCCTCCTCTGGACCGGGGTGAGTGGCAGGACGAGGTTTGGGGTTCTCCCCTCTGTTTCTGACTTGTGGGGAATGAGGGCAGGAAGATGGAGAGCTGCCGTCTGCAATCCTTCCAGTGCTAAGTTCTGTTAGCAAAGCACCGCCTCGTGTAATTTCCTGATCCCTGCCCCGCCCTCCTCCCTATGACTCGCGGCTTTGAGCCTTATGGCCCCAGACCGTACACTGCCCCCGCCCCCCACCCTGCTGCAGAGAAGGCCCCATGCCGTTCCCCCCTATTCCTTGACAGTTTTAGCTCCTGGCTCATTGTCGCTGTCTCCAGTATGGCTCCTGTCATAATTCAGACACAGACAAACCTTCCTGGACCCTGAGGCCCCTTAGGTCAGAACTCACTGCAGGTTCTCATCTCCTCTGTCCCAGCCACCTACTCCTGCAGGCACACCTGAGCCATGGTCACCATCAGTCACTGCACCCTGGTCCACAACACAATCGCAGTATCACGCCTCCCAGCCTCTGCCTTCCATCTCTGCCTTTGGTGACCCCGGCCCCTGGAGTTCCTCAACCCCGCCGACCTACACTTCACTGATCCCGCTGTCTTCCCCCTGTTTGGCCCCGACCTGGCTGAGACCCTCTGAGCCTTCCTCATCACTCCTTTGTGTAGGCCCCCACCTCCCTGACACCCCTCTCCGTGGGCTCAACCCCTGCTCCCCGCCTTCTCCACACCCGCACTGGACCAGCTGCGCCTGTTCCCTGACCCAGCCGTGGGTCCTGACTGCTCAGCGCCGAGCGCCGGTCCGTTCCTGGTGCCGCCCTGCAGTTCCCCTCACCCCTCCCCTTCTCACTTAGAGCTGCTGTCCTCGCATCGGGCCATCTCAAGACAACGCGAGGGTGCTCCTCCACCGTGTTCCCTCTCCTCGGGGTTGTACACAGGTACACCTGCAGGTGTCCCCTGCCTGCCGTCCTGTGTAGGCGGGAGAACTGGCAGAGCACGTTTCCAAGTCTGTCCTCACCTGTGCATGGTGCGTGGGTGCGCCACCTCTCAGGAACACACTCGGCACTGGCCCCTCTCCTGCATCTCAAGCTGCCCCTCCCAGCAGACGCCCCCAGCACAGGAACGTGCTGCACTGCCTCCCACCAGGCCAGAGCTGCCTCATCTTTCACAGCCAGATTCCTGAACAGAGTGATCCACACCCTCCGCTTCCCACTTCCTCTCCTCTCATTGCCTCTGAGCTCCCCGGTGGGGCTTCTGGCCATCACTGTACTGGAACAGCAATTGCCAAGGTCACCAAATGTTCCCGTTGCCACAGGAGTATGATTCTCTGCCTTTGAACTGCTTAATGCTCAGCAGCATTGATGCACAGAATCAATGGACGCCCTTCTTGCAAACCCTCTGCTCCCTTGGCCTCGCCTGCCACGCCTCGTTTCCTTTGTGCTTCTTGCTCACCTTCTTCACTTTTGCACGGTGGGACGCCCAGGCGCAGTCCCCTGACTTCTCTAACTGCCTGCCCTCCCAGGAGCGTGCGCATGCTTTAAATGACAACTAGAAGCTGCCAACTCCCAATCTGCTGCCACAGCCCAGGTCTGCCCCTGGAGCCCCTCCCTGCTACTGTCCCTCCCCACAAAGGTGGCTGGCAGGCGTCCACTGAGAGACGCCTCGGACCCTAACGTGGAAACGGAGCCTCTGAGCTCCCTCCCCAAGCCTGGTTCTTCCTCAGTCCTCCCCACCACAGGACAGGAACTCCGGCTCTCCGTTTGTTCAGGTCGAAACTTGGGGTGATTCCTCTTGTTTCTCCTGTGCCCACACCAGCCTAGCCAGTTCTGTTTGCTCCGTCCTCAAAAGACACCCAGCGTCGGCCTCGTCTCAGATCTTTCACGACCAACACGGGTCCTTCCCTCACTGGATCGCTGCAGTAGCTTCTTTCCAAAGGGGGCCTCTTGCTCCCACTCCTACCCTGCTGCAATTCTCTGCCGGCAGTCAGAGTGATTCTTCTGGAACATAAGTCAGGTCTTGTCATGCTTCACTTCAAAACTCTCATTCAGAGAAAAAGGCAGTTTCCTGCTGGGGCTTACACAGTCCTACGTGACCAGCCTCTACCACCTCTCTGACCTCGTCCAGCGTCTCCCCTCCCTCTGCAGAGCCTCCTTGGCCTTGGTTCTCTTCCTGTACACACCAAACATACTCAGGCCCCAGGGCCTTTGCATCTGCTCTTCTCTCTGCTTGCAACGCCTTTTCTACGGTTATTTGCATAGGTCCTCCCCTTTTTCCTGTCGGGTACCTGCTCAGATGCCATCAAAGAAGCCTTTTCTGCACACCCTGTATAAAATAGCAAATGCCCACCCCTGCGGAACTCGTCGTTTCTCTAACTCCACTTTCCTTTTTTCTTTTTAAAAGTCTTTTTCTGTCCTGTCTCCTACCATTATCATGTCCACAGTGCATAGAACAGACCTGGCACTTAGAACAGCGTAGGTATTCCTTCGATGAATGACTTTAAGATTGTAGTTGAATTTTAAAGCAAAATTGTACAGATTCTTGAAGCTCGTCTCATAGCAAGATAGATCTGTGTAGACTGGTCAGACTCGCTAGGAGTTTCTTTAGTTGAAGAACAGTCACCCCCATCTGCAAACTCATGGAAACTGGCTCTGGAATAATTGGTCAGTGGTCCCGAGTGCACATGTGTTTCAAATGGCGCTGAAGGAAAGAAATGGAAACGCAAAGTGTTAAAAGTTGTTTTTGTAGGTCTGGATTCAGTTGCTGCCGCCCCTGCATTTTCATGCAGCTGACAGTCCTTTTCTGCCGCGTGTTCCGTGTATGCCCGGAGGCCATCCTGCGCCTCGTGTGAGGGCTGGGGAAAACGCGGTGGCGGTTATTCACAACAGGCGAGATAAGTGTCCTAGGTTGTCATTTGTTTCTGTTTGAACTGTTCCCTGGAAAGCTGAGTAGAAACCCGAACAGTTGATTGTACAACTGTACAAATTAAGGCAGAATTTTTTTCCCACTTGCCTTAAAGCAAAGTTGCTTGTTTTAAAAGTGACCTAGAAGTGAACTTGCGGTGACATTTAAAATTATACAAATGGGAAAAAGTCAGTGATGCATCTTTGCATGCACTGGAATTATTTATTTTTCTGTGTTTGCTTTAGGCAAGCTTGAGGCGGAGGAGAGTGCGTGGCTTGACGTCAGGAGCCTGGGTTGGAAGAATGCACACTTTGTCCCTAGCTTAGAGGTGTGACCTTGGGCAAGCTGTTCAGCCTGCCTCGGTCTCAGTTTCTTGCTCCCTTAAATGGGGATAACACTGACCTCCCTCACAGAATTTCTCTGAGGCTTCTGTAAGGCGACCTAGCTCAGCGTCTGGCACACACACCTTCTGTCTGGGGAGAATTTGTGTCACATCGCTATTCCACGAAGACAGAGTATTAATTCCATCGTACAGGAAATTTAGACACTGAATGCGAGGTTATCCCCTGTCCACCATCGGAGCCGGGCCTTTCCTGCCCCTCCTCCAGGTTTCCTGCTGCCTGCGGTTCTCCTTGCTCCACCTGTCAGCTCCAACCGCACAACCCAGTAGTGTTCTGGACTCAGGGAAGGCTCGTTTTTTCACTTTCCAGGAATCCTTGCCTCCCCATTTCCTTTCCTGAAGTGCCTTGCCCTGGGATGCAGCTAACCCTGAGTGCATTACTGTCAAATGTTTCTTTTCTTTTTTTTTTTTATAAAGTTATTTTTATTTTATCTTTTAATTCCATTTTTCTATGAGCATTTTGAAGTCCTCTTGTATTTCAAATGTTTCTTTTACATGTCCCTTTCCTTCTGGTGGGAATTTCCCCCCGGTTAGGACTAATGGGCTCATTAATAACAGCAGAACAATTTACATTTCCTTTCTGTATGCATAGATCCATCCCTTTCTCTATTCTCTGGCTATAACTTGCTAAAAATAAAGTAGGGTTGGGTGGGTTGGTAGAATGAATGGATACAGAGGTTGTCCAAACAAATATAATCTTTGGGAAGAAAAATCTTGCAAAGGCAGGTTTTGCAGTGTGAATTTTCTAGACCTGCCTAGGCACCCACAGCCAATTAATGGCCAGCCATTAATCTGTAGGTCTTGTAGAGCAGCCCTGCTTGCAATATAACACCTTTCCTGCTGTTTCAGCCAGTATTCATTACACAGAGCAGAAGTGCGGGCGGCAGGTCAGGCCAAGGGAAACCAGCTCTGGACTTGCCCTCCTCTGCCTACCTGCAGCCACCAGGTGGCAGCAGAGTCTGCCCAGGCCTGGGAGATGACAGAGCAGGTCTGAGTCACTAGGTAAGGACTGTGCTTAGTAGCCTGGTAAGCCTGTGTAAGTCAGCCTTGGCATCCTATAGCTGGAAGACAAAGACTTCGGTTTGTAAATGGTATGGTATGTTGTACTAGTGCTCAAAAGTGATCGAGTGATTGCTACTGCCTAAAATTTTGATTTAAGTCTTAGGCCGGATGTGGTGGCTCATGTCTGTAATCCCAACACTTTGGGAGGCAGAGGTGGGAGGATCTCGATGCCAAGAGTTCGAAGCCAGCCTGTACAACACAGTGAGATCCTGTTTCTACAAAAAAAAAAAAGTCAATGCTTAATTAATTCAAAGCCAATACCTAATTGTAGTCAGTTGTACCTCCATAGTCTTATTTATTTCTAAAAAGAATATCAGTAATGTGTTAGCACTTTGGAAAATACCTGCTTGTTTTTTGAGGATTTCTTTAAAGCTGAGCAAGAAAGGTGGCATGCAAGTGCCAATAGATACTCTGTTGAAAACTCCCAAGTACATTGCATTGTGCATAATCTCCTTTTTTTGTCCTAGGTAAGTTGCTTAAACAAATTCCTTCCCAAACCAATTGCAGAGAGAATCTATTATGCTCTGTGGAGGGGCTTGGAAGCCGCCTTGTCGCTTGTGAAAAGACAAAACTTCAAGCAGTGCTCAGAGCTTTGGGGGATAAAGGGTGACTCTCCCCTAGAGGGGAGCCAGGGATTCTTTGCAGGAGGGGACGTCCCTCTTCCCTTACTGAAGGCTGGGTGTTCTCCCACGTGATTAGGCAATGCCATTCACTCTTTGGATAGTGTACAAAGAGTTTGGATGCTGGACTTGCATAGTGTACTTAGTGTTTCTAAGTTATTAAAAAATTAAGAAGTTTCACTTTAGTGTACTGAACAGAATTAAAGCCAATCTGCCATGGTGCAGAACTGTACTTCTGTGGCTTCTCTTCATGGGTCCAGCCAGTAGCAGAGAATTGTCATGGGCAGAGGGCTGAGTTGGGGCTAGGAGCAGGGCCTGAGAGTGGCAGCATCTCTTTACGTCTCTGGGGACTCTCCTGATGTCGCTTTCAGCCCCCGGTCCCGTCAGTGCCATGCAGCCCTCCAACGCGTGCACCACAGCTGGTGGATGCTTCCAGACTAGGATGGCCAGGAGGGACTTGGTTAAGTGCAGGCTGAAACACAGGAGCTAAAAAGGGGAGAGGAGAATCTTGAGAAGGCTATTTGAGGTAGGAGCAGGATACAGTATAGCCCCTACCCAGCCCTGCCCTTTCCCAGTTCTTACAGCCGAATGGGACCCAATGGGACTCCCTGACCTGTGTGGCCTTGAGTCCCCCATGTCAGTGTGCTGGGACCTGCCATGGGAAGGTCCTGGTAACTGGCCTTCCTCGGGCTCTCCAGATCAAGGGTACAGAGTAGATTACCGATACAGCAGTTTGCTTGTGGTTCTGTCTTCTCTTCTCCTGTCAGGCCAAGGCATTTGGGCTCTTCAGTGTCCTAGCCTAGGGGTGCTTGTAACAGAGCAGTTTGGAGACAGACTCCTTCAGTGCCAAATCGCTTGAGGGGTGGGGGAAGGAGAGGAAGCTGGAGGCTGCAGTGACCCGCGGAGGCTGGGAGGAGATGGAACCTATGGGCTCTACCGCTGGCCGGTGTCTGGTTCTGGGGAGGTGGTCTGCTATCTTCAGAGGGGAACCAATGCCCCCGAGCAGGCGAGCGCCCCCACTCCACCCAAGACCCAGGCCTCCACTTGGCAGGGAGCAGCCAGGCCCGATTCAGGACCACATGGATTGAGACCACAGGCATCTCTGGGGAAGTGTGAACTGAAGACTAAGAGAGCCTTCTGGAATACTTTGCCCCAGGACCTTTGCATAACCTTGAGGGAAGGGGATAGGGAAGCCCAATAATAACTGCGATTGAATTTCCAACCAAATGGGGACTTGGAATCTGACTTAAGAAAATAAAGAAATAATAAAATTTCTTTCACATATGTATTTGTAACTGCAAATTCATACACGTTATGCCAAGTTGGCCCAACCTAACATTTAAGGAGGGGCAATGTTGCCTCTTGGTCTCAGTTACCAATAAAAAGGATAAGTTAATGAAAGTGGAGAACACATGAAATTCTACTCCCAAATTATCAAAAGAACCCACCCTCATTTTTTTGATAATTTAAAATATGTATATTTTATTTTTACCAAATTAAAAAACATTCCAATAGTACGAAAAGCTTTATATAAGAGTTGCCTGATCTCACTCCTCTCCCTAGTCTCAGGCCCCCAGAGCAACTCAGTTTCTTTCGTTCTCTCCATATTTCATATAATATGCTCCTGTTGCTTTCCTTGGTTTGTCCATTTCAGGAAGAATATTTTGACTTTCTATCACAGTAGGTGAAGATTTATCTTTTTCATACAACTTTCTCAGCTCTGCCCCCTGTTCTCACACTGTGTTTCAACTACTTTTAATTAACAGTGTTTACATGTTGTGGTTGTATACCATGGTTGTGCCTTTTATTAGACATTCTAAAAATACACTTTCCCCCCTCACTTGTATAGTTGTCTATATCCCTATACACACTTTTCCCCATGAGATTGGTCATAGGCCTTTTATTAGTTTTTTCCAGCTGTTGAAGCACAGCCTATAGTCCACACCCCCATCCTGTTTCTGGAAGCCTCTGTCCTGCTCCAGCCTGGATGGGTTGCTCCTTTGGACTGCTGGGAAACTACTGCAGAGGGACTTCCCGTTGCGTTAACCCTGGGGGTTCCCTTCCTTGCTTGTTTCTTGGTTTTCTGAATCCTTTATCTTTTCCTTTCTTGTTTCACTCACTTGTAATGTAGCATAGTCATTTCATAAGAATGGGAGCACAGAAGGCACGTGTTTTGAAATGTTTGAAAATGTCTTTGTTTTTCTCTTAGACACAGTTGGTGGGTGTCCAGTTCTAGGTTGAAAACATCTTTGCTCAGAATTCTGAAGGCCTGTCCCATCACCCTGTAGCTTCTGGAAAGCGGTTGAGGGGCCACTACCATTCTGTTTTTTATTTCTTTGTTTGTAAACTGTTTTTTCTCTCTGAAAACTTTTAGGATATTCTCCTCATCCCAAGTGTGCTGAAATGGGTGAGGGTGTGTTTTCAGTTTTGGGGCTGGATATTTGGTAGATTTTTTAAATCTAAAAACTCATCTTTTTCAGTTTTGGGAAAGGTGGTTGTACAGGTTCTTTGATGATTTCTTTCTCCTCTGTTGTCTCTGTTTCTGGAATTCCTCTTAGCCAGATGTTAGACTTCCTGTGTTGTTACTTTAGAGCCTTTATCTTTGGCCTTCTGGTTTTCCTTTATGGGAAATTTACTAAATTTTATCTTCCTACTTTTCTGTTGATTATTAGATATTTCTTCTATCATATATTCAATTTCTAGCTCTTTATTTTTTAGAGTATCCTTTTCTTATTTTATGGGTATAATAGCATCTCTTTCTCTCTAAAGCTGTTAATTGCAGTTTTTAAAAATTATTATTTATTTACTCTGTTTGCTTTTTTATTTATATGTTTTATTCTGCTCCTAGAATTGTGTGTTTCCTCTGGGTTCCTTTTCCCAGTTGTTTGTTTTAGTTTCTTTCTTATATTCCTCAACTGTCTGCCCATTTATGTTTAACCTTGAGGTGCTAAGACGCTCCTTACAGGCTGGCTATGCTCGGATGGGACCTACTGATCGCATTACTTGATGTTATTCTCATCTGCTTCCTGCATCACCTTGGTTCCTTTGGGTTCCCTTTCCCCGCTTTGTTTTGGTCACTTCTATTGTAGTTGGAGGCTTTCCTCAAATGTGGTTGAACCCAGTCTGTGTGTGCACCAGGGGTGAGGCACAGAGGCTGCCCTTGGGCAGGGGCCCTGCTGGGCGACTGGGGGCCAGGCTGGCTTTGCCCCGATGCTCACTGGTCACCAACACCCACTTGCTCCCACTGCCTTCCCACCGCCCCCAGCCTCCCCGCAGGCAGGCGGGGCCACGGGACCAGCTCTGCTTAATGAAGCGTTTACTAGCTGGTGCGGTCAGTCATGGAGATGACATACCAGATGACAGAGCCAGGAGGTGGGGCAGCCTGGGTCGCTGGGACCTCACAGGGGGACAGGGGACAGCTGACCTGGAGAGTCACCTGCCTTTCCTTGGATGCAAGGGAGAGAAATACAGTTTAATTTGAGAATTGACTGGTTACCACAGCATCACCTAGACTACTCTGACTAACGTCCTCATCTTGTTGCAGGACCCTAAATGTTAGTGTCAGGAACCGAGTAACTCTGGAAAAGGGCTGTCTTTTCCTCCAGAGAATAAGCCTCCATTTTTTACCTTCTGAGAGCAGGGCAGGGGAGGAGCGTGGCCCCTATTTTCATCCCTGAGGTCACCCCTCTCCTCCAGTGCTCCTGGTCCCAGAGACCGGGGAGTAATAATTCCAACATCCTGCCCGGGACAGGCCCGCGGCTCCCGGGATTCCGCGTGTGGACAGGCGGCTGCTGGCGGCTGCGCTTCCCGCCAGCCTCGGAGTTGGCGCTTTTACAGCTCATCACTTCCTGCTCCTCCATCCACTTTCCGTCTCCAAAACCTGGACCAACTCTCTTGGCTCTGATGTCTTCTCTCCAGGCCTCTTTGTCTTCATGGGTTTATACCTAGATTATTCCTTTTCTCCCATCTTCCTGGGTTTTCCTGAGGAGGTGGTGTAAACGAACAGGGTCCTTCTATCACATTTGGAAGTCTGCTCGCTGGCTCTCTCCCTTCTGAAAACTCTAAGTATAATTTGCAGACAGTAACATGCAAAGGTCTTAAGTGCATAGTTCTTTGGTTTTTTTTTTTTTTTTTGAGACAGAGTCTCACTCTGTTGCCCAGGCTAGAGTGAGTGCTGTGGCATCAGCCTAGCTCACAGCAACCTCAAACTCCTGGGCTCAAGCAATCCTCCTGCCTCAGCCTCCTGAGTAGCTGAGACTACAGGCATGCGCCACCATGCCCGGCTAATTTTTTTCTATATATATTAGTTGGCCAATTAATTTCTTTCTATTTATAGTAGAGACAGGGTCTCACTCTTGCTCAGGCTGGTTTTGAACTTCTGACCTCGAGCAATCCGCCCACCTCGGCCTCCCAGAGTGCTAGAATTACAGGCGTGAGCCACCTTGCCCGGCCTGTTCTTTGGATTTTGATGAATGCACAACCCGCCGCCCAACCAGGACACAGAATGTGCCACCGCCCTGTAATCCCTCGGTGCCCATTCCGGGAACCTCCCCGTCCGTCTGTCATCTGCCCCCTGTCCTGACCTCTGGTACCTTAGGTAAGTTCTGCGCCCTTCTTTTTGAATATCCAAGGTTAACATATATATGGTCCAAATCACTCTCCCAACTTACCTAAAGAAAAATTCTATTATTATAAGAAGTTGGAATTTAACTAAAAGCAATGCTATTTTGTTAAAAAAAAAAAAAAAGCCACACAGAATTTTGCCCAAATCTAACCTCCTTCAAGAGTGAGGAGAGAAGGTGGATTGATCGTTTTCTAGAAAGGGTTTTGAGGAAATCAGTTTCCTTCATAAGCAGCAGAACTTCATGTCAGTTAAAAACTTACTTCATGAACAACTCAAGAATTCAAAAAGGACCCTAATGTCTTTGAACAAACATGTCTCCTTCACAGATTGTCAATGTCACACTCCCTTTTGTTCCTCTGAACAAAAACTGAGATTTCCCTTTTAAAAAAAATGTATATGGGACCTCTCTCATCAAAAAGCATATTATTAGCTCTCCTTTCAGTAACCTTCTGAAGTTCATGGACTTGTGGGCACAAGGCCCTCGTGCCGGGGTGGGGCGCCGGGTGGGTCCTGGCTGTGCCTGTGAGTGTGGAAGAGAACCTGTCATATTGGTGTGGGAAGGACTGGGGTGTGACAGTTGTCTGGTTTCTCATCACCCTCATTATGTATACCTGTCATGAGCGACGAAAGCTATTTTTCCAAATTTTGGGTATTTTTCCCACAAGCTCTTTAGGACAAGCTAAGCCATCTGTAGAAAGATGGAGCCGGGTGTAGTAACAGCCGGCATTGATTGACAGGTACTTACCAGTGCTCACCCCCTCCAGCCCCAGGTAGGTACCAGGTCTGCATTTTACAGATGTGGGAGGGAGGCACTTTGGCGTAAAGTGACCTGCCCAAGGTTACCCAGCCCGTAAGTGATGAGCCGGCTGGCTGTAAGCAACCATCGGGAGGGACTTCCTGGTGAAGGGAGATTCCTGAAGCTCACTGTGGATACCAGGGAGACATTCCTAGTTGTAGCTGGAGTGAGCGATCTCCTTCTTTGCCTTTCATTACTTGCTGTTACCTCCTCGACTGGAGTTAGCTCGGAATTGCCAGGATCAACGTCCCACAAGAACACCCTCCCCTTCTCTTCCCACTGCCACTGCCCTGGTTCCAGCCTCATCATTTCTCATTCTGACCGTGGAGACACTCTCGCACCTGCTGTCCTTACCTGCAGACTCTCACCCTCCGAGTCCATCCTTCACACTTGCTGCCAGAGTGATCCTTTGAAAATGCAAGTCTGATGGTGTCCCTTCCTGTTTAAAGCCATCTGATGGGTCCCCAGTTCCTGCAGAGTAAGGGGCACACGCTGGCATGGTGCTGGGGACCGCCTTGGTTTGATTTCTAGTCACACCTCTGGCCTCTTCTCTTGCAGTGTGGTTTGGCAGCCACCCCCCATCTGCCCCAGCCCTCCCCCATCCCCCATCTGTTCTCTCTGGACACACCGTGCTGCTTCACACCGCAGACTTCCCGTTCAGGTCTGTTTGGAATGCCCCACCCCATCCACCAGATTAGCATTCGTCCTGGGAGACACAGCCAAGGACCACCTCGTCCCTAAGGTCTTTTCTGTCCCGCCCTCCCACCACCTCATGGCTTTGCTCTCCTTTGGGTCCTCGCCATGTCCTAGCCAGTCTTTTGTAGGGCTGATAGCATGCCATGGCCTTGTTTTTTAATATATTGATCTTTGGCATAAGATGGGGCTCTCCGTGAGGTTGGGGATGGGCTTGTGCACTATTGTATCTCCACTGTCTGCACATATTGGGAGTTAATAAGTGTGAGCGTCTATTTATTTATGTATGAACAAATGGATTCATTTCCCCATATACTCTTCTAAAAGTTACTGGGCTTTCTGGAACTTATATTAAGAAAATCAGATACCAGCAATAATATCCAGAAAACTCAGCCTCTGCCCAAATTGCTCAATGAGATTATTCATGTCTCAGAGCCAGGAATACAATTTCTGTTTCTTTTCTATTCTCCCCATGCCCTGACACAGCGCTGGATGTGCACTACCTGTTTAAAATTCATTTGCCGATTTGGGTTGGCTAGGTGTTGAGGGTGGGATACGACAGAAAACGTGGTCCCAGCTCTGGAGGTCCCCACACATAAAACGGGGGATAGGACGGATCCTTTGGGGAAAAAGCCCCATTAAAGTCAATTACTGAGACCTCCCTCCACAACCCCCAGAGATGCCTGCACGTGTCCCCGGGAAGCCCTTCCAAGTTGCATGACCCTGTTGAAGGTCTTCCTTCACTATATGATTTGTTGCAGGAAAAAAAGGGAAGGAATTTGGAAGCAGATAAGGTCACTTTGTCCTGAGACTATAGCACTATATCTTGTTAAACAAAATGTCAGGTGATAGTTATCATGTCATTCTTTTCAAATGGTTTTATGCACAATAGATAATTTTATTTTATATATATACCAAATTTGGATTTGACTAAATTGTCAATTTTTAAGAATTTAGTAAGAACATGTAAATAAATTTGTATTCCCTATTTGAGGAACCCTGAGAAGGAAATGACAAGAGTAATGATGTTTACTGAGGACTGTGGTAGGTCTTTTGCGGATGACTTTTTCTGATCTCCATGACCCTGGAACGTAGATATCGCATCCCCTTCATACAGATGAGAAAACCGAAGCTCAGACAGGTTAATTTGTGTAAGGTCTCTGCAGCTGGCATTGCAGAGGGTAGGTTCACATGATGCTGCCTATAGATATTCAAATCTAAATTCATTCACATGAAATTATGGGTTAAATCCTTTAGAAAATTGTCAACCATAAGGATTTTGTTGGCAAATATCCATGATATATTTATTTATTTATTTTTGAGACAGAGTCTCGCTTTGTTGCCCAGGCTAGAGTGAGTGCCGTGGCATCAGCCTAGCTCACAGCAACCTCAAACTCCTGGGCTCAAGCGATCCTCCTGCCTCAGCCTCCCAAGTAGCTGGGACTACAGGCATGCGCCACCATGCCCGGCTAATTTTTTCTATATATATTAGTTGGCCAATTAATTTCTTTCTATTTATAGTAGAGACGAGGTCTCTCTCTTGCTCAGATTGGTTTCGATCTCCTGACCTTGTGCAATCCGCCCGCCTCAGCCTCCCAGAGTGTTAGGATTACAGGCGTGAGCCATCGCACCCGGCCATGATATATTTATTTTTAAAATTTTTTTATCCATGCACATGTATTTCAGTTTTAACATGAAAAATATTCTAGCTGTTAGATTGAAAAAAACAGATCGCTAGTATGCAAAATGAACACAGGCTGATGTCCATCAGTATTCCCGTATAGTAACAGCATGAGAAAACCTGGAACGATATTTTTGGGTGGAGGTAATTTGTCAGTATATACCCAGATCAAAATGACACAAGCCCAGTGACCCATTGGGGCCCCTTGGGGATTCCACGGGGACAGGAACGCAGTAGTAAGGACAGAGGCTCTGGGTTGCCAGAAACCTGCTGTGGAAATGTTCTCTGCCCTTAACGAGCTGCATGGCTCTGGGCGATTTGGTTGGAGCCCCGTTTTCATCATCTGTACAATTAAGCTACTAGTGCCTACTTCCTGGGGTGTCAGAATTGGATATTGGGGTGTCTGTCAAGTGTTTGGCACGGTGCCTGTCTGGGGCACGCTCAGCCAGGCGAGGGAGCTCCCATCACTGGCAGAGCGTGCACCTTCCTTCCTGGTCAACGAGGCCTGCTCTCCTGGCTGTGACGAGGAGAGGGCACGAAACTAAAGTTGGGAGCTGGGTACTCACGGAGGTGTCTGAGAACCTCAGTGTTTGGAGAAAAGGATGTGGCTTGGAGGAGGGGTGAGCCGGATGTCTGAAGGCGCTCTACTCTCATGAGTGAGCAAGTCCAACAGCTGGAGTCTCCCAGGAAGGCAACGCTGCACACCTCAGCTGTGCTCCTGACAGTCTGGGGCCATTTTGTCATGAAGTTGCACAGGGCTTACCCGTGCACTGGGCTCTCTGGGAAACCCCAGTTTCCAAGATTCAGTCCCATTGTCAAAGTTCAATATATGATTTGTTGGATTTGATCATATACAGTATAGAAGGACAGGGGGAGGAGAGAGTTGGAACCAAGGCTGACCCTGAGCTGGCTGCCCAGGAATGTGGAGAGAGGGGTGGCAGCATTGGGGGTGGGCTTGATGTGTCCCCTGACAAGCACATGACATGAAACAAAGAATGGGAGACAGGGAGAGTGCCAACGGACTGCTGAGTGCTAAGCCCCTGTCCCCTGTCCCCTACTATACCTTGGTGCCACCACTGACAGCCAGCCCAAAGCCTCTAGGGAGATGCCACCAGCACCTCAGGGACCTGCCCTTCCTCCCCACCAAGGGCCCTATAGAGAGATTTCCTGGATTGGGAGGGGGACTAACTAGGGCTGCTCCACTGTGAACAGCCCAGCTAATTGTCTGTGACACCTCCAAGGTGGCTCAATCCTCAGAGAATCTCAGAAGTGGACATGCTTCTTTCTGTAGGGACATAAAAGAATCATCCCAAGGGCAAGCATTTTGTTTCCTGCCTATCCTTGAGGTTTTAGAAGAGTGACATGAAA
Source organism: Microcebus murinus (assembly GCF_040939455.1). Taxonomy (NCBI): domain Eukaryota; kingdom Metazoa; phylum Chordata; class Mammalia; order Primates; family Cheirogaleidae; genus Microcebus; species Microcebus murinus. The sequence goes on from NC_134111.1 coordinate 11,103,534, forward strand.
GTCTTTAGTGATTCAGGGTTTAATGCTTCCACTTGATTCCCCATTTCATCACACCTCTCAGTGCTATGAAATTTGGATTATTTTTTAATCTTCCCTTCCCATTTTTGTTGTTCTGCTATTGAACTGGTTATGCATAACTCTGTGTTGATGTCTCTGTGGCGCCTTCCCTCCAGGGATGGGGCTCTGCTTTCTGAACGCCCCCCTTAATCCTCTTGTGGAGGGAGGATGCACCGGGCGCTCACCCCATCCATCAGGGCCTGCCGAGACTGACACTTCACCGGTGCTTGTAACCTGGGCCGTGCCAGACAGAGGTTCTGAGGCTCCAAGATGCCAAATCTCTTACCCATCCCTCCAGCCATCCGTCTCAGGTGGTTAAAGAATAAATGCATGAAAATTAAGAGCCAGCTCTGACCGAGAAAGAGAATAGGAGACAAGCTGGCTGTCACCTGGAATCACCTGCCGGGAAGCGCTGAGTCACCCGGAGATCAAGGACAGAAAGGAGGCTTGGTGAGTGACAGTCCCACCCTGGCAGCACCTCGGACAGCAGAGCTTCAATTCAAAGTGAAAACAGATTCGCTGCATCGGAGCCAACCTCTCAGTGTAAGATATTTCATTCGCAGCCCAGGGGTGTTTGTGATAAATAGATCGACACAGGAATGCCTGGTTCCATTTTTCATTTATATGAGCTACTCAGGACACCTCTCACTTTCCCAACTCTTTACATCTAATGGCCTCTCCAGAACTTTCCAGAACAGTACAACCTACCTCTAGTGGGCCTGGGGATGATTGAAGGTGGGTAGCATGGTAAGACGGTTACTCTCGTTTCAGTTCTCTTTCAGGTCTTCTGGTTGAGTGGAGAGGGGTCTCAGTTTGGTGTTGGCATGTCCTTAAAACTCCACTAGCCTCTCTCTCCGTTTTGCTTTTTGAAGGAGAGAACAGGTCTTCACCAGGCATTTTAGCTGGTAAATATCTAGCTAGAATTTAATAATAGGATTTTATTTTTACTTATGTTTAAGGTTGCATTTGCTTTAAGGTCTAATGGCAGGTAACACTGGTTTTTCATTCACATTAGAGATGTTCATTTAGCGCACACACAGCACGCTATGGAAGATCTGTTTTAAATACTCTATAGAGAGAAACTCTTATGATTCTCATAACCTAATAATAAACCTATCTGGGAAGAACTGTAATCACCCTCATTTTATAGGTGGGGAAACTGAGGCACGGGGGTTTAAGTCGGATTAGGAAGTGGTAAAAGCAGTGCTAAAACCGGGGTGGCTCCAAACTTTGTGTTCTTAACCTCTGTGTTACACTGCCTCTCCACAGGAACATTAAAAATTAATGTATGCTGGGGAAAAAGTGAGTTGATTTGAAGGAAATACTGATGAAAATGAGGCGCAAGCACTGTGTGGAGAAGGCAGGTGCTGTGGAGATGAACTAAAATGAGTGCAGCTGGTGGCTACGCCGGCCACTAGAATGAAGAAGGGGCCAGCAGATTAAACACTTGACCTTGGACAGGGCAGGCTCCCCAAAGGGGTCCCTGGAGCTTCAGAGAAACCGCCTTGCCTTGTGGGCCGCTTCTGCAATGGCGACATCTTGCGGGAGCAGATGCATTTGTGAGGGAGTGTGCGCCACACGCACACGCCTCGCTGCCTTTGCTATCATGTGCCAGGGACTGAGCTGGAAGCATCTTCATCTTCTTGGTTCTCGTCTCTACTCGAGGTGAGGAAGCTGAGCGGAGCCACGCCGAGGGACCTGTCGGGGGACCCCACTGGCACAGTAGTCCTTGGGGGGCGCTGCTGGGCTGGGCGGCGCGGCCAGGCTGCTCCTGAAGCCAAGCGAGGTTTCAGCCACTGCAGATTACACTGGCAATTATTTGCTACTGGAAAGCGAGCTCAATTTTCCTACGTTTTCTCTCAAGAAAAGAAAGTGTTGGGTCTAAACATGTCTCTGGGCCACGATTCTCCAACTTTGGGATTTACATAATGAAGAATTTAAATCTTAGGGACTGATTGGATTTGGCAGCTATTTATTTTACTAAGTAATTAAAAATGAAACAGTACTTCCTTAGGCAGTAACGAAGTCTCACAACTATCTGTTGTCGCTGTCAATATGTAAATGAAAGGAGATCCTAACATGGAAATGTCGAGAGGAAACAAACTCCGAATGGCCCGTGTGCCCGCGTGCATGTGTGCGTATATCGCGTTGCTCACAACAGATTCAAACCTCCTCCTGGAACGGAACTGCTAGTGTTAGGGACCGCCGTCGTGGGCGCCTGTCACTTCTGCTGTCTTTTGTTGGCTGTCTTAATTATCTTAATTTAAAAGGTATTTCCTTCAAGTAATATCAAGAAGATGTCTCCTAGGTGTCCTCAAACTGAAGGTTCTGCTGGAGGATTGTCCTGGCTCTTACACTCTGCACACTTTTAAAAGGCTGCCTCCCACTTGGCCCCGCCTCCAGCAGCATAGAAAGTCCTGGAAGGCTGTGAGCTAGGAGGGGCGGCGTGGTGTCTGTCTGCTCACCGCTCTTCCTAGGACCCAGCCCCGGGCCTGGCACGGAGTGAGCGTGACCGACAGAACGAATGAATGGCTGATGAAAGGGAGAACTAAATTTTTAATTTTTTTTCCTTTGTGTGTAGATCTGATAAACTCTTCGTATAAAACACATTTGTAAATTATGAAATATCATAATAAAAATACACCGTGAACCCACCATACAACTTAAGAAGATTTGGGATAGCTCCCCTATCCCTGCCAACTTGCTTTCCTACAAATACAAACTAGCTTGAATTTTGGGTTTAGCATTCCTTGCTTTCTTAAAGTACAGGGGTTTTTTTTTTTTGTTTTTTTTTTTGAGTCAGAGTCTCGCTTTGTTGTCCAGGCTAGAGTGCTGTGGCATCAGCCTAGCTCACAGCAACCTCAAACTCCTGGGCTCAAGCAATCCTTCTGCCTCAGCCTCCCTAGTAGCTGGGACTACTGGCATGTGCCACCATGCCGGGCTACTTTTTTCTATATATTTTTAGTTGTCCTAATTTCTTTTTATTTTTAGTAGAGACGGGGTCTCGCTCTTGCACAAGCTGGTCTTGAATTCCTGACCTCGAGTGATCCTCCTGTCTCGGCCTCTCAAATGCTGGGATTACAGGTGTGAGCCACCATGCCTGGCCTAAAATATGGTTTTTAAAATCACATTCCTAAACAATATTGCTTAGTTTTTGCTCATTTCTGAGCACTATAAACACGGTACTATATGATGTATATGGACCATCCTATATTTTGTGTTTATTAGCCTTGCTTCCTTAAAATATAGTTTTAAGAATTACATATGTATGTATCCCTAAACAATATACCCTTTTGTTTTAACTTGGTTTCTGAGGTTTGTAAAAATGACATCACATAGCATGTAGTTATGCTACTTGCTTTGTGCACACTCCATAATCATGTTTCTGGGTCATTTATTTTCATTGCTGAATAACAGGCCATCATCTGAATCGTACATTTTATTCGTGTATTCCCTTGTCAATGGAATTTGAGTTGTTTCTAGTTTGGGGCAATTATGAACAATACTGCCGCGAACACTCTTTTAAAAAAACTCTAGTTGTTAACATTACACATGAAACAAAATGAAAAGTTAATGATACTAAAAGATGAACACCTTTAAGCACTCCCATGAAAAGAAGACTGATTCTGACCCCATAGCCTGCCACATTCCCTTTCCCAAGCACATGCCCTCCCTCTTCCCCAGAGCAACCACCAGCCTCCCTGCCCTCTCCCCTCCCCTCCCCTGCTCCCCTCCTCCCCTCCCCTCCTCTTCCCTTTTCCCCTCTTTTCTCTTATGTCAAAATATTAGGCTACAGTTTTCCACTGTGTGTTTCCCTGGCAGCTTTCATTGTCTGCAGGGATGTTATTCCACTCCTTATTTTTTCTTTGAATAACTGTGTGGGATTTCACTTCAATCCTTTTCTGCTACTTATGTTTACATAATATTAGATTTCCTGAACTTTTTGAAAGGAGGCATAATGTAAGTTTTTCTCATTTCACAATAGTAGAACACTCTCTTCTGTTGTTTTTAAGTATCAAAGTATCAAATATATGGCGCCTCACTTCCTGAGATCTTCCAACTGTTTTCCCCTATTAATACTTTTGTCCGGATTTTCGTTTTCTCTATTTTCCTGACCTGCTCAGTTTGGATTCTGTTCCTGGCAGTTGCTCCTCACTTGGTGATTGTCCTGGATGGGGGCTTGGGCTGGCTAGTTCTGAGTGGTTTATTCGGCCCTGTCTTTGCCCTGGGTCAGGTGGGGTCGGAGTACACAGGTACCGCCCCAGCCAGGTGCTGCTCTCCAGCTGGCCAGCTGCTTGACAACATCGCCCTGTCGGTTATTTTTAAGTTCTTAGGTCTGTCAGATGCTCCGTTGCTTCCTTCTGCTTCCTCTGACATAGATGCAGACACCGTGAGGATCTTGTAGGCGTGTCTCTACCCATTAGTATTTTAGGGTTTGTAGGAATTCTGTGTCATTTGGTTTGTTGTAGTTATTGTGCATTGGGTTTTTTTTTTTTTTTTCTAGTTTTGCAATCCCGGTGGCTTTGTGTATATTTATAGCAGATTTGGAGAGATGAAATAATTATACCATTAAGGTTTCTGCCTTCCCAGAACCCTCATGAATATTTTTATACACGGCTACTATTGCATACCTACAAGATTTTTCTTCTAAATATACTTAGGGGAGAAATACAGGTTCTTAGGCTATGTAAATGTTCATTATAAGATAAAGCTAAATTGTTTTCTAAAGTTTTTATATCAATTTGTGCTACCACCTTCCTTATGGTTTCTTTGGATTTCTTTTTCTCTTCCTTTTCTAGTTTTTTAAGGTGGAAGTTCAGGTTATTTATTTGAGATTTTTTTCTCTTCTTAATATAGGTATTTACAAATATAAATTTCCCTCTAAGCACTGCTTTAACTGTGTCCCATAAAGCTTTGTGGTGTTGTATTTTTGTTTTCATTCATCTCAAAATTTTTTTCTAATTTTGCTTGTTATTTCTTCTTTGATGTCTTGGTTATTAATGAGTAGTTTAATTTCTGCATCTTTGTGAATTTTTCAAATTTCTGTTATTAATTTTTAATTTCATTTCACTACAGTCAGTGAGCATACTTTCTATGATTTCTATCTTTTAAAATTTATTAGGGCTGGATGCAGTGAGTCATGCCTGTAATCCCAGCACTTTGGCGGGCTGAGGTGAGAGGATCACTTGAGGCCAGGAGTTCAAGCCCAGCCGGGGCAACTCACTGAGACCCTATCTCTACAAAATAAAAAAAGATAGCTGGGCATGGTGACATGTGTCTGTAGTCCTAGCTACTGGGGAGGCTGAGGCAGGAGGATCAGTTGAGCTTGGGAGTTGGAGGTTGCACTGAGCTATGATCACACTACTGTACTTCAGCCTTGTTTTACATGCCCTAATGGACGGACTATCTGGAGAATGTTCTATACGTATTTAATAATTAAGAATTCTGCTTTTGTTGAGGAGAGTGTTCTATAGATGTGTGTTAAATCTAGTTTTTTAAATAGTGTTGTTCAAGTCTTCTATTTCCTTGGTCATCTTTTGTCTAGTTCTACCAATTACTGAAAATGAGGTATTAAAGTCTCCAGTTGTTATTGTTGAATTATCTATTTTCCCCTTCAAGTCTGACAGTTTTTGCTTTATGTATTTGGGACTGTGTTGCTAGGTACATATGTGTATAACTGTTATGTATTCTTGACAGATTGACACTTTTATTATTACAAAATGTTCTTCTTTGTCTCCAGTAATAGTTTTTGTCTTAAAGTATATTTTATCTTTAGCATATAGCCAACTAGTTCTCTTTTGGTTACTATTTGGATATCTTTTTTCATCCTTTTACTTGCAAGCCATTTGTGTCTTTGAACTATAAAAGTATCTTTTGCAAATAATATATAGTTGAGTCATTTTTAAAAAATTCATTCTGCCAATCTCCGCCTTTTACTTGGAGTGTTAAATCCTTTTACATTTAGTATAATTACTGATAAGTTAGAATTTATTTGCCATATTGCTATTGCTTTTTATATGTCTTCTTTTTTGTTCCTCAGTGTCTCCCTTACTGCTTTGTGTTAAATAGATATTTTCTAGTGTACTATTTCAATTCTCTTATCATTTCTTTTACTGTTTATTTAAAAATTATTTCATTCTGATTGCCCTGGGGATTATAATTGACACAAATTTATAACAATTTAGTTTGCATTAATACCAAATTAATTTCAATATTTTACAACTTCGCTTCTATATACTTCATTTTCTCTCCCTCCTTTGTGATGTTATTGTACAAATTACACCATTATACACTATGTGTCCATCAACAGAGAAATATAATTATTGTTTTATATGTTGTATCTTAAGTCAGATAGGAGAAAAAAGAATTACAAATAAAATACATTTATACTTTCTTTTATGTTTACCTCTGTAGTTACCTTTACTGGTGCTATTTGTTTCTTCATGTGGATTTGAATTACTGTCTAGTGTCCTTTAATGTGGCCCAAAGGACTTCCATTAGCATATCTTTTAAGGCATCTCTGCTAGCGACAAATTATTTTTTAGTCTTTGTTTACCTGGGAATGCCTTCATTTTTGAATATATTTATAATGAGTATTTTGAAATTTTTTTCTATAAAATTTGACTTCTGGGCATTCCCACAGACAGTTTCTGTTGTCCTTCCCCCCGCCCCCAGTATATGGGTTATACTCTACTATATCCTGCATGACTCATGTTGAAGACTAGATATTTTAGATAATATTCTTTAGCAACTCCAGTTACTCCTGTGCCTTCAGAGCTTGTTGTTTTTATTTGCTTGTTTGTTTTATAGTGACTGGCTGGATCATTTTAATGAAATCTATTCCCTTCCTCCCCCACAGTGTTAAACTTCTGCTGTTGCTCCTTCTAGGAAGAAAGCCCTTCAACCAACTGTATCTTGGAAAGAGGTAGCCCTGTGTTCTTGGCTGTAGCAGTCTAGAGTGGAATCTGCACCTCAATGGGCTCATAAGGAACAGGAAGGGAGTAGTCTTGGTTCAAATATCACATATTCTTGCCTTTCTTACCAATTTATTTTTGTAAATTTTCTTGAATATCTTTTCCTTCATTGTCCATAGGTCTGTGGGCCATTTTCAGAAGCTTTAAATGTTATTTTGAAAATAATTCTTATCAGTTTCACTGGGGAGTGGATCAGTGGAGCACCTTACATTATTACGCTGGATGTTGATCTCTCTCTCTTTCACTTTTTAAGGCAGATTTGTTAGATGCGGACGTGTTGGTTGATTGCCTTTATCTTTCAGCACTTTATATTTGCCATCCTGTTGCCACTGGCCTCCGTGGTTTTTGATGAAAAAATCAGCTGTCAGTCTTATTAAAGATCCCTTGTATGTAATTAATCACTCCTGTCTTGTTACATTCAAGATTCTTTTCTTTTGGCTTTAGACAGCTTGATTATGTTGTGTTTAGGTGTGGATCTCTTTGAATTTATCCTACTTGGAGTTCATTGGCATTTTTGGATGTATACATTAATGTTTTTCATAAAGTTTGGGAAGTTTTTGGCTATTATTCAAATATTCTTTTAGTTTTTTTTTTTTTCTCTTTATCCTCTTTTTCTGAGACTCACATTATATGTATGTGAATATGCTTCATAATGTCCCACTGGTCTCTTGGGCTCCATTCATTTTTCTTCATTCTTCTTCCTCTCTGGTTCTCAGACTATATAATCTCAATTAACCTGTTTCAAGTTTGCTGATTCCTTCTTCTGTATGCTTAATCTGCTATTGAGTCCTGATAATGATTTTTTAACAAATTTCAGTTATTGCACTTTTGTAATTCCAGAATCTCTATTGCATGTTTCAATTCCAGAATTTCTATCTCTTTATTAATACTCTCTGTCTGGTGATATATCTTTCTCATGTTTTCCTTTAGTTATTTAGACATGGTTTCTTTTAGTTCTTTAAACATATTAAAAACGGATGATTCAAAGTCTTTGTCTAGTAAGTCCAATGTCTGAGCTTCCTCAGGGGTAATTTCTATTGACTGATTTTTTTCCTTTGGATGGACTATACTTTCTCATTTCTTTGCATCTCTTATAGTTTTCTCCTGAGGATCCAACATTTTAGATAATATGAAGTTGGAAGTCTGGAAATCAGATTTGCTATGGTTTGAATATATCCCTTCCAAAATTCAGGTGTTGAAACTTAGTGGCCAATGCGATGGTAGCAAAAAGAGGAACCTTTAATTAGGCCGTGAGGGCTCCTTCCTCATGAATGGGATGAAGGTCCTTATAAAAGAGGCTTCACACAGTATTTGGTTCTCTTTCTGTTCTGTCTTCTGCCATGTGAAGACACAGAGTTCCTCCCCTCCAGGGAATGCAGAAATAAGACACCGTCTTGGAAGCAGAGAGCAGCCCTCACCAGAAAACCAAACATCCTGGCACCTTGATCTTGGACTTCTCAGCCTCCAGAACTGCGTGAAAATAAATTTCTGTTCTTTGTAAATTTACCACGTCTCAGGTATTTTATTATAGCAGTACAAACAAATTAAGACAAGATTCTTCCCTTTCCCTGTGGTTTATTATTGTTTCTTCTGATTGCTGTTTGTCTAGTGACTTTTCTGAATTAAACCAGTGAAGTCTATATTCTTTGTTGGGCAAGACAATGACCACCACTGACGTCTCTGCTTGCTTAGCTTAGTTGTCAGTTATTGACTGGAGAGAGAATACCTTAAATTTCTGGACCTGGCAAGTCTCCCACTCTTTGCTGTGGGACTCTGTGTGTGCACGTGTGTTGGGGGCACAACACAAAACTCCATCAGGCAGTTGGTGGCTTGGCTTTGGCCTTCACTTCATGTTTGTGCCATGCCTTCAGGTCAGCTGGGTGGGAGAGCATAGGACCTTATCAGCTCTTTCCTGAGCATGTGCACAGTCACGAGCATGCACACAGCCCTATGCGTGCACGTGGACTTCTAAATTCCAAGGAACACATACATGCAGCTTTTCAAAGCTCCTATACACATCTCACTTCTCAGCTTTTCCTTTTAAGCTTTTTGGTTGGTGTACTACTTGCCCCAACTGTTATCCAATACCTCAGGTAACCACAAAGTGAAATAATTGCTTATAATTATTTTCAACAAATGCCCCCTTGGAAAAGCATTTTTCACTGGGTGCACTCAGAGTCAGGTCAAATAAAGGCAGTCCTGCAGTCTTGAGGTCTTCCAGGAAACCCCCACGCAGCTGAGATAATGACAGTGCTGTGGGAATGAAGCTTTGAAGGCGCTCCGGTGCACTTTTGTACTCTGGCGGCTGCCAGGTTTCCGCTGTGTCTGTAGGCTGCTGGTTTGCAAGGCAACTGCAGAGCTAGAGCCTGGGGGAGGGGAGCAGGGCCAGCGAAAACTCCACAAAGTTCTCTGTTCTTACTGAGATTCAGCTGTTTTCATGAATAAATGTTCCCCAGATTACTGCAGGTCTTTGGTTAATTTCCAGAGTTCTGTAAAAGTTGTTACTGACATTTTTTTGCTAGTTTTCTCATCGTTTTTATGAAGGAGAGAATTTCAGAGGTCCTTATCCATCATTTTCACTGACATACTCCCTGAGTCACTTTTGACTTTAGAGTAATTGATTCCACATTTGTCTACAAAAATATCGAACTCTGATCCATCAGGACCATTGTTGATACATAATTAAAAATTTTTTTTGACGTATAATAAATATGCAATGTAAATGTGCAGATACAATTTGATGATTCTCAATGGTTATATAACCCGCACTCTTACCAATATGCAGAACATTCCCATCATCCCAGAAAAATCTCTCATACCCACTCCCAGTCGGTCTTCACCCCAATAGGCAACCTCTGTTGTGATTTCTTTCATCATTGATGAGTGTTTTTCCCCTAACATCTGATTGGATATAGGTTAATGTTGCCTGTTCAGAACTCTAAATGAATGGACTCATATAGAATCCATTCTTTTGTGTCTGGCTTCTTTCACATCAGCATAAAGATTTTGCAGTCCATTTGTGTTGTATATATGAATGGCTCATTTCTTTTTATAATGCAGCACTTTTAAAAAAGCATCTCCAGTATTTTTTCTGCAATTTTCTTCCAGGCTGCTGACATCTATTTTGTAAGCTGTAGTAAAACCACTTTCTTGATTTTACCAGAAAGTAGCTATGAAAACCACCAGGATCCCAACTTCTTTTCCTAATATTCCTTAAGTCAGTTGTTGGCTGAAAGATTAGTCGTGCCAACAGGAGTCTACATCAATTTAGAGCAAACTGATAGCCTTACTGTGTTCATTTTCCTTCCCAGGAACATGGAATATATCTTGCTCTCCTTCAATATTTTCAATAAAAATTATATAATTTTTCATTACAGGTCTCCAGCAGATCTATTTAGATTTATTCTATATATCTTATATTTTTTGTTGCCATTAAAAGAGATACGTTTTTTTAAAATTTGTTTTCTTACCATTCATTGCTGGTGTATGAGAAATCAATAAATGTTTATATAATTTAAAAGCAGCCACCTGGCTAACCTATCTTATTACTTATAATAATTTTTACATATTTTGGGTTTCCAGTGTAGACAATTACATTATCTGTAAATAATGATAGTTTTGTGTTTTCTTCTCCTGTTCTATATACTTTTTATTTTATTTTTTAATTATTTTCTCCTTTTGCATTGGCTAGGCCCTGTGGTGCAATCTTAAATAAAAGTGGTAACAATGGACACCCTTGTCTTGGTCCTGCTTTTAAGTGAACTGCTACTAACATTTCACCAGTAGATAGAATGATATTTTCTATAAGTTTTTAATAGATTACCTTTATCAAGTTAAGGAAGTTCCCTTTTCTTCCTCTTTTTTTTTTTTTTAACAACCTGCCCAAACTGAATGCATTATTCCTCTTTTACTAAGTAAGAATATAATTGGTATTGAATTTATCATTTGATTTCTTTTTTTGTTTTTTTGAGACAGAGTCTCACTCTATTGCCCAGGCTAGAGTGCCGTGGCATCAGCCTAGCTCACAGCAACCTCAAACTCTTGGGCTCAAGTGATCCTATTGCCTCAGCCTCCCGAGTAGCTGGGACTACAGGCGTGTGCCACCATGCCCAGCTAATTTTTTCTATACATTTTAGTTGGCCAATTAATTTCTTTCTATTTTTAGTAGAGACGGTGTCTCACTCTTGCTCAGAGCTGGTTTCAAACTACTGACCTTGAGCAATCGCCTGCCTCGGCCTCCCAGAGTGCTAGGATTACAGGCGTGAGCCACGGCGCTCGGCCTATCATTTGATTTCTTTATCTATTGAGATGATCAAAATTTTTAATGTGGTGAATTTGGTGAATGATATTTATAGTTTCTTATTTTAAACTATACTTGCATTCCTGGAATAAACCAGATTTAGTCATGAGGTATGACCTTTTTTTATATATTATAAGATTTAGACTGGGTGTGGTGGTTCATGCCTATAATCTTAGCAATTAGGGAGGCAAAGGCAGGAGGATTCCTTGAGCCTAGGAGTTTAAGACAAGCTTGAGCAACAGAGTGAGAGCCTACCTCTACAAAAAATGTAAAAATTAGCTGGATATGGTGGCTCACGCCTTTAGTCCTAGCTACCTGGGAGGCTGAGGCAGGAAAACCATGTGAGCCCAGGAGTTTGAGGTTGCAGTGAGCTATGATGATGCCACTGCACTTTAGCCCAGGCAATGAAGTGCAACCCTGTTTCCAAAAAAAACAAAAAGATTTATTTTGCTAATATCTTTGTATAGGATTTTTATGTTAGGGTGAGATTAGCCTATAATTTTCCTTTCTCATATATTCCTTGTCCATTTTTATTATCTCTCATGACTTCATGGAATAATTTGTGGAATAGTGTATCCTTTTTATAATTTTTGAAAGAGATTAGATAACATAGAATTATTTGTTCTTTGAAAGTTAAGTAGGATTTTGCAGTAAAACCATCCTGGTCTGGGGGTTGGTTTCTGTGTGTGACTGGGGGTGGAATTTTAAACTACTGATATAATTTCTTTAATGGCTTTAGGAATATCCAGACTTTTTTTGTTTCCTTGAGTCAGTTTTGGTAAGTTATATTTTTGTCCATTCTAAGTTTTCAAATTTATTTGCATAGTCTCATGTGTAATATTCTCTTAATATCATTTACATTTCTGTTTCTTCTGTAGTGTTGTCTTCTTTTTATATATAAAATTATTTATTTGAGCATTTTATCTTTTTTCCATGATCAGCCTTATCAAAGATTAATCTAATTCATTAGTTTTATCTAAAACCAACCTTTGGCTTTGTCAGTCCTCTTTACTGTATCTTTGTTTCCTATTTTCATTAATTTCTGCTCTTCCATTCAGTGTATCTTTCTTTTACTTTCTGTGGTTTAGGTTCCTTGTGTATTAATTTCTATCAATGTTATTATTGATTTTCTTCTAAGTGATATTTTTGCTGCATCTCCCAAACACAGATATGGAGATACTTAATAATCACTCAATTTTAAATTTTTTAAAATTTTCTATTACAATTTCTCTTTAATTATTTAGAAATGTGTATTTGAAATTTCAAAATATATAGGTGTTTAATATATAGCATTTTGTTCTTAATTTCTAACTTTCTTGCATTCAGTTGAGAGAATACAGTCTACGTGATACTTATTCTTTGAAATTTCTTGAAATTTGCTTTATGGTATGTTTTCAATTTGTTTTCTTAAGAAGAACATAATTTTTCTATTTCTTATATCAAACTTGTGCTGTTATACACACACATGCATGGACATACATACACATAATTTTTTGCTTGTTGTAGTCTACTAATATGATGATGGATTTGTTCACATTTCTTTCTTTTTGCTTTATGGATTTTGAGACTATATTATTAAATGCATATAATCTAAAATATTTAAATCTTCATTTTATCATTGTGTAGTGATTTTCTCTTTAGCCCTAATAATGTCCTTTGTCATAGAGTATGCTTTATATGATAATGCTCTAGCTACCTTATCTTTACCTTCATTCTTTAGGTATGCCACTTATAAATGGCATGTCATTATATTGAAAAAATCCAATCTGAGAATCTCTGTTAACTGATGAATTTAATACATTTGTATTTTATTGTGATTATTGCAGGGGTACAAGTTCCTGAATGATCTGGGCTGATCCAGGTCTCCCCTCTCTTTCCAATAATTCTTGGGTGGAATGTTCTGAGAATGCAATATCCTGAGATAAGGAAGAACCATCCAGAACAGCCCCATGCTTTGTCATTGTTCCTCCCAGAACAGGATGCCCTGCAACGCTTAAGTTCAGTACCACTGGGGTATAAAATCCCCATGGACTGTTTTCGGGGTCCCTCAGCTGCAGTGCAAAGTGGGGCATATGCAGATGAGATTCCACCTGTCCTGGGCAGGTCTTGAGTCTCCAGAACCTGCTCACCACAGATCCTAGGCTTCTGTTTGTAACAGAGGGAATGGTGTGAAAAAATAAACAAACAAAGAGGCAAAAATATTTTCTGTCTTTTTAAAACATCCTCCACTCCTTTTGGAGAACTAAAACCTGCATCCCTGCCTCAGGGCAGTGGTTGAGAGGGGCACGGTCAGTCTTCTGTTACTTGTGCTAAAGGAGATGGCTCAGCCTGGTAAAGAGAGGTCCTGGGTGGAGGTCAGGAGATTGTCTTCAGCAGAGATGGGACCCTCAGAATCATCAGCTGTAGTTGCACAGTGATTGCCCGACGCTGAGAGCCCATCCTTTAAAAGCTCTGTATTTCTGCTTTTTAGGAGGACGATGGCATTTCAGACAGGAGTCTCCATCCTCCTCCTTTGCCAGAAAAGTAATAAAACTTCTCTTTCTTTCTCCTCAAACCACTTGTTCTCGTTCTTCCTATGCAGCCTTGAGGACAAATGGCCACACTTTTGGTACCATGTTCGTCCTTTGTGTCTATCTGTGAGTAATACATCTGCTCTGTCTGACGTGTACTAGTGTTCTGTCTCACCAAACTCATTCTCGGGCAGGTGGGTTTGTGCAAAACCTCTGGAACCTGGGTTTGTGTAAAGACTCCCGCCAGACCCGGGCACCTTCCAGATCTAGGAGTCTTAGCAGAAATTGGCAAGGTGTTTAGAGTCCCTCCCTTAGTAGCCAGTGCGTGGTGTGCCCGTCATAGGGATTGGTACTAGTGCCTGGTGATCTGCTTCACAATTATTGATATATGTGGATTTGTTTCTAATATCTACTTTTTGTTTTCTATGCATCTTGCTTTATGTATGCTATTTTTCTTGTTTCTTGCTTTTAAAAATCGAAATTTTTATTTGTTTTCTTTTTTTGCTTTTACCTTCCTAAGGACTTGGGTGTTACAGGTTTAGCTTTTTTAGGGGTTACTCTTGAAGTTCTTCCAGATGCACTTAACAAAATCTAAATTAGTCCATAATTTGCCACTGCCTCTAAACAAATATAAGAGCTTTACAACATTTTAACTCAATCCTTTACTCAATCAATTTATATGTCATCATTAGTCAGTTAGTGTGTCCTTTTAAAAAAAACCCCACATAAATAGATATTATTATTACTTTATACAGAAAAGATTTTACCCATGATTTCCCCATGTGATTAGTATTTCTTTTCTCACTATTTCTCCTTGTTTTTCAGATCCCCCTCTGGGATTATTTTCCTTCTCCCTGAAGTATATGTTCTTCTCTTTAGAGAAACTCTTGGCAAATTCTCTCCATTTTTGTTATCTGAAACATTCTTATTTTGCATCTTAAGAATCAATTTTGCTGGATTTAAAGTTCTAAGTTGACAATTATTTCCTCTCTGTACTATCAACACATTATACCACTATTTTCTGATTTCCATTAATTTTGTTAAGAAGTCTGTTATAATTCAACAACTGTAGGTGATCTGTCATTTTTTTCTGACTGCTTTTAAGAGCTTCTTAGTGTGTCTAAGTCTAATTTTACTTGTAAATTTGTTTTCCTGCCTGGTGATATACATTGTGCTTTCTGCTTTTATGGATTCTAGTCTTTCAGTAGTTTCAGAAAATCCTCAGCCTTTATCTCTTTAAAATTTGCCTCTCCATTCTTCTTTCCTTCTGGAACTCCAGTTATTTGTATCTTAGATTTTTATTTTAATCTCTATCTCTTTTAACCTCTCTTTTATATTTTCTATCGATTTGTCTCTTTATTGCATTCTGAGTAATTTCTTCAGCTCCATTTAGAGATTCACTAATTTTCTCCAATCTGCTGTTAAACATACAAAAGTAAGTTTGTTTCCAACAATTTTTCACTTCTGAAAATTCTATTTATCATCATGTCTGATCCTTTATAGTCTTATTGCTTACTTATTTTTTGCAACCCTATTTTTTAACTCTTTAGATATTTAATATATCATTATTCTATATTTGATAATTGTGTTCTTTGAAGTCCCTGGGGGTTGTGTTTCCGCTGATTCTCACCTATGGTTTGTTGATCTTAGATATCCGGCTCCTTATTTGGTTGTTCTGAACTGAGGTTGCTTTTCTCCAGAAAGGACTTAAATTTCCTTCTGCCAGGAGCCAAGGAGCACTTTGTTTTGTTTGTTTGTTTGTGTGTATTCCCATTTATCTCCTGCCCTGGTGATTTCCCTTACCTCTCAAGAGTTCAGCAGTGCCTTAAAAAGTATGTCTTTTGTGTGGGAACTAGTTGTTTTATAGCTGGAAGGCCCTTCAAGAAGAGAAAGTCCTAATGAATTCTCTAGTTGGGGAAGAGTTTTAACTGTGGGCTAAAATTAGATTTTTAAGAGCAGGCTATTGTATGATGGGGATTATAGAAATAAGCTAGGTTCCTGGTCCAATAAATGGAATCAACACTCAATAAACAAGGGTGTTGATTATTCACTTTATGGGAAAATTGGCAGTGGAGGTTTTCTGGTTGCCTAGTGCATCAAAGGTTCCACATGGGATTGTTCATTTCTGAACAGAGAAAACAGAAATGAAGCCAAAGCATTTCTGGATGATTACTAGAGATCAAACTGAACTAAGACAAGCTATCTCAAATTATTATAGAAATTGGTGGGAGGAAATAGCATTTAACTAAACAAAAATCAACTTTGCACACTTCCCAGGAAACATAATTAGGTATATTTCACCTTGGACAAAAACTGTTATAATCAAGCCTTTTTTTTTTTTCTTTTTATTTTTTAACCCTATCATGTTTCTCTGGGCAGCTCCCTTTTTACTTTCTCCCACAATTATCTTTAACCTTTTCATCCCTCTTCAATCCTCACAGCCAAACCCTCTTCCTTCCCCGTCACTCAGCAGATGGCATGGACTGCTTTTTCACGAAGGACACAGATACCATCAGAAGGGAACTATCCCAAGTCACATCAGCACAGCGAAGCCCCCCCCTCAATGACATGCCCTCCCTTCTCGTGGCAGAGGACAAGCCGCTCCTCTGCAGCCACCTGTGCTCTGGGCTCCATCTCTTCTCATGTCCTCCAGGACCTGGCTGCATTCTCTCTCACTCTTTCCTTTACTTATCTGGTGTCTTCAACCATTTCTGTTCATATTTTTTTCCCAGAAACATTTAAAACATGTTCAGGTCAGGACCGTGGGAAAAATAACCAGCCCTTCCTCAGCACCACCTCTCCTCCCCAGTTCCCAGTCCTTTCTCTCTCCTACTTTACAGCCAGGTCTCAAAAGAGTTGATCAGAATTACTATCTCCATTCCCCTCTTACCCGATCTAGATCTTACCCCCAGCTCCCCACTGCAATTGTCACCATTAAGTTTCCACATTTTCAAACATAGTCAACATCCATGGGTCTTTGCCCTACTTGACTACATAGCATTCAACACAGTTTCAGACACTCCCAGTAAACACACACATACACGCACACACACACACACACACACACACACACACACACACACTTACTTTAGCCCTTGTCTTAAAAATGTCAGTTATAAAGCAAGAAAGTAAAAAATAGTTGAATATCATTGTATTTCTATCAAAACCAACTTATTTATTGTAAGACTATTACTTAATATTTATTATTCATTATTACTTTATATATATGTATATTTTAGCATGATATAAATTCCTTTATCCTTATTTCTATTTTATGTTTCAATTAAGAACTTAAATTGATTTAGAAATTACATGCATAGGCAGGTTATATTATTTCCAAAATTCCATTTCAGGTTCGTTAAAAGAGATTTTCAAAATATGTGTTAGAAAAACTTGGTGATGGTCTGATGGGGTTAAGAGTCTCTGCTTTCGTGGTGCCAACTCTCACTTTGTCGAGAGCTGGGACGTGACTCAGTGCAGGAGAGCTTCTGCACTTCCACGGCTAATGTCGTTGCTTTTGGGAAAGATGCAACGTGTCAAATAGCCGAATGATAACTTTGTCTCCTTAACAATATGAGTTATTTTCATTGCTTCTTAGTTCTTATGTGAGCTGCCTTAGTAGTGGGTATTTTTCATCTATTTTATTGCTGCTTTGTGAAGCTAACTCTTCCAGCATCAAGCATGGGAAGACACAGAGTAGGAAGGGGAGCCTGCAGCACGCGACATCTCTCACCTTGAAAATTTTTTGTAGTGAAGTTATTTCCTGGCCGTGGCTTATCGTTTGAACAACACTTATCATGGACTCACAATGGCAGGGCCATCTTTTGGTTATTGTTCCCAAGAAGTGGTTTTTAGCCACTAGACTGCTTTCTGCACTGGGTTTCTTGTCCCCCCGCCCGCCCCACAGTGAGACAGTCTGGTCACCTCAGTAGGAAGGCTTGGCTGCGTGACGGGTGGGTGGGTGGTCTCTGAAGAGAGTGCCTCTTGTTTTCCAAGGCTGTGGCTGTAGGGATGGAGCGTTTCCCCACTCTGCCCTTAAGGGGACAAGGGGTTGCAGCAGCAGACGCATACCTCCCCAGGGCTGCCAGGGGAAGCAGGCTCATGGGGACAATTAATGGGGCAGAGATGTGCATGCACTGGTTTGAATGCCACAGACTACAGCACGGCAGAAGCAAGGAGAGCCATCTAACTCTCGTTACGCAGAGTGTCCAAGGAGCAACACCTTCTGTGTCACCTGGAAGCTTACTAGAAATACACAATCTCGGTTTTCACCCCAGACCCATGAATCAGAATCTGCATGTGGACCACACCCCTACGAGACTCAGAGACACATTCTAATCGCAGAAGCACTGCTGCTCTTACCAACCCTCAAGACCTCAGCCTTTGGACCACTCCGGGGCCTTCCCTAAACTCAGCTGGCCTGGGGTACTGCTTGCATGTCCCCACACCCCATCCTGCACCCTGTCACCAGGATCCCCCACTACCCTCCTGGCCTGCCACTGTAGGTCCGCACGTCTTCCCCTCCTCAGTGGCCAGCTCAGCACAGATCAGTCTGTGTCCACCGTGGCGGCCCCAACACCTTGCACGTCGCCTGAGCGAGCGCAGGCTCCCACCAGAAGGCTGTCAGTGAGCAGGTGGGCACGTGACCCGCATGGCAGAAATAAAAGCCTGAAATTCATGGCAGTTTAGGTGTTTATTTTTGTGAATTCTCAGACAAGGTTTATAGGTTAAAAAAAATACACAGATTCTTTCAATGGCATAGATTTTAGACATTAACCTCAGACCGTGGCATTTAGGATTTCTAGAGTATGGTAGTCGAGGCACTTTTGTGCCCAGAGGCACATAGAATTTACCAAGCCATAGGGACTGACGCGTCCTGGGGGGACGCTGCCGTCAGCCGCCTGGCGAGGGAGGGACAGGCAGCAGCAGACACAAAACCAGGGCTCAGCACACATCTCCCACACCCTCCGTCCATAGGTGGATGACAGGCCCTCGGTGGTGCCTGTCCCCTCTTGCCCCACCTTGGAATTGCTTCCCTCCGCATGGGCGCCTTCAGCAGGAGGCGGTTGGGGAAGGGGACAAAGTACACTGGCCCTGCTCCGGGCCAGCATCTTTGGTCTAAGCAACCACCTGCCCGGGGAGAGCCAGATAAGGAAGGCAGCCAGTACCCGCTGGGGTTGGGGACCACTGGGTCCCATCACCCATGTTCTCTCTGCTTCCCATGGGCAGGGAATGGATGGGCCCTCAAGTGCCATCAAATGCTGACATCTCTGCTTCATTGTCCGCTTCCCGGCGAGGCTGTCCGTGGGCCTCGGCTGACGCTCCGTCAGTGCTAGTTTATGAGACAAGCTTCTGCCGCTCGGCCTCGGAGCAGCAGATGGACAATAGTGGCAGGAAGCAGGAAGCTTCCCAGGCATGCCCTCCCTCCCTCCGTCTCAGGCCTCATGGGATGTCCTTGCACTGGGCTTTGCCCCATTTCCCTGAAGGGCCCTCATGTGCCCCACGGACATGAGCCCGTGATGCTCCCTGGGGAGGCAGGGGCACCCTGTGGTCAGCCTTTGCCAGCCCTGCTCTCTGGGTCCCTTTGGGTCCAGGGGTCCCATCGAGACCTCACCCCTTTGTGTTCAAAGAGGCCTCTTCGGTGGCAGATCTCCCTGGTTCCTCGGGGAGTTGGGGTCGAGGAGGGACAGCTGCTTCTCCACAGGGGAGGCCAACCAGTTTCAGCAGGCACCGGTGACGGATGGTGTGTGAGTGGACGACAAACGTCCTGTGGCCCTGGCGGTGGCCTGCCCTCGTGTGCAGCAGCATTTTAGGTTTGTAGCTTTGGCAGAAAAGACCCTCCCTGTTGTTTTGAAATGTCACACTCATCAGGAAGAACTTGGAGTCGGGCGGTTTTCTGGGTGCTTGGAAGGCAGGTTCTTTGCCCAGCAGCAGCGAGGACAGTGGGAGGGGTCCCCCGCGCTTTCCGCGGCACTGGCTGAACGAGCACCGTCCATCAGTCCCCGGGCAGGGTCCCCCGAAGGGCTCAGCTCCATCGCCTAGCGGGCTGCCTGCTTTTTCTCCCTCCCCTTGGACTGACTTCTACGGGTCTTCTCTGGGCCTTCCTGGGAGACGTTGGAACTAATGAAGGAAAAGGTGAGAAGGCACAGTGGCTGAAAGAACGGTCATTGCCAACTTAACACAGGGAAAGAAATTACACTTGTTCTCAAGACGGGGTTCATTAATGGCTCTGGCGAGGAGGTGACTTCACACTCTCACAGGAGGATCAATTTGCAGGCTCCATGGTGACTTCTGACTTTCAGAGAAAAAATCTCCCCAGCTCAGGGAGGATGATGTGGAGCAGCTTCAGCCCCGCCCCCACCCACCCACCGCTGCCTGGCGGAGACCCTCTATGGGCTCCCAGGGCCCAGACTCGGGGCTCCTGCCCCTCCCCGGCTTTGCTCCCTGTCACTGGCGTCTTCGGTCCCGTGTGTGCGCCCCGGTGGCTCCAGGCAGAGCTGTTGCCTTCCCTGCACCTTAGAGCCCCGGCTCTGCAAGAGCCTTAGAGAGGAAGCAAAAGGGGGATGGGAGGGGCAATGAATGGATCAAATTCACCAAGGGACAAGCCTCTTCTGTACAAAAAGTGTGTGTACATCCTTGCAAATGTCACCATAGCATGGTCTGCTCTTCTCCCAATATCTGGCGCTTGCTTTTAAATATTACACGTTGAAATCTCAGGGACCCAACGGTTTAGCTAAGTAAACATAATTGAAAATCCTGTTTTATATATATATATATGGACTATATGTACATACATATCACACGCGTGTGTCATTCTGAATATTACTGCATACATTTGCATCCCAGGAATCTGGACTTCAAACCACCCATTTGCACACAATCACACCGCTCTCCAGAAAAGAAAACCTAACGGGCTCAGGGCGCCATCCCGCCTGCGCCTGGTGTCTGGAGCCCGCAGCACCTCACACGTGGCTCGTCTTCTCTGCGAGGGCGGGGGCCGTGGGCAGCGTGAACTTGACGGCGCTGTCCCTCTCCCAGCCCCTCCGGATCTTGGCGAGTCTGCGGCTGAAGCAGGGCAGGAGGAACAGGCCTCTGGCCAGGATGACGACACAGGGCACCAGCAGAGTGAGCGTGAAGGTGGGCGGCAGGAAGAACTTGTAGTGTTTCTCCTCGAAGGCGCGGGTCCAGCCATAGATGAGCGTGTGCAGCGTGCTCAGCACCAGGGCCACGAAGCCCAGCGTGGACTGCAGAGGGAAAAGAGGCTGGAATGAGGGCCGGGTGACAACAGCAGTAGCAACTCTGCCCACGGCCCATCTGCTCCTGGCGGAGGGAGGCAGAGCGGCTCTGGCGCTCGCTCGTGGCCATGGTTCCAAACCCAGCCCTGTCACTCTCTACCTGCGCGGTCCCATAGCAACCGCCTCAACGCCAAGCCTGTTTCCCCAACAGGAAAGTGGAATGACGCTTCCCGGCTGGAGGTGTGTCAGGGCTGCCTCATCCGTGTGGACGCAATTAGATAACGATGCTTTGCCCCTAAACGTGTTATCTGTACCTCTCGTGGCTGCCAGATGATTTTTGATGGAATTAGATTCAAAGAAGTTTAAAAACACTTTACTAGAAATAAATTAATTAATTTAAAAAAAAACCCACTTTACTAGTTTTGTGTGTGATGTATATTAGAGTGGCAAGTGTCTGCTAGCATACCAAAATCATAATTTAATATTTGGCCAAACTTAAGTGAAAATTGATTTTAAGTTGGCATAGAGATAAACGTAAATAAATAATTTACAGGTGGCATGTGGATTTGGCACTAGCAGTGCAGGTAGCTCGCAGGGGCCTGTGGTCCAGGTGACCTGGCACTGCACAGAAAGGCCCAGAACACCGTGCAGATGCTCTCCATGCACGCGGTCCTCCCCCGCCCGCCCCACGCTGAGTTATGAGCACCCCAGCTGGAAACAGGCCAGGCCTCGTCCCCCGCCTGGGAGGAGATTAGTGACCATAGGGAGATGAGACCATCTCGACCCCAAATGGAAATGGTTGGGCCATTTTACGATAGAGCTTCCCACCCCTTGAGCCACATGTGGGCTCTTGTGGGTGGCTTCCAGCCAAGAGCAGCTTATCCGCCACCCAAACGTGACTTTGACAGGAGCTGCGTGCGATGTGAAAACGGCTGGGAGGTGCTGCTCCGTGACTGCAGCCTCTGGCACGTGAGGGTCCTCGTGGACTGCAAGAGAGGGGACCCAGGCTCCATGGCTGGTGCTGGTCCAGCTGACACTGGGCCTGGGCAGGCCACTCCATCAGCCTCAGCTGGAGGCGAGTGGTTCCAAAAGCTGAGGTCAGCGGGGGAAGCGTGGAGGCAGGCGGCGACACGGCAGAGGGCACTGTGGGTTAGGGCTTCATGGGGACGGGGAGGAGAGTCCTGGGTGCTTCTGACTGAATTCTGCAAGCACCAAGGAGCCAGGAGAGATTTGGGGGCAGGAGAGACCTGTTTGTGTTACATAAGGAATGAAAATAACAGTGACCCGCAAAGCAATGAACGCATATGCATTTTCTCAAGGACACACTGCACGGGTTTAACTTAAACACGGTGGCACGTGGATACCTCAGGGTGCTCTTCATAGACTGGGTTTGAGCTTTCCACGGAGAAGCTGCAATTGGGCCCCCATGTTTCCCTCTAGCCCAGCTTGTCGGGATCAACCCGGGGATCCCGGGGCTTAGCCGAGGGACGCCGTCTCGTTTGCCCCCCTGCTCCACCCGACAGGTTTCTCCGTGGGTCCACGGTGCCTGCTTTCTCGCTTCTCCCCGGTGGCGGGCAGCGCTTTGCTTGTACCCGCTCCAGGACAAACAGCAGGAAGGTGAACCCAGTGAGTGAAGGAACATGGTTTGCAAGAATTGCTTGTAATGCTTCTGCTAAATGTGGTATTAATAATAAACATTTCCAATGGCTGCACACTAATTTCACAGATAGGTTCCCATGTACATTTTTGGCCCCAAATAAAATAACCAAACAAAACATTCCATATCCCTCCTAGCCATCCCTGGTTCCTGGCTTTGTGTCCACTTCAAGGATCTTCTCGTCTCATCCTCAACAACGTCCCAGCTCACCGCCTCCAGTTGGGAAGCCATGGTTGGCTTTGTGCTATCACCCACGGTTAATTCATGTCATTTTTCATGTGGTTGGCTCCCCAAATGGAAGCCTCCTTGACTGTAACCAAATCCGTGTCACTTTCAGATGTGTCTACCAAGTATTCCAAATCCCCTGTAACTTGTGAGCAGCATCGACTTTTTCTAAGTTCTGATCTCTTGTTATGGAAGACTGGGGTTAAAGAGGTCCCCAGCACTGACCATTAGGAATAAGTTGTGAATAGCCTATGTTGGTCACCCTGGTGTTCGCCAACCAGGCGCCCAGGCCCAAACGGTGGGCCCTCCCACCTTTCCTTGCTGTGCGGTTACTGGGGTTCTGAGATGGCTGGAAGGTCCCTTTTATCCTAGAGGGTGTATCAGGCTACACATGGAAACCACCTGGGGAGATTGGGTAAACCATTAGTGCCCAAGTCTCGCCCCTAGAAGTTCAGATTAAATTGGCTTGGGCTGGCGCTCAGGCATCTGTTGTTTTTTAAAGTTCAGCAGATGATGGTGGTGTGCAGCCAGGACTAAACCGCTCATTTAGGAGACTCTTGTCATCATGCCCTTGGAGTTTCAGGCCGAGAAGTCCACACAGGTTGCTCTTCCCGGGTCATGTGACTGGGGAAGGCCTGTCTATCTGTTCCTTAGACACAGACCCACTGAGGGCTGTCAGTGTCTGCACTCTGCACTGTGGGGCCTTCCCGGATGGTGCAGCAAGGAGAACCCACTCGGGCCTAGGAAGCCGGCCCTAGTGGCCCCAGTGAGGCCTTGGCGTCCCCCTCGGGTGACATGTCCTGTAGCTCCCGTGTTTGGCCATGTGGGCTACTGTCTTCAGGATCCAAAGAGTTACGGGCAGTGCTGGGCATCCTGGAGACGCTGCTCCCGGGTCCACCAGCAGCAGTCAGCTCTGTTCATACATCCTCATCCCGCTGCCCTCCCAAATCCCATGTGCACATGGCAGGAAGCCCCAGCCTCGGGCTAATGGTTCCTGGCAGGGCTGACAGCCAAAGGCTAGCCAGTAACAAAGGGCCTTTGACTTCCTGATCCCAATGGGAAGCCTGGCTGATTCCAGCAAGTTTGTTTCCCTGAAACTCTTTCTCCTTGGGAACAATTCAAAAATCCCCAAACAGTCAAAGAAGGCCAAAAGAAGGAGAGGGATTGTCATGGGGCAATTAATAACCCCCTCAAGCTAGGGTCATTTTTATTATATGTAAGCTTGTTAGCAAAAAAGAAACAGCAGGTCGTCAGTATCGCCTGCTGGTACTCAATTACTACAGAGCGAAGGGGCTTTGGACAATCGCTCATGAAGCTGGGTCAGGCTGGTCTCTGTCATTATTTCAGGCAGGTGGCTGGAGTGGGCAAGGTCACAGGAAGTTCTAACTCTGGGACAGAGAACTTAGGTGCTAAGGGCTGAACCCTAATTTTTCTATGCAGGTGAGCTGCTCTGACCTGGCTCTTTTGCAATCTAACATCCAACAATGCTTAATTGGCTAAATCAGGAGTACTCAGCACAGCCAAATGAACCAAAACGATAACAAAAACACCCAAGAAACACAAACCAAAATATAAAACTTTGAAAATAGCCTTGGGAACAAAAGGATAAATGCAAACACAAGTCACTTCTTTGTGGAATCAACACATCGTTTTTAGTTAAACAGACCATTACGGACTCAGGGGTCATCCTAGACCCCGTGACCCCCAGCTGTCCCCACAACTGGTTTCTAAGCCCCAGTGGCTGCTGTGGTCATCTGTGGCAGGGGATGGAGATGGGGTTCTGGTAGCTCCTCACTGGCTGTGCTAATTTTATGGGAGAAGGCTGCAATTTACCTCTGAAATCAGCAAGCCACTACTGAGTGCACACATCTTGCATGTTATAGTGTCCAGCTCGAATACTCTGTGTGACCACACGAGGTAGACACAGGTACAGGTGAGCAAGCAGAAGCCCTGGGGCCCAGAAACTTGTCTTATGGCGCAGGGCTGGTAGGTGGGTGTCCTGGGACTGAACCCCATCTGCTGGCTTCCACTGCCTGTGTTCCCTCCACCGGAGGTTGCCGCACACTGCAGCATGTGCACCTATGAGTCACCCAGAGAGCTGCAAAAATAGACTCCCGGAGCCGTCCCTGAGCATCGGAGACCATAGGTGGGAGCAGGCCTGGGTATCTGTATTTCTCCAGAGTGTTCTGGATGGCAGTGTACAAGAAGCATTGTGTGTGACACTACTGCCCAATAGGCAACCAGGTATGCCACACATGTACACATACCCACCGAATCAATATAACTGAAAAGACATCTATCCTTATAGTATGCAAATCACTCCTATGCTTTCATTGCCACTCTGTTCCATTTCATATAAGAAATGCTGGTTGTGACCCACTGACTTGATTGCATGACCCACGAATCAGTGTCACCAGTCTGCAAACACAGACCCGGACCACTCTGATGCAGGGTTGGAGTTTCTTGGCCTCTGTCTCACTGCCTCCTACCAAACTCAGAAATGAGTGGTTGGTAATTTAATCAGGGATGATAGCAATGTGGCCAGATACCCTAGGAATAATAGCAAAATGCTTTTTATTTTTCTTTCACGCATAATCTCTCACTGTGGCTCACAAAGTCCCTGTAGGGCATAGACTCTGTCTTCCAGGCGTGTAACCTGAGGCTCAGGGCAGGGTGTGATCTGCCCACGGTCACGGAGCAGGGTAGTGGGGGGGAGAGCTGGCACCAGGGCGACAACAGTGCCTCCTCCGGATTGGCATCTGGGTTTTGTGGACAGAATGCCGGCAGCATTTGATTTCCACAAGTAAAATCCTGCCTTTCTACGCATCCAAGCCCCCGCTCTCTCGCAGTGGCAAAAGGACTGTCCTATTTGTGTTTTGACTCTTTAATATGTAAAGTAGAACGCAGCTTTTGGAGCCGCAGTCAGCTTTTGCTAACAAAATCAAATCCGCCGGCTTTCCCCGGCAGCCGGAGCCAGGGCATGTAATCTGCGGCGGCTGCTTACAGGGGCACTCTCTGCTGAGGGGAGCAGCCTGCGCTCTGCTTTAATTGCGGATAAACCATGCGCCCGGGAAACTCCAGGTGGGAACAGGAAAATCCTAGATTTGGGTGTGAGACACATGGGGATTAGTGGCAGATAAATAAAATTCCTCCCCTGCTCTTATGCTCGTATGTGTCAGCCCTGAGTGCTCCTCCAGGGACCTTCTGAGATGAGCAGAGCCAGGGAGATTCGGAAACAGACACACTTTAGAAAACACACATCCACAACTCTGCTTTGTTCTAAGGGACATAAAACATCCCCAATCAGGGACAATTCAACTGGATTATGTAAGAGCATTACACTGTCACTGTCCCTCAGTCCTGTACCGTGTCCTCGCTGCACAGAGAAGATACTTGACAGATTTTTGTTGCTAGTGGGGGTGGATACGCTCGCTGTTCTCTGCCCTGATGCAACACAATGGCAGGATCCAGCATTAGTCAGCTCCTACCCCGGGGAGGGGTGAGTTAATCCGCCAACACTGACCACGTATTCTGTGTGGAGAATAGTGGGAGATGCCAAAGAAATGTAAAGAATGTCTCCATCTCAGTTGTTGTTATCGTTGAAAGGTGGCTCTGCCTGTCTTGTTCCCTACTGCATCCCAGGCCTAGTGCACTGCCTGGCATGCAGTAAGTGCTCAAAAAACATTTGATGAATGAACACATGCATAAGAACCTTATGCCACTAGCAGCATTTGTGAGAGTGTCATGGAGTGTTGATAGCTGTTATTTTGGAAAAGAGGAGGGGAGGGTGCTAATGCTCAAATCAGTCTGGTTAACAAAGGATGGTTTGCTGTAGACATCACTAGACTCTGATGTGCTGAGAGGCATTGTGAATCTCTTAGGGGAATCAAATCTTTCTCAGATTCATTTGACTATAGATCTCCTTTTCTCCGGATTTTTCATAGGAACGGTGTCCTTTGGGAAAAGCTATGTCTCATCCCCTATAAACTGGTGACCCTAATGGTTACCTCCCATCAGCTCTGCAAGAATCACGGGGTGAAGAGGAACAATGGAGGTGGGTAGAGACAGGCGTGCAAGGTGGCGGCTAGGCCCACTCACCAGCTCACTGGCTCCTACCTAGACCAGTAAAATGTCCGGTGACTGCATGCCATGGAATTTTGTTTGGGAAGCTTAAGAATTGTAGAAGCTGAGACTGCTTGACCTAGGGTCCAGTGTTCTGGTTTCTAATTTTTTCACATGCCTGTATCTGGCTTCCCCAGATGTCTGGAGAATAAGCTTGTCCCAGGAAGCCCATTCTCAGGAGGCTTGGACGGGCCCTCCAGGTTAGGCAGGCCCCGAGTGTGGCAGAGTGGTCTTGCTGTACAGGTGATCGAAGCCGAGGCAGTTCTCGGAGGGGCAGGTGCTTGCTTGTGGGAGGTGGGCTTGGGCCAGGCTGAGGCTCGCTAGCCAGGGGAGGCCTACTTTACCTGAACGAAGCTGAACTCCCTCCAGTTGAGCGAGTTTGCGATGGATGGCAGCGAGGTCACAGCCAGCAGGGACAGCGTGCCGAGGGCCAGCACTCCCACGGAGAGGTATATCTCCATCCTCCAGACTTCCTCCTCCACCCAAAGGTGGCTCTTGTTGGCCAAGACCTGACGTGGATGGAAGGGAAACCGTGAGCACTGTGGCAAAGGCTGGTGCCCTGGCAGGGCAGGCGAGTGCTTAAGGGCACAAGAGAGACAGTGACAGCCCATGCTCACGCGCCTGGCTGCGATGAGTGCTTCTCAGCATTAACTCACTGATCCTCACAACCACCCCATGAGGTAGAAATCACTATTGTCCCATTTTATTTTTATTTTTATTTTTTTTTCAAACAGGGCAGACTGTCTCATATTGTCCCATTTTAGAGATGAGGAAAACGAGGCATAAAGACAAAGTCACCTTCTCAAGGTCACACAGATGCACAGCTGGGCTCAGGACCCATGCAGCCTGGCTCCAAAAACTTGGCTTCCTAGGGCTTTTACACACCTGCCCCAGGGGGCCAGCCCAGCAGAACAGTCACGTCAGTCAAGATTATGTAATGAAGTCCAGGAAGTCAACACGAAATGCAGATCCCCAGGTATGACAACATCCCAGTTTCCTGGCCCCTGAATCCCAGGACTGGAGAGAGGAGGTACCCTAGCTCTGGGGCCTGTTGGCCAGATGGGCTTGTGCCTCTGCTGACTGCTTCTCCTCCAGCCTGGACCCACCTTCCTGGTCTCCCAAGCTGTCCCCAGTCACTGGTTCACACTCAGGACACACAAAGACACACACGGATGCTGACCACCAACATTTCCTGACTCAAAGCCCCCACACTCCCCTCTTCCTACCCAGTTCTCCACCTCTGTCTGCAGCTTAAAGCTTTGGCTCAACTTTGCCAGGTAACAGAGACTGACCGCCATTCATCAAACAGTTCAGTGAGCACTTATGAAGCACCTACTGTGTGCTGGGTCCTGGGCTGCAGAGAATAAGGACACCTGCCCTCACAGAGCTCTGGGGTCCTCACCAAGCCCCGGGACGCATAAGTCAAGGAGCCCCTGTGAGTCCAGAGATTTCCATGCCCTCTCTCCCTACCGGGAGTGCCACTGTAGCCGAGGCCCTCCCAGCCCGGCGACACTCACTCACACAGCGCCTGCACGAGGAAGAACGTTTACCTGGGGCCTCCCATTATTGCTCAGCTAGACCAGGTAGCAGAGTTCCCCGAAGTCACGGTGTTCTCTGAGAAATACCACGAAATACTGGTACTTTAACTCTACCAGCAGAACATGGGACAGCATTTCCATTAGAAAATGTGACTATGCTTTAGTAGGCAGGTCTCCGCCTCTCAAAACAGTGAGTGACTCATACAGGTTTTTTGAGAAACTATTTCAGCAGGAAAACAAATAACATAAGCCTAGTAAGCACATAAAATATTAAAAATGAATCCAGTGGTCTGAGCAAAAATGGTTGAAAAGCTTACGAGAGAAAGCTGAAAGAAACTGAGAAAATACCACCCATTGGGTAATTTTCCTGCTGTTAAAAAAAAAAAAAATGTTTGTCTCTGTTCTATTTTAGGACAGGTGGGCTCAGTTTGGTGCCTTTAGCCACAAAAGGACGAGGAGTCTGGGGACTCCCCAGTTGTGTGTGACTCTGGGCAATTCTGTCTCTGGGCCTCAGTTTCTCTTCCCGAGAGCTGGATGAGGCCCTGTCTGGAGTTCTCCGGTTGTGCGTGGCGGGCTGGGCTGGGGTCAGTGTTAGCTAGGGAGGCGTGCAGGGACAGAGAGACCTCCTCCGTCACTCTGCCCGGAGAAGTCTTACTCACACCTCACAGTGTCAACAACTGCTGCTGAATAAGTCATCTCCTCTTTGCAAGTTGTTTGTTCTTCGACTATACTCCATTAGTCATTCCTCTCTGCGTTCTGGTAAGATCAGGCAGTTAATGTCACAAGTCAGAGCTGGATGATTACACACGTATACCACATTTGCTTGCGAAATGTCTTGTGTTTTTCCTCTAATATTTCCACTCTGCATGAGGCTGGGAAGGGAGGGATGAGGTAGGTGAGGGAGCAGTGGCTCGTGAGGACCTGCACGAGGACCCGGACCCCGGCCACCACAAACAGCCCGTGACAGTCTCCCCCAACCTGCCACAGCACTGCCCTCAGAACGCCCGCAGCCCCGTGCCGCACACAGCTCACGGAAGGGAGCCGTGACAGCTCTCCGTTCCCCTAGTGGTTCTCCCATGTCTAGAGCGAACCAAATCAGCCACCTGGAGAACGCCGAGGGAGTGGTCGCCAACAAGAGAAGGAAAGATGGCGTTCAGGTGCGGGATTTCCCTTTAGGGTTAGATGTTGGAGGACCAGTGAGGCTGCAGCGGCGGCCCTTCTCCCTGCCCCATGGCGGGCAGGGGGTGGGAAGAGAGTGCTGCCCACCCATTGCCTGCCAGACCCGGAGGAGGAGGCAGCAGCAGGGTGTGGAAGGGGCTGCCTGGGTGGGCGGTGGGGAGACCCCACTGGAGTCCCCCAGGTCTTGGATTCTAACGTTGACTCTGCCACTGGGGGGCAGTCCTGAGACCCTGGGCAGTCCCTTTCCCTGCCAATAGCGTCGCTGTCTCTCTCTTGCTGTGTTACTGCAGGACTAAAACGAAGATGTAGGTGAAGCGAGTAGCATGTGACTGGCACACAGTAGGTGCCTAATATAATAAACGACTGGTGCTGTTGTTCTTAGTGGCAACTGGGCAGTTAGATTAGTTCTTGCACAAGCTCTAAGTGTACTCTTCTTAAGAGATGCTTGGTATTGTGGCCAATTTAACAACCAGTCACTGAGTGAACGTGCAATCTGTGTTAGGAACCCTGGACCTGAGGGTATGGAAGACCCAGTTGTGGAACTTTGAGCTGGGTACGAAGTGGCATATAAGAAAAATAATAGGAGTGTGTACAAAATGGAACAGACGACAGAGGTGGGTATGAGTCAGTGGGCGGATAGGCTGGGGGAGCTTAACAGCGGTAGGCTTTTGAAGGAGGAAAAGGAGTGTGCCAGGCTGTCAAGATGTCCCAGGATGGGTATTCTGGGCCAAGGGGAATGAGCTCTGCCCATTTAGAGGACAATATGGGACCCAAGTGTGACATGTCCCAGGAGAAGTAGGGGAGAGGAGGCTGGAAAGGGAGTGTGGACACATCCTGAGGGGTCTGCCATTATCCCAAGGACAGTGGGGAGTCACCGAACACTTTTCAGCAGTGGCATGGCCTGGTGAGAGTTTTAGGCTGTTCTTTGACAGCCATGTGCCCATTTAGTCTGAGGTGAGGGAAACAGGAAAACAGTGTGCAGGTTAAACATCATCTTTGATCTTGATCTTTGATTTTGATCTTGAAATGCATCTCTGGGGAAACGCACAAGCAAGTCAGAAAGCGCTATGCAAATACCAGCTATCGTTGGTAATAATACTGTCAATAAACACCATCTCAACGGTTTTCTCTACAGCGGGGATCCAGCTTTGCTTCCAAATCTGTGGACTCGGGGGCTCTAGGGAGAGCTTGGAGAAGGCGTTCCCTGTGCCCAGGCCGGCACTCTCCCTTTGCCACAGGGCCCCACGGGCAGCTGGAGTGGGCAGTGGCCGTGTGGGAGCTGTGGCGAGGTGCCCGTGGGCAGGCAGGGCAAGTCACGCCGCAGGCAGGGGCGGCCCCGGGAGGCCCGGCCAGGAACTGAATGCAGAACAGCCTCCGTGCCAGGCTCGGGACCCGAGGGGATGGCTGCCCCACCTTCTCCAGGCTCGGGCAGCTCCCCACTCCGGGGCCACTCTGTGAAGCCCTGCCTCCCTCAGACCATCCCCAGGCCACCCACAGCAGCCCTGGCTCTGCCCTTGAGAACTCAGCGGGACAAGTTTAAGCCCCTTTGCCTGAGAGGCCTTGGGTGTCTCTGAGAGCAACCGGGTCCTGCGGGTGGAATGGTTGCCTGGCAACCGTGCCAAGGCCACAGCCCTGGGGGACTTTGGAATGTGGGGGAGAAGTTCCTCTCATGAGCCCCTCAGTGCCCTGGTATTTGCATCAAGGCAAGGCTGGGTTAACACAACATCAAGGAGAGCCTGGCAAGGCAGGGAATTTAGACAAAGGACCTGGGAGGGCCACGGCAGCGGAGGGAGGGAGCAGTGGTCATGCCTTGTGCTCCGGGGGCAGGGGCGTTACCTTCCTCTTCACCCCTGCCTGAAACACCTGCCAGCTCGAAGGACAGGGCTCCCATGCACCCAGATCTGCCACCGCCTGGGCAGCAAACGTTGTGCCAGTCCCCAAAGAGCCTCTCAGAGCCTCCTGCTGAGGGGGTTGACTCTTTTTAGAAGTGAGTAAGAAAATATCAAACAGCATTAAAAATATTAGCACTAGGCCCTTTTGTTATTGCAGGGGGGCCCGTCTGTCACCTGTGGTGAACATACCTTGCTCTCGCTCTGTAAATCTATCTTGGCCTTCCTCAATAAACTTCATTTCATGCTAAAATGTATTGGCACTAGGAGAGAACTTGATCTACACATCAGGGCCCTGAGGACAAAACAGGGGCTGCAACTTTCTCAAAGTCAAGGTCTTTGTCCTAAGCAGTGATGCTGGCGAACAGGAGTCCAGAGCTCTGGCCTTCAGGCCTCTGCTCCCCCCACACCAGCTGAGGCAAGGGACAAGGGTGGGCCCTGTGGCCCCAGGGCCTGGCACACTAAGTGCTAAGTGAATGAATGATCTGAGTTCTGAAATCATTGATTCAATGGTTAATTTGCATTTGTTTTCCCAGTAGAAAGTAGTGGAGGTATCAGCTGGATCTGAATCCCAGCTCTGCCACTTATTGGCTGTGTGATTTTGGTCAAATTACTTAACCTCTCTGTGCCTCAGTTTTCTCATCTGTAAAATGAGGGTAGACCAGCATTTGCCTTACAGGGATGAGACAGAGGTTACATGAATCCATAGTAGGTATAGGAAGCTCTTAGAATGGTAGCTGGTATACAGCAAGGCCTTTTTAAAGGTTCGTAACTATTATTTTTTCCCTTCCTCTCAATTCCATCAGGCATCTTGCTTCTCTGCCTGAAGTCTGGGATTCCTCCTTTCTCTTATGAGAGTCTGAGCCCACAGATACGATGATGCCAGGTGTCTGTGGGTGGGGAAGGACGAGGGCAGCTGGGAAGCTGCCAGCAGGGAAGGAGAAGCCCCGAGAGTGAGTGGGGGGGGGGCATCTGTTCCCAGGAGCCACCCAGCCTCACTCCCAGGCCTCCTGGTCCCCCATCCTCTGAGGCACAGAGGCCCTATGGTCGGTGTGCCCACCAAGGGGACCACCAGGCCCCAGCACCCTGAGCAGGAGCAAGAGCCACAGGGGCCATGTAGGCTGGAACAAGGGGTGGATGAGAAGTGTCTCACTGGCACCTGGGCCAAACCCCATGGGGTAACTAGTGTCCTGGAGTGGTCAGGCCTCATCCACGCACCAACCAGCCCAGGGGCTGGGCCTGGAGGTGGAGTAAGTTGGAGAAAAAAGAGAAAGGCAGTGTTGTTTGCAGACGTTGGCTTGGGACTAGCAGGTCTGCTCACCTGCAATCAAGCCAGGGGATTTTGTGGACCAGGATGGAGCATCGGGAGCCTGTTTCTATGGGTACAGGTGCCAGCTGATGCCACCCATGTCCCTATGTGGCCTGGCCTGAAGGCTCTCCAGTTTCCAGGAATCCTGCTGGCAAAGGAGCACCATTTGGGTTTTCTAGATGAATAATACCACACCCCCAAGTAAAAATTCCTAAACCCCAAAACCGTCATGCCTGCAGCCTTCCCTGTCTCAGCTGATGGCAGCTCTATGCTTCCAGATGCTCAGACCAAAACCCCAGAGTCGTCCTTGATCACCCCACACCCCAGGCCCACTACATCAGCACCACTGTGTCCTCCAGGGCCGCCCTGCCCCTCTGCTGTTCCAGCCCCCTCCCAGCCTCGCTGCCTGGCATCTGGCGTGCACGGCCTCCTCGGGCTCCCAGGAGCCCAGCTGCCTCTGGACCCGGTTGCCTATTCTCAGCCCAGCAGCCAGAGTGAGCCAGGTAAAATATCAGGTGGGTCGTCACTCCTCAACTCAAAACCATCACTCTTTGGCTCCTTATTTCATGCAGAGCCCCAGGTCAAAGCCCTTCCTCAGCCTTCAAGACCCTCTGGTCTGGCTGTGACCTTTCAGGCCTCTTCTGCCACCCCCTTGTGGGATCTAGCCTCGGGGGCCTCCTGGCTGCTCCTCCAACACGCAGGCATGCCCCCTCCCCAGGACTCAGCTCTCACTTCCCCCTGGGCCTGCAACACCCCC
Organism: Microcebus murinus; assembly: GCF_040939455.1. Classification (NCBI taxonomy): domain Eukaryota; kingdom Metazoa; phylum Chordata; class Mammalia; order Primates; family Cheirogaleidae; genus Microcebus; species Microcebus murinus. Next base: position 11,137,286 of record NC_134111.1, read on the forward strand.
ACTGGCTACCCGGCCCACTCTCCCCTTCTTCCCACCTCTGCTCACGTAGCGTCCACTCGGCGAGCCTCCCCTGATCGTCTCTAAAACTGCACCCCCACTGCCCTCCCCTGCTTTCCTTTGTGCCTTAGCACTCACGACTTCCTAACGGCCTGCTACGACTCACTGCTTATTTTAAGTCCGCCCCACCTGGGCCGTGCCCACGAGGGGAGGGATTTTCATCTGCTTTCTTCACTGATACCCAAACTCTTGGACAGCAGGATGTGGGTGCTGCCCGAAAGGAACAGAATCCGCAGTTGGCACCTGGTGCGGCCGTACCCGCGGGTTCCAGCCGCACCTGGCTCACTGGGGGCGCCCGCAGGGACATGCTGTGCGGGGCAGGGAGCGCCGGGGTGGGCACGGGGCGGTACCTGCTTGACGGCCAGGTTGACCAGGTCGTAGCGGTGGGAGCGGCGCAGCGGCAGGCAGAAGCTGTAGAGCGCGTGCAGGGCGGCGCAGAAGAAGCTGAGCAGCCCGATCTGCTTGCGGTGCTGCAGCCAGTGGTCCAGCCAGTCGGGGAAGCGGCGGTACTTGGTGCCCCGCCGCAGCTGCAGGGCGGCTGCCAGCACACCGGGCAAGTACACCAGCGACAGCAGCACGTAGGCCACGCACGGCAGCGTGGTGTTGACCACGGACACCGGCAGCTTGTAGAACTTGTTCTTCCTTTCCTGCACGTAGGGCTGCAGCACGTCCCGGATGAAGTTGTAGGCATAGAAGCAGACGAAGAGCCCCAGGGCCAGGAGGGTGGGCACCTTCCAGCCCGGGAGGAGGCGCAGGGGAATGGCCTCCACTTCCCGGGAGGAGGCCAGGGACCCCATGTCCACGGGCATGAAGCCCATGGCGTGCACCATCTCAGAGACAGCACGCTTGGCTTCTGGCTGGTCGCCACAGATGGGCACCTGTGGGCAGGAAGCGGGCAGTCAGACGGGGTCACAGGCCTCTGGAGTGGGCAGGGCCTCAGTGAGCATCTGGGCCAAACTCCTCACTGAGCAGCTAAGGAAACTGAGGCTCAGAGGGACAGGGACTTGTCGAAGTGAGCTTCCAGTTAATGGTGCAGTTGGGAGCAAAGGGGTCCTGCCTCCTGGGCCAGGGGTCTTCCCTCTGCCACCTGGGCCCCCAGCCTCTGGCCTGGCTAGGGCCACTACTCATGGAGAGAAACTGCTACTAGCAAGTGCCTTGCCCGGCTCACTGACATCAGCAGCCGCAGGCAAAATGCCCATCTAGGCAGCCCCCACCGGCACTTGGCGTAGGTGCTTTTGAAACCATAGCAGAAAGGACCTGGGTTTCAGATTCATATGAAGTGGGTTCATATCCCAGCTCACCAGCTGTAGGATTCTGAGTAAGTAAAATCATTCACATCCCTGAGCCTCAGTTTCCTGCTCTGCTAAATGAAATTTTGCAGTGATGTGACATTGGTGGCAATAATGTATGAAAAAAGACCTGGCATACTGAAAGCCCGCAAGAAAAATTAGCCATTTATATATATTGTTATGATGGATGTTATTCCGCCAGAACCTACCTGCCTGTTCCCATCCCTCGGGCCAGCCTGCAGGGTCCAGGCAGAGATGACATTGAAGGCCTTAACCACGGTGCAGGTGGGGAAGAGGGAGGCCAGGTACTCGGCGTTGGACTCGCGGTGCCGAAGGTGCTCTTGCTCCGTGGGGTTGCTCACGTCCACCAGGATCTTGCCGGCTAGCTGCTCGCTGAGACGGCACAGCGAAGAGTAGTGCTCCCGGAACACGGCTACGAAGATGACCTCTGGGGAGCTCACTGCATCCACCTGGAAAGTCACCTGGGCCGCCGAGGGGAACAGCCCAGCTGAGCGTTTGGGGTTGCGGCTCCCCACCACCACGTTGAAGCCAGAGCCCACCAGGCGTGTGGCCAGGGAGCGGGCAAAGTCCCCGCTCCCCAGGATGCCCACTTTGGGGGCCCCACTGGGGGCCTCGGCAAGGCTGCCATCGCTGTCCAGGTGACGGCCGATCAGCGGCTTGTCCATCTCTCCTGACATTTTGGTGGCTGCAAGAAGACAGGCACCTGGTCACTGGAGGGCTCCCTTCCTGCCACCTCCCTCCTCTCGTCCATCGTAACTGCACGGCAGTCAGGCATTCACCCAGCAGGTGTTCCCTGAGTGCTACCACGGGCCAGCACCGGGGGTAAGCTGAGCGAGCCCCAGCCCCTGCCCTGAGGAGGGCGCGGACTCAGGACGAGGAGAGAGAAGGACTTCTGCCCTCCACCCTTGGTCTTTCCTGCCGAATTATTTCTTCGGGACAAACTGGCAGCGTGGGCATGGGAAAGAAGGCTGTGGGATTTCCATGACCAAGGCTATACGGTGCCACATTGCTTTTCAGAAGGATTATGCGAAGGACGGTGTCACTAGCCAAGAGTGATCATTTGACCTCAGCATCACGGGAGGAGTGAGCGTGTTCCCGTGCTTGCTGCATTTTGCATTTTGGAACAGTTCTGCTCACACTCTCCCTGAAGGACGTGAGGAACAGCTGGAGGCAGGCACCTCACCTTACCTGACTTGGGACCTCATGTTTTGTCTTGGGGCCTGGCACAAAGGTGCTCAGTGCTCGCCGAATGAATGTATAATAGCAATGAACCCTGATGCCCTCTTCTCCAAGGCTAGGACTGGGAGACATGGCAGTAAATGGGGCCCTGGGGCAGGGAGGGTGCCCTGGCATCTCCTTTGCTGAGCCCGAGACATGAGTGGACATGGAGGAGACCCTAGACTTGGGCCAGGAGTCTACAGTAAACTTGGATGGGAAAAATTATATTTTGTCACCAACTTCTAAATGAAATTTACCATTTCCTTTAAATATGAAGGTAAGCAACAGAGTTTTTCATCAATACTGACCAACGTCACATCACAAATTTAATTGTAAACAAGTTCTCCTAGCACTATTTAAACTCATCACTAATTTGAAATTATGGTGGTATTAGACCTGCTAGTAGATCTTGTTATTTAAGGTACTGGTAAAGAAGCATACATGTTGCTACTGTACATCTTTTAACAAAATGTTTAACTGCTTCATCATGATATGTTTCCTTTCTAACCGTAGGTTATTTTATTTTATGTGCGTGAGAGCATTATTCTGGGCAGAAGCCCACAGACTTCACCAGCCTATGGGACCACAGGGGTTAAGAAGCCCTGCCTGGAACCGGGGGAGCAGCAGGGATGGCGAGAAACGCCCCACATGGGGGTCTGCCTCTTCCTGCTTTTCCACCGCACTCCCCTGACCCTCTTAGCGGCAGGTAAGGGGCGCATACAGGATCTAATGCCAGCATGGACAGGGGGGCAGGAGACTGTGGCCTGGCTCTGCCATGAACTAGCTGTGTGTCCTCAGACAAGCCCCTGTGCCTCTCTGGACCCCACCTCCCACCTTTGTCAATGGAGATCACATCCCTGCTCTCAGATGACACATAATGCAGCCCTAAATGGTTTTAGAAACTGTGGCATGGGCCTTTTACAAGGCAACAGAAGCTCCTATTTATGGGATGCCTGCCCTGCACTGGGCACTGTTTTCCGGCCTTTTCTGGAGCGATGGTCCCCTGGTCCTCACGAGGACCCCATGCATTAGACACTGTTATCACCCTCAATTTAAAGAGGAGGAAACCGAGGCTCCAAGAGGTTGAGGAGCTTGCTCCGGGTGGCGCAGATGGGTGAGGGAAGGAGGAGCTGGCAGTCGGTCTGTCTGCCTCTACAGTCTGACTTCACTCAGAGTCCCACTGCCCAGACCGAGGGCAGCAAGCCGTCTGGAGAGCGGGGGGCTGGGCCTGCACCAGCGGGGGCAGAGGTCGGCGTGGAAGGGGTGCACTGACTGCCGTCCCTCCTGAGAGTCGGGGACACACCTTCCTGTCCTGCCCCCCCCACCGTGCAGGAAACCCCTTCACCTCTCGAATACCTTTAAAGTGGCTCCGACACATTGCCGGGCGCTCCCCCGGCATCGCGGGGACAGGCCGCACTGAGCCACCGAGGGTCGTTTTTGCGGGGGCCGTGCTTCCTGCGTCCACAGACGGAGGCCACACCTGCACAGACACACGGGCGCCCGCCAGGACCCCGGCCCAGCTCATGCCAGACTCGACTTCTCCCCGGAATGTCTGGTTCCCTCACCTTCAAAACGAGGACACTGAGGACACCTCTCTAAGCGTTCGTTGCTGTGAGGGTGAAATGGGTTGGTGGGTTTGGAGCTCAGAGCCATCCTTGCTGAGGGGTGTGTGTGTGTGCGCGCGCGTGTGTGTGCGTGTGTGTGTGTGTGCGCGCGCGTGTGTGTGTGTGTGTGCGCGTGTGCGTGCATGTGTGTGTGCGTGTGTGTGTGTGTCTCCTCTAAGTTCTTCCCGGGCAGTGGCTGCATGAAACTCTCTGCCCTCCCGCTGCCTAGCGCAGGCTGCTGCTGGTCTAATGGCGGTGGGGCTGGGGCAAGACAGGTGGTACAAGTCATGGAAGTCCCAGAGGTGCCGCGGAAGCCCCTGTTGCCTGTCCACGTGGCGTGAAGGTGAGGGTGTCGCTAACCCTGTCTGGGCCCCGGCTCCCTGCGGGACCTATTAATAGACCCGATGAGGGAGCGGGAGGGGATCAGGTTGCAGTCTGTGGGCCGAGGTTGTCGTCGGCACACAGACCTGCCACCTCCCCTCCCAAGCTGTGCACAAAACACCACAGAGGCTCCCGTGTCTCTGTGGCCTCTGGGTCTCTGCCCAGGCTCACCTGTCCCCTCCCACTTCCCGGCAGGGCCACAGTGTGGGTTCTGTTTATGGCTGGGAGCCACGCCAGGCCCGCCGACCTGCCTGCCAGCTGCTGCCTGCTCTTGAGCAGGCTACCCGTGGTGGACAGTCATGACGGCCACAACCCCATGGGCTCTTCTCTGTGGGCAGCCGACCACCCTCCAGATACGAGGGGCCAGGGCAGGCCTTGGCCACGGGGGTCTCTGTGGGGTCAGGCGTGGGCAGGGGTGCCAGGGCAACCGACAGAGGCCAGCGTGGCACTCTGCAGCCAGCCATAATGAAAACACAGATTCTCCCGCAGAACTCTTTACGAAATGTAAAAAGTGTAGAGATGGGCCGGGCTAGTGGCCTATGCCTGCAATCCTAGCTCTTTGGGAGGCCAAGGCAGGAGGATGGCTTCAGTCCAGGAGTTTGAGAACAGCCTGAACAACATATCAAGACCCTGTCTCTACAAAAATAGAAATTAGCTGAGTGTGGTGGTGAGTTCTTGTAGTCCGAGCTACTAGGGAGGCTGAGGCAGGAGAGTTGCTTGAGCCCAGGAGTGTGAGGCTGCAGTGAGCTATTATCAAAACACTGCACTCCAGGTGAGAGAGACCCTGCCCTTAAAAAAGAATAAATAAAAACTCTTACAACTTAATATTTAAAAAGACAAATGAACTATATAAAAATGGGCAAAAGATTTGAATAGACATTTCTTCAAAGAGGATACACAAATGGCCACTAAGCACATGAAAAGATGTTCCACATCATTAGCCCCCAAGGAAATGCAAATTAAAGCCACAAGGAGATACCACTTTACACTTACTATGAGGCTATAATAATAATTTTTTTAAAAGACAGATAATAACAAGTGTTGGTGAGGATGTGGAGAATCGCTCACACTGCTGGTAGAATTGTAAAATGATGCAGCCAGTGTGGAAAAGAGCCTGGCAGTCCCTCCAAAGGTTAAACAGTTTCAGTATGACCCAGCAATCTCACTCCTAGGTATATAAGAAAAATGGAGGCCGGGCGCGGTGGCTCACGCCTGTAATCCTAGCTCTCTGGGAGGCCGAGGCGGGCGGATTGCTCGAGGTCAGGAGTTCGAAACCAGCCTGAGCAAGAGCGAGACCCCGTCTCTACTATAAATAGAAAGAAATTAATTGGCCAACTAATATATACAAAAAATTAGCCGGGCATGGTGGCACATGCCTGTAGTCCCAGCTACTTGGGAGGCTGAGGCAGGAGGATCCCTTGAGCCCAGTAGTTTGAGGTTGCTGTGAGCTAGGCTGACGCCACGGCACTCACTCTAGCCTGGGCAACAAAGCGAGACTCTGTCTCAAAAAAAAAAAAAAAAAAAAGAAAAATGGAAATATATAGCCACACAAAAACATTTACACCAATGTTCACAGTAGCATTATTTATAATACCCCCAAAGTAGACACAGCCCAAATATCTATCGACTGCCGAATGCTTAAACAAAACATGGCACATCCATGCAATGGGGTAAGATTCGGCCATGAAAAGAAACTACGTACTGCTACACGCTCCCACATGGATGAACCCTGAAAGTATTATGTTAAGTGAAAGAAGCCAGTTGCAAAAGGCCACATGTTATATAACCACATTTTAATGCAACAGTAGAATAAGCAAATCCAAGAGCCAGAAAGTAGATTAGTGGTTGCCAGGGAATGGGGGACAAAGGGGAGTGACTGCTCACTGGTACAGGGTTTCTTTTTGGGTTAAGGAAAATATTGTAAAATTGATTGTGGTGATGGCTGCACAATGCCGAATATACTAAGAGCCATTGAATTATATACTCGAAATGGCTGAATTGTATGGCATGTGAAGTATAGCTCCATAAAGTCGTTATAAAAAAAGAAAAGTTGCTATTAAAAAAGAAATTGAGAGACTGCAAACTGTTACTAGCACGTGTGAACTAAGAGTAAACACATTTGGGGTGAGAGCTTAAGCACGTGTCATGAGCTTAAGGCATGGATTTGGCGACGTGGATGTTGGTGGCTGCTATGGTTTGGATGTTCGTCACCTCTGAACCTCAAGTTGAAATTTGATTTGATCCCCAGTGAAGGAGGTGTTTGGGTTACAGGGCAGGTTCCTCAGGAATAGATGAATGCCTTCTTTCAGGGGTGAGTTCTCTCGCTCCACTAGTCCCCATGAGAGCCGGCTGCTTAAAAGAGCCTAGCGCCTCCCGCTCTCCCGTGCTTCCTCTCTTGCCGTGAGATCTTTGCCTTCCGCCATGCGTAGAAGCAGCCTGCAGGTCGGATGCCCAAATCTTGAACTTTTCAGCCATCAGAATTGTGAGCCAAATAAACCTTTTTCTTTATATATTACTCAGCAACACAAAACAAAGACAGTGGCTTCTATAACCTTCTAAAGTTATTTCCTAATTGTTTTCCACATCATTGAGGATTCTAAGCCCACGACCTCAGGGGAGACGGTACCGTGGGCTAAGCAGTCCTCTTGGCTTTTGCTCACACAGCTACTTCTCTGCACTCCAGCCATGCAAGCAGACAGCCGTTTCAGGGCCACGTGGGATGGCATGCATGTGCCAAGTGCTGAGGTCTGAGGCCCACCCCACCAGCTCCTGGGATGGGTCAGTGAACAGGGCAGATGTGCCGCAGTGGGAGGGGGACGGGAAGCATCACCTGCGATGCACCCACGTGGCCGAGGGTTTACATAAGGCTGTGCAGGGGAACTAGCACACAGCTGCACATCTGTCCCTGGGGCATTAGGGCCGATGACTTCCTTTCTTCCCCCCAAACTCATCCCTTCCCTGATTAGGCAGAGGACCAGATCAGGCCCTGGGACCCTCCAAATCACACACCTGAAGCCACAGCTGGTCACTGGGAGCCTGCCCAGCCAGGCCAGGCTGCTCTCCCAGGACGTGGGCAAGTCACTTTGCCTTTCTGGGGCCCGGTTTCCTCACCTGCGCGTGGGGTGATGCTACTCCCATTAATGAGCTGTAAGGATTACATGAGGTAAGTAAAGTGCCGTATTTTAGGCCTGTTAAATTCACTCATTTTTCATTTTATTCTTCTTTCTCTCTAGGATTTTTTGTAAACCTTTTTGTCTGTGTAAAGCAGAAATAGATGCATCTGAATCAATATACGGTGTTCTCTGCCAAATGGAAAAATTTACTTTAAAATGTTCTAAAAATGTGCTCTAAGATAATGGCCTGGAGGCACACGCCCATTTCTCCCCAAGACAATTGGAGGAAAAAACCTGCTGCTATCTGGGACTCAGGGAGGAGGGAGACGGGGTGGGGGAGCAGGGGAGCGGGGCACGGTGGGGAGAGGCTGGCTGTCAGGGGCAGGGCCCTGGTGGTTTGGGACTGGGGCACTGTGCTCCGAGCCCTCGAGCAGCTGATAGTCCTAATATCCCCTTCCCTGTCAGGGACAGTCCTCATGTCCTCGGGGTTGCCAGGACCCCAGCTCCCGGATTAAGCCCACACCAGCTGCCTTCACTCCTGCCCCACTAGATAATGTTTTTCCTTCCTGTTTGTCTCCTGCCTGGACTCCAGGCTTCTCAAGAGGGGGACTGTTTACTCAGTTCTACAGCTCACTTTTGTGACCTTGGCACTTAGGCCACACCAGGTCACCTGAGCTGTATTGGAATTACCTGGCGGCCTTGGGAAGCCACATGGCTGGCTCCATGCCTGGAGTGTCTGATGCTGCTGCAGGGACCACCCTTCATAAAGCCCTCCCCGCCCCCAGGAAGAGTGCCAGTGCTCTCTCCCTGCACTCCTCATCCCTGCGCACCCCTCGCCTCCCACAGCGGGGCGCTCTGGTGAGAAGGTGGTCAGCATCACCAGGGCACTGTTAGTGGAACCACTGAGGCACACTGCTCCCGGGGCCTCCTCCCCTGTCCATGTGGGTCACAGACCACTGCAGGGTGGAGGAGAAGAGAGGAGCAGTGCTGGGGGACCCAGGAGCCCCCTAACACCCTGAGTAGGAGGACGTTCCCAGAGTGGAGTTTCCTGCCCCCCAGCCAGGACTTCTCCACCAGGACTCGACAGTCCAGCCTTGAGAACAGTTGGAAGAGTCCATTACAGTCCGTTACTCCGCAGTGCCGGCATATGGCCAGGGTGGGGTCGGCACTGGTTGGGAAGGGGAAGAGGAAAGCCCAGTGGTCAGCACCAAAGCCAGGGGCTGGAAGCGGGGTGGAGGAGCAGGATGGTGGAATTGTGAGGATGCTCAAGCCCTAGAGACCCCATGGTGCACAACGCCAGGCGGTGCCGTTCACATTTTAATCCCTGGGGAGAGTGACTCCTGCAGTTGTGCAGTGCATAGCCTGTGCAATTTCGTGCAATGGTTGGTCTTGCCAAGTCTCCTCTGAGAAATTCCTTCATTTATCTCTCCTGTGTACCCACATGGAGAGAGGCATTAGGGCCATGTGGGTGGCCAAAGACAGCCTGTCCTCTTTGGGCTCTTAGGAGAAAAGCCAGGCTACCCAGTGCAGCAAGGAACAAAATGCGAGAATGAGGGCATGGCCAGGAGCTGTGGAGCCAGGGAGAGTGGCTTCACTCTGCCCACTCTGCATGGGGGGCAGCCAGCTCCCTATGGGCCGGTGAAGCCAGCCAGGCTGGAGGCCATCAGGCAGTGGCAGCTGAATCTGCAGCCTCAGCATCTGGAGCTGGGTGGTTTCTTGCTTTTCAGGGAAACCTGGAGCTGCAAACCCTGGGGCTGGTGGGTCTTGTGGGCTGTGGCTGCCCCCAACGCTCCCCTTGCAGCATATGCAGAATCAGGGCTGCGCCTTGGCCCTGTTCCTGGGCAGGGGGACCGTGGGGGCAGAAGCAGCTGAGATACACAGAGACAGCTCCAGGGTGTCTGCCAAGGAGCTCAGACACCTGATCAATCTCATATCACTTGATTCTTGGGCTTGGGGATGCACGCTTCCTCCTGGTTTGCCCAGTTGATGCACTGCCTTTTCCAGGAAGCCTCTGGGGGCCTCTCCCCTGACCCTTGGTGTCTTTGTACTCCTACAGACACTGGAAGTCGGCCCCATCTTCCATCTGCTCTAAGAGTGGGGAAAGTCATGCAGCCACTTCCCAACTACCTGCCATGTGCCAGCTCCAAATTTTGCAAGGGCTCTGACTTTTGCAAGAATCCCAAGGGCACAAAAGGCTGGTCCAGGCAGCCCTGGGAGCAGCTCCTGGCTTCAACCTGGACCTAGGACAGGGGAGACTTCATACTCTGGGACTCACTCCACTTTTGTCATATTACTATTGACTGCACACACTGCTTCACTTGTCTGTCACCCCACCAGATGGGAGCCACTTCTTTTTTTTTTTTTTTTTTTTTTTTTTTGAGACAGAATCTCACTCTGTTGCCTGGGCTAGAGTGCCATGGCATTAGCCTAGCTCACAGCAACCTCAAACTCCTGGGCTCAAGCGATCCTCCTGCCTCAGCCTCCCGAGTAGCTGGGACTACAGGCATGCATCACTATGCCTGGCTAATTTTTTTCTCTATATATTTTAGTTGGCCAATTAATTTCTTTCTATTTTTAGTAGAGATGGGGTCTTGCTCTTGCTCAGGCTGGTTTCGAACTCCTGACCTTGAGCGATCCGTCGCCTTGGCCTCCCAGAGTGCTAGGATTACAGGCATGAGCCACCGCACAGCCTTATTCATTTCTGCCTCTAGCACCTAGCCCAGGGCCTGGCATACAGTAGGTGCTCAATTAATATTTGGGGCTTGAATGATGTAATGGCCAGATTCTGAGCCTGAGGGTGGGGAGTGCTTGTGAGACGTAGCTGTTCTCCCCACGACCTAGCTGGGGCCCCCTGCACCCAGTGGCAATGAAATCACAATACCGTGAATTTCTAATACTGCTGCAGCCTGGGTACGGAGCTGGCATGCAATGGTGCACACTCTCCCTTCAAGGTCCAAAGGGGTGCATGGTGGTGGGGCCCTGCCCCTAATAATCTCCTTCACCCATCCCCACATACTAATGTTAATATTAAAACTAACATTCTTTGATGTGAATAATTTGCATTTCCTAGTCAGGTAAAGTGAATAACAGCTTCTGTAAAGTCTTCCCCATTTTATGGATATGAAATATACAATCTAAGTAAAAAGCAGGCACTTGCTATGCAAATAACGGCAGCTATCAGGGAAGTTCCCTTTCCTGCCCCATGACTGCCCCGTGTAGAAATCCCGGGCTTCCCCCAGGACGTGAGGTCCACCTTCCCCTACCGAGAGGAGCTGAGCAGGCACATCCCAGCACCCAGCCAGCGCCTGGCACGGGCACAGCTGTAATAACAAGGGTCAAATGCTGGAGAGCAGGCCCATGGGGATGTGCCTGCGGGGTTTGCCCTGTGGGAGGCTGTCATTACTTCCACTTTACAGGTGAGAAAACTGAGGCCCAGGCTTCCTCTGGGCCCCAGAGTTGGCTCCTGTCTGGCCTGGATCTACTGTGCCCTAATCCCACCCGGGGCCTGCATTCCAGCTGCCTCCAGGATGGCGAGGGCTGGAGGTACCTTGCCACAGACGTGAGTAACAGCTGGTCACCTGGTTGGCACCAGGCTCTGATGTCGTCTGCTTTCTTCCCCTTAGGTTTTCCTCCTCCTCCTCCCTGAGCTGCCCCAACTCACACTTTCCAGCGTCTCATTCTCAGGGTGTTTCTGCAGATGGGGGCTGCCCTGTATCCCAGACCCAAGCACAGCAGCACGGCGCCCGGGCTTTGCTCTCACTGGGCCCCTTCAGCCTTAGGGGCCAAAAGGCTCCACTGACCCCTGTCCCTCTCCGCATCCCACCCCTGGCCTCCCACAGCTGACCTGAGAGGAGAGACGACAGAAGACGCCAGTTTCAAATAAGGGTTTAAAAGCTCAGTTATAGCCACACACATCTTAATTGGTGCATTTCTATTTTCTCTGTGGGCATTTTTTCCTTTCTGACGGACTCTTACAAACATTTTACTGTTATATTTCTCGTAATACTGCCTGGAATCGTTATTTAGACATCATAAAAAAATCATTATATTTTTAAAAGGTAGGCTGAGAAGTTCCTACAAAGCTCAGGCACACACATAACCCAATCCACACACAAATACACATACGTGCAAGTTTCATCTGATGGAAAACAAGTTTATCACCACACCACTTTGCGAAATAAAAGTGAATGAATAATTTATAGAGCTTTTTTTTACCAACATCTAGATTTTCAAATCATTCTAGAAAAATCCAGTTCAATTACTTGCAGCAATAGTTCTGTGATAAACCAATGCAGAAAAGCTTACCAGTAAGTGAAATTTATAATCCCAATGGGCCTGCATTCCACAGAAATGCATCGTAAACGCTATCATCTTTTTAAAAACACACACTCACACACACCAGATCCCACGAAGCTGTTGCTGTCACTAAAGGAAGGCACCGTGTGTGATTAAATCCTTAAACCTGTTACTTTGCAAAAGCTCCTGATTTAATAGCCTGGACTCCCCTCCCTCAAAAGGGGGCCATGAAAAAGTGCAGAAGAGAACGTTTCCCATCTGATTTTGGCAAGAACCGAATTGTACTGCACTCTTTGCTGCCAGTTCCAAGGTGGCACAGAGCCCAGTAGGTGTTAAGTTCTTTGGACTCCCCGGAGATTCGAGGGGTGCACTAGGCCAGGGACTGGTGGGGCTGGTGGGAGGGACCCGCACACACCCCATGCCACCTTGGGTCTGCACCTTAAGCAGACTTACCAACAGCAGGCTGGTGCGACATCTGGCTGGCACAAGGGTCTGAAGCTTGAGTCCCTTGACAATCCCACTGTGGTCCGGGCCACCCCTTCTCGCTCCGTCTCCAGCCTGTGGACAGCCTGACTGTGGTTCTGACTGTTGGTTTCTCAGAAGGCGAAGGGCCTGCCAGGGGCTTGGACAGCAGGGCTGCCTCCCCCTCAGCCTGTGCGCCAGCTCCTGGCCACAGGGCCGGGCGGGAGTGGTGACTGATGCTTGGTTAGAGAGTGCGCTGGGAGACAGCAGTCAGGCCTGATACTTCCTGTTTGGGGAGGAAACCTCACTGGTGATAATTAGTGGCTCAGACTCAGGTCTCTCTGCTACAGGAACTGAGGCGGGACGACCAGTAGAACCCAGGATGCATAAAATGAATAAATGTCATCTGACACGCACACGCACATGAGAGAGAGAAAGAAAGGGGGGATGGGGCATTTACTCTTCAGGATACAAAGACAAACATAATGGCTGTAGAAAGTGGCAATTTATCAAATTCCGTGAGGGAAATTTATTGCAATCACCATGGCTGCCAGTGGCTTAGTGGTAATTCTCTCGGCACTTTGTACCGACAAAGGCTTCATTGTCATCTTTACTTGCTAGTCAGTGCCCACGGCGGGAAGACAGACAGACAGACAGACAGACAGAAAAATCCATAACAGAAGACAGCACGGACCCAAGGGCGAAGCGTGGACTAGGGACACGGGCACGTGTGGCTGTGGATGGCTTTTCCGTTGACCTGGAGGCCACACCAGCAGCCCACAGGAGGCCAGAAGTTTGGAGGCTTTTGTATCACTGAAGTAAACTGTGCTAAGTCCCTTCTTAGGGACAAGTACATTCAATTGTTTTCAGCTTGTCTGCAAACCAGCAATCTTGGCGTACATCAGCTCGAAGTATAACCCTGGGCATTTGATAACCAGAACACACACCGCCAGGCCCTGGGCAGGGTCACTCTGTTATTGTTAACACCAACGACCCGAATGGGCCCGCAGAGTGCTCTGACTTCTGTGGCCTCCTGCGTCTGTCTGTCTTACTCGAGTGGGAGCTCCCGTGGGCACCGTTAGATCCCTGAATCTCCCCGGAGCCCAGCACAGGCCCGTGCACAGACTGACCCCCCACTGCCCGCCTCCCAGTGCCTGCCCCTCCGCTCCGGCCAACACCACGACTTCCACCAAGCTCGACATCCTCCTGGCCCATCCGAATGCCCCTTCCTCGAAGGTCCCACCCAAGCACCTGCCGGCTCCCCGCAGCGCCCCCACCCAGCAATCTCGCCCCACTCTGAATTCAGAGGGGCGCTGTGTTAGCTGGTGGATGTGATTAGACAGACCGGGCTGTGAATTGAGGGTCAGCCACGTGCCAGCACGGTGACTGTGGGCAGGCTGCTTTCCCTCTCTGGTCTGACAATTATGCAAAACAGTGAATGTGGACCCCCCCACCCCCCGAAAACACCTCCCTTAGGTGGCTCCTGTGCACACTTTTCCTTGCTCTGCCGTGGGCCGATCACCACACACAGCCCCGACCTCCCTGCCTCTGGCGCCCTGCTGCTCTTTGGTCACTCAGCAGGGTCAGCTGAGGGCAGGGACCTGTGTGTCCCCCACTGCTGCACATCCACACGTGAGGCCGGTAGGTGCATGTAGGGCCCGTGGGGCTCACTGGTGGACACCAGAGTACCCAGGGAGCTTAGGCAGCAGGTTTCTGGGCAGCTACAGGCCCAGCGTCCCTGACAGAGGTGGGGGGCGGCGGGAGTGTTCAGGTCCCTGTGTTCTTACCCAAGCTGCTGGGTGGTCTCTGGGTCCCCTTGGAGAAGCCGTACGGTGAGGGAACCACATTTCCTTAGGAAAGCAAGCCTTCCAAGGCGTGGGCAGGCCAGGAGCTCACAGGCACCCCACTTCCAGGAGGGCCCCAGGTCAGCTGCGACACCTGCTCCCTGTGGTTCGCACTGAGCTCCCTCCATCTTAGCACGCCTCTCTCCTCGGCACTCCACTCACAGCCACACCAGACGTTCAGGAGAGTTCTAGCACGGGTCATGTGAGGACAAAAAGCGGCTATTCCAGAACTCCAGAGCTCACACCAGCGCGGTGTCGTGAGGTCTCCCGTTTGGGCTGTGGACCCAGGAATAGCCTCCTGAGCCTGGACCGCCAGGAGGGCAGAGCTTTCCCGACGGAACCCGCCCTCCCCATCATAGTCCTTGGCTGCTGGGCCCAGCGCCATTTTCCTCCCCCCTAGTTCCAGGAACCACCTTGTTTCTGGCAAGGCTGGAGCCATCTCCAAGGACCAGCCACAAAGCGCCTGGTCTCACTTCCCACAGCTGCTCTGGTCCCCCACCCAGGTGAGGGCTGATCCACTGGACAGCGGTGACTCCCACACCCTCCTGCACCCAGGGCGCAGGCCTGGCTAGTCATCCGGAAAGCCTCGGCACAGCCCCCCTCTGCCAGGAAGCCCGCGGCAGCAACGTGCAGGCCGGGCTCCCCTGCAGGGCCCAGCTCACAGCCACCCTGACCTCCAGCTGTGCACCCAGAGGGCGTCCCCTTCAGGGAGACCCTCACCCCAGCTGTGCTGGGTCTCAGCCCCAGGCATGCCTTCTCTCTCTCAAGCCCACCACAAATCACAAGCCGACGCTCCCCACATCTGGACAGTCACCTCACCAGCAGCAGGTACATATGGTAACGGGAAGGTCAGTCCATCATTGACCCTACCGCAGTGGCTTTGAGACGGCCCACTACTCCGAATAAAGTGTACGAGGCCCATCAGCCAATCCTCAAATCCCTTCCATTTCCCTGTGATTGGTTTTATAATCCTAGGTCTGTATTTTTTTAGAAACAATTTGATCTGACAGCTCAAGAAGGCTTCACAATGTCCTGTTTGCTTAGATCCCACCTGGCTCTCATTCAGCGGAAGTCGGAGACAGGAGTAAGCTACTGCCTGATTGCAGAACAATCAGTGCTCACCTGTGCCCGTTCTGCCAGGTGACTATGGGGACGTACAAGGACAGACTGATTGGGAAGAGTTGAGCACCAAGTAATTCCCCAGCGACAATGTTCTTATGATGCCAAAGTGGCCAGACGCCGGTCTATTCAGCCACACCTGAAGGGGAGGGGAACATTCTGCCCCTGGGCCGAGCTGGCGATAAGGAGTGTGTGACCCACTGGCAGTTGCCCATCGGCCCTGACAGCAGGCACAGCAGTGGGTACCTCCAGCTCGGGGCTGTGGGGATATCTCTAATTTGGCAGCCTGTCTTACATCAGCGGTGGGGCCTGGGCCTCACTGGCACTGCATCTCCTCACTTGTATTCAGAAATACAAGACGGGCATGGGTGTTTACAGGGTGGTGAGTGACAGCAACACTCCTTCTGCCAGAAGTGGGGCTCAGCCGGTCTTGCAGTTCCTGGCACAAAGTTAGTGCTCAATAAATGTTTGCTGAATGAATAAGTGATGAGGCAGAATTTGGACATGCAAGAGTCTCAGGTTTGGAATCAAAAGAAGAGGCTGGAGTCACATAAGTCCTTGGGAAAGTTACATGGCTGGGAGAATAACACCATCTACTTCCTAAGAGTCTTGAGTTACAAATGACATCAGGTATACAATGTGCTTGGCCCAGGGCCGGCCATGAAGGAGGCTGAATGCTCAGTGACTAGGACTGTCATTTTAGGGTGATGGTGGCGGTGTATGGCATGCCAAGGCTGTGAAGGCTGACAGGTTGGAGCATGCAGAGGTCTGAGATCTGTGGGAAGTCATGTTGGACAGGTAGGTGGGCCCAGTTGCAGGGGGCAGATGGGAGGATGAGACTTCTGCGGCCCAATTTTGAGTACCCCTAGAGTGTCCTGTCCCCACACCTTGCCTTCTCCTCTCCAAATCCTGTGACCTTCACAGCCTCTCAAATTGGGATGGGGCTGGCAGAGGTGGGGCAGGAGTGAAAAAAGAGGCACATGCCCCTCTAGACCCCAGAAGGAAAGAAAGGAGCCAACTTGGCTTTCAGTTTTCATAACTACTTAAACTGGTAGACTTCCTTGTTTTAAATCAAGAGGCCCATTGCCAGTCTAGATGCTAGGAAGCAGTTTCATGGAGAACTTAACTTACTCGGCTCAGGCCTGCCCAGCCCAGGAAGACCTGGCCACTATGAATGACAAGGAGGGCAGGAAGGAGTGAGTCCAGCCTCAGCTGGAAGGCAAGGGAGCCTGACTTCCCCCGAATGGCTAGCTTCCCTGCCCTGTCCCAAACTGCCTGAAAGTCACCCCAGCCTGCTGAGGGTTTCATTTGCAGCTGGACAGGGAGTGAAGCAGGCAGCACAGACTTCTTTTCCAAGCCCTGGGAGACATCTAGCCACGACCAGGACACTGAGCTGGGAACCCTAGGCTTTAGAGCCAACGCCAGCTTCAAGGGGACCTGGAAGCCACTCTCTGTGCCTCAGTTACCTTCTCTAAGAAACTGAGAGGTTGAGATGAGAAGTGACATGAGCCTGCAAGCTTCCCAGCTGGGTAACGCTCAAACCCCAGGGGAGGACAAGGGATCTGATATTTACTGCACTCCTAAAACTCAGCACTTTACACAATTAACCTTCCGGCCAGGCATTATTGTCCCCGTTTAATGAGGATATCCTGTTCTAAGCCTTTGGCAAGGTTTTACAGATAAAAGAGCAGGTTCAGAGAGCTGAGGGCCTCGTGTCATAGGGTGAAGAGCTGAGGTTCAAACTCAGCCCATCAGACTCCGAAGCCAGGCTCTTGCCCCAGTGCTCAGCCAGCTGCCCTTGCCCCACCCATCGCTCAGGTGTGGGGGTTTGGACTGCAGTCAAGAACTTTCACTTTTTAACTACCTGAAGCCCTGCCCAGCACCCTGGTCTCTGATAAGTCCAAGGAGGGAAGGGCCATGGGACAGAACAGGAAATATAAATGGGGGAGGAATCTACTTGTCTGTCTCTAGGCTGGAAAGGGCATGTATGTGGTCCCAGTTTAACCAGGCCAGGTCCTGGGGACCTCCGCAAGCTTGGGTAGGCTATTCAACTCTCACGTAAACAGGTGGCCTGGCCTGAGTTCCCTACCGTCTCTGAGGCCAGCTTCACCCCATGCCAATTCCATATCTTCCTCCCAGCTTGCTAGCAGAGGCCACCTGTCCACTACTCAAGGTCCCTTCAGGAAGCCTTCCCTCCCTCCACCTCTCCCCCAGTGACACCGTCCATGTACCCATTCATCCATTAGACATTGACTACGCACCAGCTCCCTGCCAGCCCCTCTGCAGGCCACTGGGGACAGAGATGAGTAAGACACAGTCTAGGTCCTCCAGGGCTCCTGGAGGACTTGGTCAGCTGCAGGTAGGACTTGGGCATCTATATTTTTCACAAACCTTGCTGGTGACTGAGGGGGCACACCCAAATGAGATCCTTTGGTTTGTGGACATTCTGGCCCCCAGCACTGCATTCTTTGGGCTGGCAGAATCCTCTGAGGACATGGCCTGTCTCTCTCCACTAGTAGGTTCCTCTGGGCTCCCAAGTCAGATAAACCTGGGTTCAAATCCTACTTCTGCAATTTGTTCCCTGTGCACCCTTGCAAAATACCCAGGCTTTCTGAGGCTCAGTTTCCCCATCTGTAACAAGAGGTAATAATGAGGCTTTCCTGTTGGCATATTGTGTGCAAAGCCCTTAGCAAGGTGCCTGGCACACATAAAGGTACAATAAATATTTGCTATTAATCACATTATGGCTGCACTCTGGTGGATAGAAATACCTCCCTGGGGTATTTCCAGAACCGGATTCTGGAGCCATCTCAGAGGTGGCCCTGGATACCTGGGAGGCCTCTCAGTGTCTTCTGCCAGGGCTCCAACAGACCTGCCTGCATTTTCCCTGCAGATCGGCCTCCTGGCCCCCCAACGACTTATTAGCGGGGTTCACCCTCCCTTCATTTACCCAGAGTGATCAAAGTTCCAACCACACTGCTCCGGGCAGCCTGCCCCTAAATTTCGGGAAGTGGGCAGGCGGGGGAACTTTGCACTGGGCGGTCCAGCCTCCTCTGGACCAAAGTCAGGCGCCTGGGTCTCTGCTTTGCCCTGAGGCTGCGTAAGGGTTGGGAGGCCGGGCAAAGAAAGAACCTGGAAAATCCCGCCCACGGCTGCCACTCCTCCCCTGGGACGGGCTGGCCAGAGCCGCGGGGCACATGGGACCTGTAGACTCGGCCAGGGAGGGGCGCCTACGTCTGCACCCCGGCTTGGGCCGCCTTGCCTGCGCCCGCCACTGCCGCCGCCTGCTCTGCCCACTAGCCCGGCGCGCGCGGCTTCGGTCCCAGGAAGGCAGGCTCACAGGGCGGGGGCCCAGGACCCAGTTTCTCTGCCGCCGGGCGCACGTGGCTCAGTCCCAGGGGACCGGGTCGCCTCCAGACCTGTGGAGGCGCCCGGGCTCCCCGCGGCGATGGCGCAGGGTGCTACTCGGAGGGCACCAGGCAAAGAGTCCCGGGACAGGGCGAAGCCCACAGCCGCACGGCGACCGGGGGAGGGGTCACTCACCTCCGTGGCCCCCTGCTCTGAGCAGCGCCGGCGGCTGAAGGTCCGCGGCGGAGGCGGTGGCTCGCCAGAGGCTCCTCCTCTCTCCGCGCCCCACCCGCCCGTGAGGGCCGGACCTGCAGGGGAGGTGGCTGCCCGCCAGCCTGCTGTTGCTATCTGGCTCGGCCACCTCTGCCAGGGCCACAATCGCGAGCCGCAGGGCCCTCGATCCTGCTCAGCCCTGCATCCCTGGCAGCTGCGGCGTCGTCAAACCACCGGCCGCCCTGGTGGGGGCCGGGGACGGGGGAGTTCAAAGCCAGCCCGCCACTTCCTGATCTGCAGTCCCCTGCACACCATTAAAGCAAGCAGAACTCCGGGACCGCCTCTTCCCCAGAACCAGGAGGTCGTGGGGGCCAGGGAAACCGCTAGGTCCCTTCTCCGTTACGCTGAGGGACACCTCAAATCCACATCCATTTTGTAAGCGAGGTTTAGTGGCAGGCCAAGGTTGCGCAGGTGGCAAGAGGCCACACGCTGGATTGGATGGGACCCCTTCCCTCTGCATGCAATGGAAGTGAGGGCAGGAGAGGCCCTTTCTCTTCCCTCTCAACGAAGTCACACCCAGGCCTTTGTGGTCTCAGCCACATCTGTGTCCCTTGCCCACCTTCCCAGTAGTCCTCAGGTTTCAATGCCTGGGAGCCCGTGGTGGCCTTTCTTCTAGAGCTGCTGGGACTCGGAAGAAGACAGCCTCCTGCCCTGGGGCACCACCTGCTGTCCTGCTGCCCTCCCCCACCCTCCAATGCCCTTGGCTTCACCGCGCCTCAGTGAGAGGTAAAGTGAGGATATCTTCTGCCTACCTTTCTAGAGGAAAAGTGTGGTGCATTGGGCTGGAAGCCATCTCTCGGTGAGCTCGCTTGCTGCCGGCAGCCATTCCCCTCCCTTGACAAGTGGGGAGAGAGGGGCTCTTATGGTTAAGTGGGGAACCAACTTCACTCAGCTTCTGGGAGGCTGGGGGAGGGCGTTCCTGACCCTTAGGACTCTTTCTAGAATATTCTGGGGGGGGGGGGAGGGTATTTCATTAGTCCCCAATGAGAAGTTCCAGGTTATTCTTAGGAAGTCTGAGAATCCTGTTTTCTAGGAAGCTAGCCTCTGTTGAAGAGATAAAGTCCTAGGGAGGCCAGAGGCAGGGGCTGGGCCTCAGGGGTGGCCCCACAACTGGACCCCAAAGGGCACAGTGGGGATGCAGAGGCAGAGCTCTGATCTCCCTGTGGAGGGAGTGGTGCTGTGAGGAGCCTCTCCTCCACCCTCCCACCCACCGAGACCCACCCGTGCGCACTTCTGCTTGCTCGATGCTGTAGGTTCCTCCTCTCTAAACATCCCCAGCTCCCCGCTCAGCCAGGCTCCAAGGCCCAGAGCCTCTCCTGCCTACTTCAAGGACCTTCCTGACCCACCCTGCCCCAGGGCAGTGCCCTCTGGAGCTCCTGTGGCAGTTCTCATAGGTCCTTTATCCATTGACATGCACAGTGCCCCACCGTTTCAGGTGGTGTTCCAGTGCTGGGGACACAGATGTCCCTACTCTTAGGATGCCAGGTCTAGCAAGTGGCCCCTGCACTGGGTTGTAAACTCTGAGAAGACAAGAACCGGTTCCTAGCCCCTTGGTGCCCTGGCGTGGAGCCAGGCACAGACAAGCTGCGGTTACTGGTGGAGATCTTGGAACATCCTTCCTTTAGTGCCAACCGGTGGCCTAAGGAGATCAGGCTTGGGAAACAGAAGTGCTGAGAAGTCTTCCAGCATCCTGGGAAGGATGTTTGGATCCTTCCAGCATCCAAGCAGGTCTCTTTGTGGGGTCCCCCCGGGAGCTGGAGAGAGAGAGAGCTGGGCTGGCAGGGCTTAGCAGAGGATTATCCCAAAGGAGCATAAGCTTCTGCAAGAGAGAACTGCGGGGCCTGACAGGCACGGGAGGGAGGGGAGTGACACCGCACCTTGGTGGACAGAGCACCTGACCACGCCTTTGGCCTTTGGCCTTGACCCGTCCACCGCTGCCTGGACTGGGGGAGCCTTGAGTGTGAGCCTGTCTCACCGGCATGGGCTCTGGTGTGGGTGAGAGCTCAGGGCATGTTTCCTGGAGTTTGGGGGCCAAATTCTCCAAGGCAGAGGAGCCCTGTCCTCTCCAGTAGGGAGGTGACGGGCTGAGGTTTGCTGAGCTCCTTCTCTGGGCCCGACTCTGGCGTCCTCTGCCAAGGGCAGCGCAGCCAGAGCCAGCCTTTCAAGCTGTTTGTCGGATCCTGTTACTCCTCTGCTCAAACGCTCCCCTGGCTCTCTCGTCTCTGTTCTCTCTGAGCAACAGTGAACCCCTTGCCGCGGCTGTGAGGCCCACGTGATCGGCCCTCTCTACACTCTGCCACCTCGCCCTCTGTCTCCCCGCTCTGCTCACGTGTCCTGCCAGGCTGGCCCTCTCCTTTCTCCTTCTCCCTTGTCCTCACAGAGATGCGTAGGATCCTGCCCCTGGCTGTTCCCTCCGCCTGGACCGGTGCGTCCCCATGGCTCCCCATTCCTCCTTTTAGTCTTTGCTCAAGTGTCATCATCTCCGGGCGCCCCCCACCCCACCCCCGCCATCTTCCCCAGCCCCCTTCCGTGTGCTTTCTCTATTTCTTTTGTTTTTTCATAGCCTTTATCACCTTTCAACACTATAAAGTAGACTTCATGTCTGTTGTTTAGTGACTGTCTTCTTCCACAGAAATGTGAACTTCTCCACGGCAGGGGTTTTTATCTGGTTATTCACTTCCGTATCCGTGGTGCCTAGGACAGTGCCGGGCACATAGTAGGTGCTTAGTAAATGTTTGCTGAATGGATGTACCCCTGACCTCACGGTTCCGTAGCAAGTCTGCAAAGCTCCCCCGTGACTCAGCCCACTCGCTCCTTGTACACCCCAGAGCTGGCCTGCTGCCGAGTCAGGCGTGCTCCACACGTGCATTTAGGGATGTCTGGACTGGATTCGCTGAGTATTCCATCTATAGAGCCACTGGGGTTGCCCTTTTCCTTGAAGACAAGGCTAGCTTTTTGGCCACGAAGACAAGAGTGTCCAGGAAGACAATGTAGAATCATTTCCTACTTGGACCAGAGAGGAGAGGGCTGTTTTTCAGTCTCAGCTTCTTGGGTTGATCCAGCATTTATGGGCTGGGACAGAGCACATCCATCCATATAGTAAACACCCTGACTATTAAAATGAGCTTGCTTCGGGAAGCCACGTGCCTGCTGCACTCTGACAGCCCTGGCTGGGAGCCGGGCCACCTGGGTCTTGTCCTGCCCAGGCCAGGGCAGGCTGTGGCCCCACACTTTCGTCCCACTAGACTGGGTGCCCTGCGACTCCTCTGGGGGCACAGGCGGCTGTCCCCCTGTGTGAGGGAGGTGGTCAGGCTGCATTCGTGGTGAAGGATCCGGGGGGTTCAGGCTAATGGGAGAATTGTCTTTGCCATCGTGATGACCCCGTGGGCACAGCCACGCCAGCAGCACTCAGACCTGAGGGAGCACCGGGCAAAGGGATGGTCGGTGACAGAGAGACGCCACTGAGCTGGGAGGCAAGCTGCCACTTTCCACAGCGCATTATCGTGAGCCAGTGTTGCACAGCATTATGAGGTGTGGCTTATGGGACATTAGGACAACCCCACACACCGGATCTCCCTGCACCCCAGAGTTCGGTATCCCACTGCGGCGTACGGCTGCCCTCCTTCCATCCTCTACCGCAGCGCCAGCTCCCCAGAGAGGACACGCTCTGAGCTCCATGTAATGAGATCTGTGTATCCGCAGGGGGATAGCTGTGGCCTTCAGGAGAGTGTGGAGAAGGTTCTAAAGGTAGGTGCTGCAAGGGGAGGGTGGATAAAGGACTGCGGATGGAGGGGGAATTTTTCTAAGGAGCTCCCCAGCACATAGTAGGTACTTAAACTTTTGTAT